>NC_044038.1:239556944-239869944 GCF_901765095.1 Microcaecilia unicolor
TGTTTAGGAAAGGAGATTTTTATGTTTACTCATGTTACCATCTGATGCTTGTAAACTGTTGTTAAAATTTTTCTGAGTAATGGAAGTTTGATTAGGGCACAACTTTGCCATTAAGACTGGCGAGTAGAAACTTAAAATATCTAGGGATTCTGCAGACCATACGGTGATGTACAAAATTGTGCCTTTTTGGATGGTGGGGAGGTGGGAGAAGCTTTATTGGGGAGTAGTGTCGCAATTTTTCTGGTAGAGATCAGATCACCGTACGGTCTGCAGAATCCCTAGATATTTCCGATCTGAGGAAGAAGGGCAACCTTCGAAAGCGAATCAAGAAATGTATTAAGTTATGTCCAATAAAAAAGGTATCATCTTATTTTCTTTTCCATGTTTTATTTTGTTTGATTTCTATAGATTCTACATGGAATGTTGCTATTCCACTAGCAACATTCCATGTAGAATTTGGCCCTTGTAGATCACCAATGTGGTCGCGCAGGCTTCTGCTTCTGTGAGTCTGCCGTCCTGCACGTACGTGCAGGACGTCAGACTCACAGAAACAGAAGCCTGCGCAGGAATGTTGCTAGTGGAATAGCAACATTCCATGTAGAATGTCCAATAGTAGCAACATTCTATGTAGAATGTCCAATAGTATCTATTTTACTGTCATAGTAATGCTTGAATGTTTTCACTTATATACACTGTCAGCTAGCACATTTGCTTATTTCCGATCTGAGGAAGAAGAGCGACCTTCGAAAGCTAATCAAGAAATGTATTAAGTTATGTCCAATAAAAAAGGTATCATCTTATTTTCTTTTCCATGTTTTATTTTGTTTGATTTCTATTGATAACCTTTAAGAGTGGACTAACACGGCTACCACACCTCTCTACTCTGGTAGAGAAAAAACCCTAGACTCCGTTATAACAAATTGGCTTTGGAGAAGGGCAGAATTGACGTGGCCCTCCCAGATATACACCAATATAATATTGCTGCCTTATTACAATTAGTCTGTGAGCTGTATAGAGGGATTGTGGAAGCCACATACAACATGGTGTGACTGTTGCATATGGTGGACTGTTCTAGTTGGATACAGGGAATACAACGGTTGGCTAGACTTTTGCAGAGAGTATGGATTTGGTGATAGACCCTGGAAATTGCAAAGATTCCCCCTTTTTAGCATTGACTGGTAACCCGCAGTTTGAACCGGGGTTAGGGCTGACATGAGTATAGCAATGGGCAGATCAGGGATGCAAGACAATGGGAGACATTGCAAGTGATAGATGAAGGTTTTTTTCACCTTTGATCAATTCGAGCAAAAATGAGCAAACCAAATAGCCACCTCGTCCTGGTTTTGGCTGTCGATTAAAGAGAAAGATAGAAAGATAGGAGACTATCGTTGACTTATGACTTGTTGGAGAGGGTTTAGATATGCTGTGCTTAACTGTAGCATGGGATGGGGAGTCTGATATTGTATTTATTGATATTTGTTGTCTACCTGAATAAAGTCTGGGAAGGGAAACGAGGGGTGGGGTTCTAGTTCTAGTTAGAAAATCATTGAAACTATGTCATAAGGAGATTGTTTGATTTCATAGTGATTGTTCGCTTTTATTATGCAGGTTTGTGTAATCCACCTAGGTTGTAGGCAGATTATACATTTTTAAAATAAATAAATAATAAATAGCTTTCAACTTATCCAGTTAAACTATTTGAAGTCTCCAGCCAGTCCTGGCTTGTTGACATTTCGCAAATAACCCACTAACACGGAAGATAAAGGAAAAATCACGCCCAAAAAATAAGCTTTACCTATAAGTGCAGTGCCCAGAGCAACAAAGAGACCAGCATATAAATTATGAAATAAATGAAGCCTCAAGACACCAGGACCATCACCCCCTTCAAAAGTGTACAACTATCGCAGGATTTTGAAAGTGTATTTGTCCCCCACCCTAGTGAAGTGAAGAAGGTCCTGGATTTATTGGTTGAAAGTAACTGTGAAGTACGTCAGAAGTTCTTGGAACTTAAGTGCTGTTATTTGTCCCGGGGCATCTTTGTGCTTTTCACATAGAGTTGGACAGTTTTTTTGGCATACTTTAGTGTTTTGGGAACTTTTTTGAGTAGTAGAATTGTAATGTACCGTTCACATCGTTGGACCATACTCTTTGGTAGGGGTTTATTTGAAACAGTGAGCGGTCCTTTTACTAAGGTGCGCTGAAAAATGGCCTGCGGTAGCGTAGGCACGGGTTTTGGGTGCGCGCAGAATCATTTTTCAGCGCACCTGTAAAAAAAGGCCTTTTTAAAACTTTTTGCCGAAAATGGATGTGTGGCAAAATCAAAATTGCCGCGTATCCATTTTGGGCCTGCGACCTTACCGCCAGCCATTGACCTAGCGGTAAAGTCTCACGTGGTAACTTGGCGTTAATGTCCTACGCATTGCAAATGCCGCTTGGCATGCGTCCGATACGCGCATCCGAAAATAAAAATAATTTTTCCGGCCACGCGGCAAAAATGAAATTACGGCAAGAGTCGTGCGGTACACGTGCAGTAACTCCATTTTGGCACGCATAGAGCCTTATGCGGATTAGTAAAAGGGCCCCTGAGTTTTTCCTTCATGGTTTTTTCTCACTGAAGCCTGTGATAGTTCTACACTTTTGAAGTGGTGACATTCTAAGTTATGACAACCCTGGTGTCTTAAGGCTTCATTTATTTCATAATATGTACGCTGGTCTCTTTATTGCTCTGGGCATTGCAGTTATAGGTTCTTACTCTCTTACATATCTATATGTTCCATCTTTGCTTATACTCTATACTGTCTATTAAAATGTTCTATTATGTATTGTGTTGACGATGTAAGTAGTATAGTATGCCATACTTTGAGGGGCATAATCGAACGCGAACGCCCATCTCCATGGGCGTCTATCTCTGAGAACGGGTACGTGAAGGGGCGGGGCAAACCGTATTTTGGAAAAAAATGGGCGTCCATCTTTTTTCCGATAATACAGTTTGTGCCAGCCAAATGCATCAGATTTGTGCGGATTTGAGCTGGGCAGTATCGTTTTTCAGCGATAATGGAAACCGAAGGCGCCCAGCTCAAAAACGACCAAATCCAAGGCATTAGGTCATGGGAGGGGCCAGGATTCGTAGTGTACTGGTCCCCCTCACATGCCAGGACACCAACCGGGCACCCTAGGGGGCACTTGTAACAATTAAAAAAATAAAGTTAACTACCTCTGAAGTCCATAGCTCCCTTCCTTGGGTGCTGAGCCCCCCAAATCCCCCCAAAACCCACTGCCCAGAACTCTACACCATTACCATAGCCCGTAGGGGTGAAGGGGGGCACCTAGATGTGGGTACAGTGGGTTTTGCGGGAGGTTTGCAGCGCTCCCATTTACCACCACAAGTGTAACAGGTAGGGGGGGATGGGCCTGGGTCCACCTGGCTGAAGTCCACTGCACCCACTAACAACTGCTCCAGGGACCTGCATACTGCTGTGATGGAGCTCGGTATGACATTTGAGGCTGGCATACAGGCTGGGAAAAAAAATTTTTAAAGTTGGGTTTTTTTGGTGGGAGAGGGTTAGTGACCACTGGGGGAGTCAGGGGTGGTCATCCCCAATTCCCTCCGGTGGTCATCTGGTCATTTAGGGCACTTTTTTGGGACTTGTTCGTGAAAAAAGGGTCCAAAATAAGTGACTCAAATTCGCGCTAAAAACGCGTTTCTTTTTTCGATTATCGGCCGACGACGCCCATCTCTCCTCGGCCAATAAACACGCCCCAGTCCCGCCTTCACCACGCCTCCGACACGCCCCCGTCAACTTTGGCCATTTCTGCGACAGATTGCAGTTGAAGACGCCCAAAATCGGCTTTCGATTATACCGATTTGGGCGCCTACGGGAGAAAGATGCCCATCTCCCGATTTGGGTCGAAATATGGGCATCTTTCTCTTTCGAAAATAAGGCGGTTTGTATTGTTAGTTGAATATTTTTACTGCTGTAATTGTATATTGCTCATGTTTGATTTATTCTTACTGTACATCGCCTTGAGTGAATTCCTACAAAAAAGCGGCAAATAAATCCTAATAATAAATAAATAAATAAATAGGTAAAGTTTATGTTTTGACGTTGTTTTGTTGACATTCTGTCTTGCACTTTCACCAGGACAACTGGGATTCTCAGGGCTAGAATATACTAGGATTCCCTGCCAGGCTGATTTTAACCCCATTGGATGCATGATGGTCGTAGTTCTGATATATTTTAGGTAAACCATGACTAAATAGTCTGCAGCAGCCTTGTAAAACCAAGACTGGCTCAGACTATCCAGAAAACACGAAGCCAGCTGGCATTCCTGCTTGTGAAGAGAATTAAAAAGTCTCAGAAGATTTTTGAAAAAAGTGCCTTTTGTCAACTGAAACGGTGATGTTTACTGTGATTAATGAAAATTTAGCTGGGTAATTTATTGCATGAAATGATTGGCTACAGTTCAGTTGGAAGAAGATATTTTCATTCAGTCCTGTTCCTCTTGCAGACTTAGGACCAGACATGCTAAGGCTTTTCTCCGTAGACACAAAATGAGAAAAAACGTATAATACATAAGACCTTTAGGCTTCATTTAATAATAGGGTGACACAGTGAACATTGAGGTTCCATAACAAACGATTTAACAGTTTCCAGCACTAGAAGCCAAAACAGAGCTAAAACTAACATCTGAACATGAAAAGGACAAAACGTCGATAAGTGAGTGTCAACATCTACGCACCACTTGAGTGCATAGCGTACAGAATACTGTAAATATGTGATTATGCATGTAAGTGGCAGGAAAACGTGGAGGGGCATTTTTGAATGGGGATGCCCATGTCTAATGGCGCCCATCTCTAAGGACGTCCCGGTGAAGGGGCATCCATCTTTCATTTCGATAATACAGTCGGGGACGCCCTAATCTCAACATTTAGGTCAACCTTAGAGATGGTCATCCCCGGTTTTTGGCCATAATGGAAACTGAGGACGTCCATCTCAAAAACAAACAAATCCAAGCCCTTTGGTCATGGGAGGAGCTCACATTTACCACCACAAGTGTAACAGGTAGGGGGGATGGGCCTGGGTCCGCCTGCCTGAAGTGCACTGCACCCACTAAAACTGCTCCAGGGACCTGCATGCTGTGATGGAGCTGGGTATGACATTTGAGGCTGGCATAGAGGCTGGCAAAAAATGTTTTTAAATTTTTGGGGGGGTGGGAGGGGGTTGGTGACCACTGGGGGAGTAAGGGGATGTCATCCCCGATTCCCTACAGTAGTCATCTGGTCAGTTCGGGCACCTTTTCGAGGCTTGGTCATGAAAAAAAATGGACCAAGTAAAGTCGGCCAAATGCTCGTCAGGGACGCTCTTCTTTTTTCCATTATCAGCCGAAGACGCCCATCTCTTAATCACGCCCCAGTCCCACCTTCAGTACGATGCCGACAGGCCCCCGTGAACTTTGGTCGTCCCCGCGATGGAAAGCAGTTGAGAGCGCCCAAAATCGACTTTCGATTATGCCGATTTGGGCGACCCTGAGAGAAGGACGCCCATCTCCCGATTTATGTCGGAAGATGGGCGTCCTTCTCTTTCAAAAATGCCCCTGACAGACTCCCTGATATTGAAAACCATTTACCCACCCAGGAGCAGCACCTGGCCGGTTAAATGGCACTTAACCATCTTTGCAGCATTATTCAGCGGTGCATAGTCGTTTATCCCCCGCTGAATTTTCATTGTAATTACCTAGGAGATCAGCAGCTATATCACACGATATAGATGATTATCCCTGGATATTCAATTCATATCTGGCTGTTGTAAGCAGCAACATCAGGCTGCTTAAATAGTTGGTATATCTTTAGCCATTTAAAAGTTAACCAGCTATTTTCGTATATCGCCATAGCCGGTTAATTTCACACCAGTTAAAAATAAACCGGATATTCAATGCCGATCACCGGAAACAGCCCAGCATTGCATATCTGAGCTGTCAACTGCGGGAGGTAGCGGGGCTTCCACCCACAGTCTGAATATCCAATTTTAACTGGCCATGCTGATATCCAGCACTGGCCGCTTAAAGTAAGACCGGCCAAAGTTATTCCACCTATTGTGGCTGCCAAATATGGCCACCAAACTTGACTGCTCTCACTTTAAAAATCGGTGGATAGCCAGTTATATTGCCCGATATAACCAGCTATCTTTAAGCCACTAAGTGGCGATATTCAGGCCTGGAGGCTATCCAGCACTGAATACCGCTGGCTAGCCACTTAGGTACCGTTTTAGCGGCCATTTTCGTTTGAATATTGGGCAGATTCTTTCTAATCCCTCACGGTGTCCATTCTGTTGCAGAGCTTTGTAACATTTACTGAAAGCATCCAACTCTTCAGCAATATCTGTCATAACATTTACTCATTTTTAGGTAGAGAGGTGTGGTAGCCGTGTTAGTCCACTCTTAAAGGTTATCAATAGAGATCAAACAAAATAAAACATGGAAAAGAAAATAAGATGATACCTTTTTTTTATTGGACATAACTTAATACATTTCTTGATTAGCTTTCGAAGGTTGCCCTTCTTCGTCAGATCGGAAATAAGCAAATGTGGTAGCAGATAGTATATATAAGTGAGACAGCAAAGCATTACTTTGACAGTCTGACAGGGTGGGAGGGTGGGGGTGGGGGTGGGGGTGAATTCCATTTAGCACCACCCTGTGGCATCCGTCAGTTAACCAATTGCTAATCCAGTTTGCCACATTGGGTTCCACTCTCAAACTGCTCAGTTTATTCATTGGCCTCCTATGCTGGGTGTTTCGCATATTTACGGAAGCCTGACCCCTAGGGATAACACCGTGGTATTACTACCTTTGGCAGAGCCTATTGAAAAACATACATGAATTCCGCATGTCTTGGACGTGTGAATTTCCCTCTCCACAACTCTATCTAAAATCTTCCTCCACATACCTTAGGAAGACTATGGAAGACAAGCAGGCTCCAGGGTGTGTGGGTGAAGGGTAAGGCAGCAGAATTCTAAGTTGCAAAGATCCTTCAGACCTAGACTAAAGTGAGTTGCAACCTCATAGCGCATCAGGCTAAACAGGCTATCAGCAAATTAACTGACTGGCCCAATAAATAAATAAACTATTTCAGCAAAGGATGTGATGATATCTATTGAAAAAGTCCAAAAAAAATGACCAACCAGTACCCAACACTGAAAAGGAGACTGAGGCGGCACAGCTGACGGTGAAGCGGCTGGTAGATCTTACCCTGTCTGCTGCTGAAAAGGGAGACTAAAGCCTGTGAAAACATTTCAGAACTGAATATATAAGACTCCACAGCTGGTCTGCAAGTTTTTGCCAGCTTTTGTTGTTCTCTGCTGTGCCTGGCAAACTTACAGAGCTGGTGATAGAAATGCGGAGGTCACGGACAGGCTCATGAAAGGGGATTCCAAGGCCTGCATTCAAGCTGTTCCTTCTTCAGCTCTGGAGCTCCCTTTGGCATGACAGCCTACGGTAATTGCCTTCTTTGCACCCCTCTAATGCCAGCCCTGGGCTTGGCGAGTGTTTGATACCCTGTTTCAATCTCCTCTTCCTGCTTTAGGCTGGTAACTGGCACCAGGGCTTCTGTGGGAGGCAGCTCCATAGCTGCTCCTCCCTGTCTATTGAGTAGTACTGGCTCCAGACGAGCTACCTGGTACTTTCTAATATGTGACCCACCTCAGGTCTCAAGCAGGTCAGGTAATTATAGCACTGGTGGTGAAGTGAAGGTGGCGCTGGTAAATAGATCTCATCCATATTCATGGTGGAGATTGTGAAACCCAATCAGCTGGATGCCACTAACTGACAAGCTGCATCAGACCTGGTTTTACCTTGGTTGCAGGAATGGGCTTTTAGTTCCAATTGGAGTGGAGGAGTGACCTAGTGGTTAGGGTGGTGGACTTTGGTCTTGGGAAACTGAGGAACTGAGTTCGATTCCCACCTCAGGCACAGGCAGCTCCTTGTGACTCTGGGCAAGTCACTTAACCCTCCATTGCCCCATGTAAGCCGCATTGAGCCTGCCATGAGTGGGATAGCGCAGGGTACAAATGTAACAAAAATAAAATAGATACTATTGGAGATTCTACATGGAATGTTGCTACTATTGGAGATTCTACATGGAATGTTGCTATTCCACTAGCAACATTCTATGTAGAAGGCTGCGCAGGCATCTGTTTCTGTGAGTCTGACGTCCTGCATGTCCTGTAGAAGCAGAAGCCTGCGCGGCCACATTGGTGATCTGCAAGGGCCGACTTCTACATGGAACGTTGCTAGTGGAATAGCAACATTCCATGTAGAATCTCAAATAGTAGCAACAGTGGAGGAGTGGCCTAGTGGTTAGGGTGGTGGACTTTGCTCCTGGGGAACTGAGGAACCGAGTTTGATTCCCGGCACAGTCAGCTCCTTATGACTCTGGGCAAGTCACTTAACCCTCCATTGCCCCATGTAAGCCGCATTGAGCCTGCCATGAGTGGAAAAGTGTGGGGTACAAATATAACAAAAAAATTGATACCTAAATTTAGGCACTAAGGACTGGATTCTACATTTGGCGCAAAACAAAAGCGCTATTCTATAAGCTGCGCGGAAAAACCTCCGTACAGCTACAAGCATCTGAAAGTTGCCACTATTTCTTGTAGCCGTGCCAAGATTTTGCCTTGTATTTCATTGTTGCGGCGAGCTCCAAAGGATTACGTTCTATGTTATACTTTCCACTGACCCCTGACGCAGGCAGTTGCCAAAACACGGGCCACGTCGCAGGGGCGTAGTCAGACAACAAATTTTGGGTGGGCCTAGGCAAGAAGTGGGTGGGCACCAAGTGTTCTCCCCCCCCCTCCCAACCACCACCCAAAAAAATATTTCAGCTGGCGGGAAAATGCTTCTTTCCACCTTGGCAGTCTGCAGCAGGCATGCGCTGAAAACTGAGCGTGTGCAGGTGCCGATATCGTGGAGAGTAGCGTTTTTGTTACCATCAGGAGGAAGTCTTCAGCTGGCCGAGCTTGAGATCCCCATCAGCTACCGCTAAATGTGTGCTACTGTTGGGTGGGCCTGAGCACTAAATGGGTGGGCCCCGGCCCACCCATGCCCACCTGTGGCTACGCCACTGCCACGTCGGGTCTTTTTGAATAAATACTGCTTCCTCTGCAATTTGGCTCCGCCTCGTGGTTCTATCTGTATCTGTGGCCAGATATACTTTTTCTCTTTCTCTTTAAACTCTTGCACTCAGTCTGCAGCCCCTCATTACCTCTCCACCCTCATGTCCCCCTACGTTCCCGCCCGAAACCTCCTCTCAGTACCCTTCTCCACCACCGCCAACTCCAGGCTCCGCCCATTCTGCCTCGCCTCACTTTCGGCACCTAACCTTTATACCTTTCAGGAAATCTAGACTGCCCCAATTTGACTGACTGTACACTTGTCCTTTTGATTGTAAGCTCTCTGAGCAGGGACTGTCCTTTTATGTTAACTTGTACAGCGCTGCGTAACCCTAGTAGCGCTTTAGAAATGTCAAGTAGTAGTAGTAGTAGTAGATTTGCTTGTTAGGAATGGAAGAGGCAGACTGCATTGGGACTGGAACTAGAAAACCAGGATCGGCCCAGCATCTGATAGCTAGCATGGAACTGGGCTGAAAGTACTGTATTCCCAGCCCATCCCTTACACCTTTGTACGCTGCACTGCAAGCAGAGAATATAGTTTTAACCTAGACACCTGTACACAGGAAACAGACTGTGTCACATTGAGCTGCCTGGCCAAGGATTAAACCACAGACAATGAATCATCTGACTGCTAGAGGTTCAGGCAGCTCCCTCAGCTCTCTTTTGCTCAGCCCTGGGTAAGTATGAATAATTAAAAAGGAAAAATTAAAAAAAAAAGCCATTGAAGCCAGCCTCTTGTCACCTCAGGTACTCTCTGCATCCCAGGCTCTTCCTGTACCTGGATGCCTCCTCTTTCTGGAAAACGCCTTCTGCTCATTGGCAAAACTCCACAGTTGCATGAGTTGGACTCGTTCTGACTTCCCATTGGACCCAGCACGGTGGCCTGATGGTTCTGTGCATTCAGTTGAAGCAGTGAACTGTAGAGTTCAGGACAGCCCTTGGGTTACTTGGCATGAATAATTTTAAAATAACCTCACCTTCTTCAACGATATTTAATTATCTACAACTTCTGGAAGACAAATATTTTCACAAATTAAAAAAAAAAAACTCAAATAGGCAAACACATTGAAAAAGGTTTTGTCTACAACGGCAAAAATTTAGGAAGGGGTAAAAGCCCCCACAGCTTCGTGGAGAAGCTGATTCAGGAAACAACAAAAGGGGAAGCTGTTTTGGATCTAATCCTTAGTGAATATAGTAGCATAGTAAAGATGACAGGAGATAAAGGCCTGAACGCTGCACCCAACAGTCACGCTCATTATCAATTCATGATTAAGCCAACAATGAATGTGGTATAAAATACTTGACCCTAAGTACATAAGTAATGCCATACTGGGAAAAGACCAAAGGCCCATCAAGCCCAGCATCCTGTCCCCGACAGCGGCCAATCCAGGTCAAGGGCACCTGGCAGATTCCCAAACGTACAAACATTCTATACATGTTATTCCCGAAATTGTGGATTTTTCCCAAGTCCATTTAGTAGCGGTCTATGGACTCGTCCTTCAGGAAACCGTCCAAACCCTTTTTAAACTCTGCCAAGCTAACCTCCTTCACCACGTTCTCTGGCAACAAATTCAAGAGTTTAATTACGCGTTGGGTGAAGAAACTTTTTCTCCGATTTGTTTTAAATTTACTACACTGTAGTTTCATCGCATGCTCCCTAGTCCTAGTATTTTTGGAAAGCGTGAACAGACGCTTCACATCCACCTGTTCCACTCCACTCATTATTTTATATACCTCTATCATGTCTCCCCACAGCCATCTCTTCTCCAAGCTGAAAAGCCCTAGCCTCCTTAGTCTTTCTTCATAGGGAGGTCATCCCATCCTTGTCTTTCTATGTCATTTCTGAGATGTAGACAATAGAAGCCAAAAAAGCAAACAGAAAGTCATAGAGCATACAACTGAGATATAAAGGAATTGGAGAAGGTGCAGAGAAGGGCAACGAAAATGATAAAAGGGATGGAACGACTTCCCTGTGAGGAAAGGCTGAGAAGGTTAGGGCTCTTCAGCTTGGAGAAAAGGCGGCTGAGGGGTGATATGATAGAAGTCTACAAGATAATGAGCGGAGTAGAGCGGACAGATGTGAAGCGTTTGTTTACACTTTCAAACAACAATAGAACCAGGGGACACAAGATGAAGCTAGAATATGGCAGATTTAAAACAAACAGGAGAAAGATTTTCTTTACTCAGCGTGTAGTTGGACTCTGGAACTCGTTGCCGGAGAATGTAGTGACTACTACACCAACCCAAAGAACAGAACTCGCTGTTAGCACTCCATCCACCTATAGGGAAAATAGTATTTCTTCAATTATCTCTTTTGTTCTTCGTTGTTACAAAAACCAAACGATTCAAAGAAAATTCAATTGCAAAAATGCATAAATATATTGAGATTTATATGGGAACCCTCAGAAGACACCACTTACGGTATAATCATAAATGTTTTTTTACCCAGTGGCATAGCGTCTCCTCATCGGGCAATCCCTTGGTGAACTATTTTATAGTGCTAATACTAACTAATACACTTCAAAAGTGCTCGAAGCTACAAGTGTACCCAGCTGCAAGTGCTTCAACAAAACAGAAAAACTTTGAAAAACTTATCTTAAATTCCTCTCCGTGTCTCTTGCTGTTGGAGGCCGCTTAGGCTTTCCCTAGATAACGCCCGACACCGCGGGTTTCAATTCTTTCATCAGGGACTCGGGTTAGACATTGCCCGTATTCCATTCTCAACAGTCTAAACTCTCAGACATCGGTAATTCTCCCAAATGCACTCAATTGTTCTTCATAGGCGCTTTTTTATGGCTGCAAAATGTCGTCTCCAAGTTGTGACGTCACTGTGAAAACAAAAATCCGGCATGGGAGGAGATGTTGTTATCAAAACCCGTTGTTAACATCATTGAAATGTCTTCAAATAGATAAATATGATCACACAGTGTTTTAATCTGAAATATACTGAATCAAATATTCTTGAAAGATGTTAAAGAAATAAAGTAAAACAAAATTATAATAATGGATGAAACAAGGGACCCAAATTAAAATAATTTGATCCAAGTCAGTTCAATCCTATATATTCAATGCCATAAATCAAATTAATCAAATTAAATCATTGAGTTCCATTCCACCGATTCGTTGAGCCCATAAGGGCTCATTGTTTGTAGCTTATGTATCCACCATTGTTCTCTCCTAGTTAGAGCTGTGTTGCGATCTCGTCCGCCCTTCGGCTCGCACACCTGCTCGATTATAAACCATCTGAGATCAGAAAACATATGTTGATGTTCAATGCAATGAGATACTAGTGGAGCTGATAACGTTTTCGTATGCAGCCTGCTTTTGTGTTCTGTCAGACGTATTCGCATTGTTCTAATCATACGACCTACGTAATATAAAGAACAAGGGCAATAAATGATGTACACCACATATGATGAAAGACACATGGTCTGTTGTTCAATCTTATACGTTCGCTGGGTGCTGACATGAACCCATTGTGTCATCTGTTCAGTTTGTACACAAAATTGGCACTGTCCACACGGTTGATGACATCCTGGTTCTTTTCTTTGATCCACCGAGTGAAACTGTGTATGTACTAACTGATCCTTAAGGTTTCTGCCTCGAGTATACGCAATGCATGGTTGTTCTTGGAATGCTGAATGGAATGTTAGCACTTGCCAATGTTTCTGAATTAAGTGTGCAACCTCAGGTGCCAGGGTAGAAAAACCCAGTACACATACCATTTTTTCCATTTGTTCTTTATCCTTATTCAGTAGTAATAATGAACGCTGAGCAAACCACGCTCTTTTATATGCTTGTTGTATACATTTCTGTGAGTAACCTCTTGCATGCAACTTTTGTTTAAGCATAGCCGCTTGAGTCTTAAAAGCCTCATCTGTAGAACAGATTCTACGAAGACGTAGAAACTGGCCGATGGGAAGAGCCCACTTCAATCTGTATGGATGATGACTATTCCATGACAAAAGAGTATTACGATCGGTGGGTTTGTGATACACCGTAGCATGTAATTTCCCTCCGGACTTATATATCCGAGTATCCAAAAATGCAATGTCAATACAACTGCTATTCATCGTAAATTTTAAATTTTTGTCCTTATTATTCAACCACAGTAAAAACTGCTTAAGTTGATCTTCAGTCCCATTCCATAGGAAAAAGACATCATCAATAAACCGAAGCCAATTATTGATGTTATCTATATACCAGTGTGACTGGTATAAATTGTCCTCCTCAAATTGGCTAACATATAAATTAGCCACGCTTGGGGCTGCTGCCGTACCCATGGCAACTCCCTTCCTTTGTAAGTAAAATGTATGGTCAAATTCGAAATAATTGTGCTTAAGTACCAGAGTGGCAAAAGACATTAATAAATCAACTGAAATCCTTTCCTTTGTTCCTCGATGTCCCAAGGTTTTCTGGACTATCTTTAAGGCCGCCTCTTGTGGAATATTTGAGTATAAAGCCTCAATATCCAATGTCACCAATATATCTGTGGGGGACACATTACCTATTTCCTCAACATATCTTAAAAAATGAGCAGTGTCTTGTATATAAGACCTTGCCCGTTTAACATACGGTTGAAGAAAGTGGTCCAACATTTTAGATAATGGTTCTAAGATTGTGCAGTAAGAGACACTATTGGGCGTCCTGGAGGTTGTACTAGGCTTTTATGCACCTTGGGCACCGTATAAAACACTGGAGTGCGTGGTTCCAGAGGTTGCAAAAATCTAGACTCTGCTTTTGTTAGTATTGCTTGTTGAACTGCTTCTTGTACTAACTCAGAAATTGTCACTTGTAGAGTCTCTTTTGGATCAGACGTTAGCACTTGATAAAACTCTGGATCCAACAGCTGACGAGATGCTTCCTGTGCATAAGATTGTTTGTTTTGAATAACAATGGAACCGCCTTTGTCCGCCGGACGAATGATGATATCTGGATCTGTGGCTAGTTCCTGTAAGGCCTTCCGTTCATTCCAGGGTATATTCACACCACGTTTATAATTCCTCCCGATATGTTTAGTTTCTAAATAATCCAGATCTCGAAGGACTAAAGCTTTAAACATAGCTATATGAGAGTCCATGGGTCCAGGGGGAACCCAGCGTGATTTCGGGCGAAAAATGGACGTGTCCCTTATCATGTTAGTACCTTTAGAAAAAAATAATTTAACTTGTAAATTACGAAATATTCGAGCCAAATCAATTCGAGTATTGAAAGAGTTATATGCTACTGTGGGGACAAAAGACAGCCCTCGTTCCAATACTTGTAATTGATCCCCCGTTAATTGTTTGTCCGATATATTGATTACGTTTGAGTGGTTTCGGAGAATGTAGTGACAGCAGCCTTACAGAGTTTAAAGGCGGTTTGGACAGATTCCTGAGAGAAAAGTACATTGAACATTATTAAAAATTTAAAAATAAAATTTTAATGGGTTTTGCCGGGTTCTTGAAGCCTGGATTGGCTGCTGTCGGAAACAGGATGTTGGGCTTGATGGACCCTTGGTCTTTTCCCAGTATGGCGGTGCTTATGTTCTTATGAGAACATCATAATGACTCTGTATCGCTCCATACTGAGAAGACATCTTGAATATTCTAGCCAATGTATCTAAAAAAGATGATAGAGGAACTGGAAAAGGCACAGGAAAGGACAACCAAAATGATTAAGGAGATGGAATGATTCTGATATAGGCTAAGAGGTTAAGGTTCTTCAGCTTGAAGAAGAGACAGCCAAGGGGAGATATGGTTGAGGTCTGTGGAATGGGTAAATGTGAATCGATTTACTCTTTCAACTTGGACTTGTTGCCAGGGCAAGTGGAGGGAGGAGTACAGCGCTGCGCAACCCTGGTAGCGCTTTAGAAATGTTAAATAGTAGTAGTAGGAGGAGGAGTGGCCTAATGGTTAGTGCAGCAGGGTTTGATCCTGGCAACCTGGGCTCAATTCCTACTGCAACTCTTTGCGACCTTGGGCAAGTCATTTAGTAGACGCGTGCCATAGTGTAGACGCGTGTTTTGGGCACACACAGAATCATTTTTCAGCATACCCTTAAAAAATGCCTTTTTTAATTTTTGCCAAAAATGGACGTGCAGCAAAATGAAAATTGCCGTACATCCATTTTGGTTCTGAGTCCTTACTGCCAGCCATTGACCTAGCGGTAAGGTTTCACACGGTAATCGTGCAACAATGACCTGCGTGTGTCAAACGCCACTTGGCGCACGTCCAATACGCGCGTCTGAAAAAAAAAATGGGGGGATGCACGTATCGGATACATGCCAAAAATGAAATTACCGCAAGAACCAGGTGGTAGCCGGGTGGTAACTCCATTTTGGCACATGTTGGGCGCGCGTAGACACTTACGCAGCTTAGTAAAAGTGCCCCTTAACCCTCCATTGCCCCAGGTACAAAAACTTAGACTGTGAGCCCTCTAGGGACATAGAAAATAATTGCATATAATGTGCACAGCACTGTGTACATCTAGTAGTGCTATAGAAATGATTAATAGTAGTTGTAAAAACAGTTCACATAGTTGGCTTTAAAAAAAGGTTTGACATGTTCCTATAGGTAAAGTCCATGAACTATTATTAAGGTAGACCTGAGGAAAGCCACTGCTTATCCCACGGTTAAGTAGCAGGGAATCTTGCCATTTTGGGGGGGGGGGGGATTGTTCCAAGTTGGAATCTTAGCAGAGATTGAGTGGCAACGCCGGTAATTGGGAAACAAAATGGGAGCTGAGCAGACTTCTACGGTCTACACCCTGATCGAGACTGAATAGATAGGGATGGGCTGGAGTGTAAATTTTAAGGGGCTTTGATGTTAGCTTCAGAACTTAGTACAAGAACAGTGCTGGGCAGACTTCTACGGTCTGTGCCCTGAGAATGGCAAGGACAAATCGAACTCAGGTATAAAGTATCACATACCATGTAAAATGAGTTTATCTTGTTGGGCAGACTGGATGGACCGTACAGGTCTTTATCTGCCGTCATTTACTATGTATGTTACCACACGTTACTTGTGACCTGGACTGGCCACTGCTGGAAACAGGATCCTGGGCTAAATGGACCTTTGGTCTGATCCAGCATGGCTGTTCTTATGCTCTTATGCAGCATTTTAAAGCACAAGATTTTTGCCCATTCATTGTTTTCTCTGGATCTTTTATCCCATTTAGAGGTTGCAGGAAATCAGAGCCATGAGTACGAAAGACGTGACATTTCCAAAGCAGCCGAGCAAAGCAGCTTACAGACTCGCTGTGCTGGTCTCAGGTTCTTTTCCTCAGGAAGCAAGTAGGACACTGTTAAAATGAAAGCCCTGCTGTAATCAAACGGAGCAATATTTCAGGGCAAAAGCTCTACCAATGTCATGGCTTCCTTCTACTGACTTTAGTTTGGAAAGTAGGGTATAGCTCTTATAAAAGAGTGACAACTTCCAAAGAAAATACTGCAAAGTATCATTTCGATAGGGCTCATACAATATTCACTTCACTGCAATCGAGGTCAGTATCTCTTCACAGCAAAAGTTAATGCTCTATGCAGTGCCGTAGCGAGGGCTAATGGCACCCGGGGCGGATCGCCGCTGCGCACCCCCCCCCCCCCCCGGGTGCAGCACGGCGCGACCCCCCCGCCCCCCGGACCGCATTCTTACCTGCGGAAGGGCCGATCCGCCCCGAGTGCACGTCACTCGGAGCTGCGTCGGTACCGCTGGTTCCCTGTTCTCTCTGCCCCAGAACAGGAAGTAACCTGTTCCGGGGCAGAGAGAGCAGGGAACTAGCGGGGCCGGCACCCCCTGAGCGCATGCACCCGGGACAGACCGCCCCCCCCCCCCCCTTCCTTTGCCATTGGCTCTATAACATTTTACAAGGAAAGGAAAAGCCTCAGAACATGCAGGTTCATATTTTGTCAAATCCTGCTTTCATCAATCATTGGCTCAAAAAACCTTCCATTTTTAATTCAAACAACATGAAAACTTTTTTTTTTGAAAGATATTTTTCATTTAAATTTCAATTTTTTTCATTTAATAACATCCAGCCACTTAGTTTAACAACTGCAGAAGTCTCCCCGACATTGGTCACTGTTTCGCAACGCCAAACTGCTGCTTCAGGGGGGCATTAGATCATCCACCCAATGCTCTCTTGCTCACCAGACTCTTACTGAGCACTTTTTGTGAGGCTTTTTCCTTCCTTGTAAAATGATATAGAGCGTTAACTTTTGCTGTGAAAAGATGCTGAACACATAAGTACACAAGTATATAAGTGTTGCCATACTGGGATGGACCAAAGGTCCATCAAGCCCAGTATCCTGTTTCCAACAGTGGCCAATCCACGTCACAAGTACCTGGCAAGATCCCAAAACAGCACAATATGTTTTATGCTACTTATCCCAGAAATAAGGCAATAATAATGGCTTATGGACTTTTCTTTTAAGAAGCTATGCAAACCTTTTTTAAACCCCGCTAAGCTAACTGCTTTTACCATATTCCAGAGTTTAATTACAGGTTGAGTGAAGAAATATTTTCTCCGATTCATTTTAAATTTACTACGTTGTAGCTTCATTGCGTGCCCCCTAGTCCTAGTATTTTTGGAAAGAGTAAGCAAGCCATTCACATCTACCCGTTCCACTCCACTTATTGTATATACCTCTATCACATCTCCCCTCAGTCATCTTTTCTCCAACACGACTGCAGTGAAGTGTATATTGTTTGATCATTGGTTGGAACTTCACTCCTCTTTTTGCAATTTGTTCATTACTATAGTGCTCCATAAGGCCCAGGGATTTAACTAGGTTGGAAGAATTCTACCTGGCAAAATCCTGCCGAGCACCATCAGAATACTTATTCAGCAGCATTTAACTGAACAGTGTATATTGAATATTTGCTCTAAATGCAGTGTCCGATTAATGCCAGGGCAGTCCTGGGCAAGGTCAAGGCAGAGCGAGGATTTAACCATTGAGTAATGATTTTTCAGTCTGCTATCTGATAAGTGCCCAGATAAAGTTAGAACAGCAAAAAGGCTGGGCACCAGTCAGAACCATAGGCACCGACTCCGTGGGTGCTGTGGGTGCTCGAGCACCCCCAATATTTCACCCACCGGAAG
This sequence comes from Microcaecilia unicolor, assembly GCF_901765095.1. NCBI lineage: Eukaryota > Metazoa > Chordata > Amphibia > Gymnophiona > Siphonopidae > Microcaecilia > Microcaecilia unicolor. Next base: position 239,575,187 of record NC_044038.1, read on the forward strand.
TTTTTTCCCTCCCTCCGAATTCCAGGGTCGTCATCCCCCCCTCTGAGTTCCAGGGTCGTCCCCCCTCCCTCCGAGTTGCAGGGTCGTCGTCTCTCCCTCCCTCCCTCCCTTCGAGGTCCAGGCCCCCTCCCTCCGAATTTTAAAAGTCATCTTGACTTACCTCATCGGGGTTACGGTGCCCTCATTTCCTGTTTCTGCAAGGGTGGGACCAGAGCTGAGAGAGAGAGAAGGGAAAACTGAAGTAAGCACCGAGCCTGCTCGCTTTTTACTGCTGCTGCCAGCCGCCGTAACCCCGACAGAGGGAGGGGGAGGGGGAGGGAAAGGAGAGAGGGGAGGGAGGAGGGCCTGGAACTCGAAGAGAGGAAGGGGGCCTGGAGCTCAGAGGGAGGTGGAGGGGGGACGGGGGAGAGAGGTGGGAGGGGGGAGGGAGGGGGCGAGGGGGCGGGAGGAATGCACCACCTGTAAAAAAAAAAAAAAAAATTCAGCACCCCCAATCATTTTGAAATGTTGGCTCCTATGACTGGAACCCAGATAATTTCTGGCAGCCATTGCTTCTGCCCAGGTTAGGCCCGTTATTAAATATGTAGCCTGTGGCTGTCAACAGCTTTAAACTGCTGAACACTATGGGCTGAATATCGGCCCCTAAAAGATTGATGCCAGTTACTGCACCATGAAATTTTCAAACTAGTACAGATTTACAGACATGAGAAATAAAAAGCTTCCCAATTCTTATCATCTTTTAAAATAAATGTTCTGATCTTTCCAAGTGATTAACCGAAGGACACTTCTGATACAGAGACGTAAGGGCAGCAATGGACTAAAGACTGAGCTCTTTACAATTTCCTTTGACTTCCAGATCTGGACACCTGCAAGTTTTGAACATTTTCCCAAAGGCAATCAATGATGCAACCTTGGAGAGTCGCACATTGTGTTTTCATTTCTCGAAAGGGAAAAAGAAGTACAGAAATGGGCAGGTGCGTATCCTGCTGGGCAGCCAACATCCCTGGACGTTGCAAAGTGCCATAAGGGAAGGGAAGAGGAGAACAAAGAACTGATCAGGAAAGAAAAGGGAGTCAGGAGAAAACACCCTTGATTCTTTCCATCTTTGGTAATATTGTGTTCTCTCTCTCTCATTGTGACTAAGGAGTAACGGGTCAATTTTCAGCCGGCAGTGGTCAGCACTTTTTTAAACACTGATCATCACTGGTTAAATTTGCCCCAGATATTCAGTGCCAGGCCTTGTCCAGGCACCAGATACTTTTGGACTGGCCGCTGGAGGTTATGTGGGCCCCGGCCGTTATTCAGCCGGGGCCCGTGCAGCTAAGTGGGTGAATTTAATACAGCACCTGTAAACCTGCCAGCTCCTCTCCAACTTTGCCGCTGTAGCACCCCTGACCTCTCCCGACCCCTTAAATTGTTTTGAATATTGGCCCGTAAAATTTCGAGAGGCTTCATCAAGAATTGACGTGCATAGAGGAATTTATGTTACTGGATTTTCAGTTGCCAGACAGTGTAAATATATGTTCACAAACGCTGCCACTTTTAGCCGCAAAAGAAATCCAGTGTTGCATTGTGGGTGTTTAGGAGGCATTTGAGCATTTGAATTGGGTGTTGCTGGTACGCAAACATGACACCATCGTTCGGCCCCATGTAAGTGTCCATGTGTGCATTTAGCCATGCAAGAAGCCAGTATGAAATATAATCTGCCAAACCCCTTCGTAAAGAACTACATTGGCTCCCTATCAAGGAACGTATAGCCTTTAAGATCTGTACCTTGATTCGCAGGATTATTTACGGTGAAGTCCCTGGTTATATGCTAAATCTAATTGACCTACCACCCAGAAACAGTTCCAGGTTTTCCCGTTCTTACATAAATTTACATTATCCAGATTGCAACTGTCTTCAATACAAGTCTACCTACGCTTCCAGTTTCTCCTTCATAGGAACACAGCTTTGGAATGCACTACCTGAATTCTTAAAATCAATTCAGAACCATCTAAATTTCAGGAAATTATTGAAGACCACCCTGTTCAAGAAGGCTTACTCCTCTGTCTCAACCTAATCCATGGACATTATCTTTTCTTACTCTCATTATCTCTGTTGTTTTATACGATACCTATACGTTTTATTGCATTTTGTTGAAATGTAGTTCCACTTACGGTTTTGTGTAAGCCACATTGAGCCTACTATTGGTGGGGAAATGTGGGGTATAAATGTGTTAAATAAATAAATAAAAATACAGCTGAGTTTGACAATGAATTGGGTATGTGCAGGCTGAGTAATTGCATCCTTTATCTGTTAGATGTTCTATTGAAAAGCAATGGATTTAAGTTTAATTTAATTTAATTTAATTCATTATCTGCCGGATTCTGAATAGGTTGCCCAAAGTTGGGTGAGCAAGTTTGGACGACCTACACAGAATCCACACATAAACTATAAAAAGCAAATTAGACAGTAACAATCTATTACTGCTGTTAAAAAGCACTTAATTGGCAGTCATTATGAGTTACATTTTATATTTAATTTTGTGGCGCCGGTGTGTACATGGCAGTAATCGGGCAGTGCCGCAAGCTGCCCGGTTACCGCTCGATTAACGTGGGAGCCCTTACTGCCACCTCAATGAGTGGTGGTAAATGCTCCCCTCCCCCCTCAAAAAATGGCTGCGCGGCAAGTGGTTCACTCGCCGCGAACGTAAAATAAAAGTGGGAGGGCGACCAAGGATGCTAAAGACCGGTAAGATGTATAATAAAAGAGAAATTTATTGACGTATGAGGAATCGACCCAACGTTGTGTTTCGGCCGTTAGGCCTGCATCAGGAGTCTTATTTGGGGATAACTTCCGAGCACGTGATGAAGGAAGATCCTCAGTAAAAGATAGTCTTTAAAAAGACCGTTGTAGGAGCAAGCGTCCTCGTTTGTCTCGTTGGACTGCACGCTTACAAAGAAATGCTCGGAAGTTATCCCCAAATAAGACTGCTGATGCAGGCCTAACGGCCGAAACACAACGTTGTGTTGAGTCTTCATATTTCAAAAAATTTCTCTTTTATTATACATCTTACCGGTCTTCGGCATCCTTGGTCGCTCTCCCACTTTTATTTTACGTTGTTGTTTTCCATGGGGAGTCTTGAGTTCTCTGCCTCGCGGCGGATTTTCTCACTTGCAACGAAGCCATTTCTTTTACAAAAGAAAGACCTACTTTTTACCCGCTGCGGTAAAAGGGGGCATCAGCACACATCAAAAACACTTGCCGACACCAGCACAGGCTTCCTTTTGCCACAGCTTGGTAAAAGGGGCCCAACTGAGTTAACCATCCAGAAACGGCTCCTGGCCAGTTAAATCACTTGGAGGGGCATAATTGAATGGGGCGCCCAAGTTTTCCTGAGGACGTCCTCGCAGGACGTCCCCACGAAGGGGCGGGGAAACCCGTATTATCGAAACAAGATGGGCGGCCATCTTTCATTTCGATAATACGGTCGAGGATGCCCAAATCTCAACATTTAGGTCAACCTTAGAGATGGTCATTCTTAGAGATGGTCGTCCCTGATTTTCTGCGATAATGGAAACCGAGAACGCCCATCTCAGAAACAACCAAATCCAAGACATTTGTTCATAGGAGGAGCCAGCATTCGTAGACCACTGGTCCCCCTGACATGCCAGGACTCCAACCGGGCACCCTAGGGGGCATGCCAGTGGACTTCAGAAAAAGCACCCAGGTGCATAGTTCCCTTACCTTGTCTGCTGAGCCCCCCAACCCCCCCCCCCCAAACCCACTACCCACAACTGTACACCACTACCATAGCCCTTAGGGATGAAGGGAGGCACCTAGATGTGGGTACAGTGGGTTTGTGGTGGGTTTTGAAGGGCTCACATTTACCACCACAAGTATAACAGGTAGGGGGGGATGGGCCTGGGTCCGCCTGCCTGAAGTGCACTGCAGTACCCACTAAAACTGCTCCAGTGTATGCTGTCATGGAGCTGGGTATGATATTTGAGGCTGGCATAGAGGTTGGAAAAAATATTTAAAAATATGTTTTTAACAAAAAATAAAAATAAAAAAATAGGGTGGGAGGGGGTTAGTGACCACTGGGGGAGTAAGAGGAAGTCATCCCCGATTCCATCCGGTGGTCATCTGGTCATTTAGGGTACATTTTGTGGCTTGGTTGTAAAAAAAAAGGACCAAGTAAACTCGGACAAGTGTTCGTCAGGGACGCCCTTCTTTTTTCCATTATCGGCCGAGGATGCCCATGTGTTAAGCACACCCCAGTCCCGCCTTCACTATGCTTCCGACACCCCCCCCCCCCCCCCCCCCCCGTGAAATTTGGTTGTTCCCACAATGGAAAGCAGTTGAGGACACCCAAAATCGGCTTTCAAATATGCTGATTTGGGCCACCCTAAGAGAAGGACGCCCATCTCCCAATTTGTGTCGAAAGATGCCACCCTTCTCTTTCAAAAATAAGCCTGTGGATCAGGGCTAACCAGTCATTTTCAGTGGCTCTTAACCTTATAGTGCCACTGGAAATGTCCAGTTATGGTTTATTGATGTTTGATAAGATCGCTTTTAATTACAAAGCAAATCAAGGCGATGTAAAGTAAAATGTAAAGAGGTAGACAGGAACTCCATAAAATACAGGACAGAGAGAATTCATTCAAAGGAACAAGCAAACTGCAGACCTCCCCCCCCCCCCCCCCCCCCCCCCCCCCCCCATCTGAACTCATGTCCCTGCAAGTCCCCAAAAGCAAGGATTAAAAAATATGTCTTCAAATATGCTTTGAATTTGCAAAAGGACTGCTCAGATCGAACAGCCAAGAGGAAATTATTGCACAGAGATGGCGTTAAAAAGGGAAAGGCACTCTTTCTGGTTGATTCCAAAGGAACCCCAGTTAAAGGCATTTTAATTTGCACAGGCGTATTTGGGGATTTAGTTCAGCATGTACTTCTTTACGAAAATGAAGGAACAATGTTTATATTATATACGTATGCTGATTTTTGTATCTGTATGCAATTTCTTTAAATTATTGTTAGTTTATTTTGTAACCCTAATAGGAGCGCTATAAATATTTAAATGAATAAATAACCAGCCGATAGTTCAAAACTGGCTATTTTAGTTGCATTCTGGGGAAGGAGTCAGCACTGGGCCAGTTAAGAACCGATATTCGACTCTTAACCAGTCAAGATAACCAGATAAGTAAGACTGCATAATATCTCCCAAATCCAATCTCTCCTTTAGGGACCCTTTTACGTGTAAGCGCCTACGCGCAGCACCCAATGCGTGCCAAAATGGAGTTACCGCCCGGCTACCGCTTGGCTCTTGCAGTCATTTCATTTTTGGCACATGTCCGATACGCACATCTGAAAAATAATTTTTATTCTCGAATGCGCATATTGGACGCGCTCAGGCCATTACCACCCGGTTACCGCGTGAGACTTTACCACTAGGTCAACGGCTGGCAGAAAGGTCTTAGGACCCAAAACGGACACAAGACCATTTTCATTCTGCCACACGTCCATTTTCGGCCAAAATTTTAAAAAGGCATTCAATATTCCTTTAAAATTGTGCAAAGTGAAAAACTCACTGAGAGTAAAAGAAAAAAAACAAAGAAGTAAAAGTTATTCCATGTGAAGCTACCTGCTCCCTTTGGCTGCCTCTGCGGCTTTCACAAGTCCTAACCTATCAGAGTAATCACCAGCCTTGATTCAGCCACAGAACCTGTCGGACTGGCTTGGACTGACCCACGCCTGTGGAACGCAGCGTCAGACCACACGTCAGGTCCAATGAGCGCATGAAGGAGAAACAGCAGCAGCAGCCAAATACCCCCAGGGGGGATACAGAAGTACATCCCAGCGATCATGTGTACGTGTCAGTCTGCCTGCCCATAAGTCACTGAGGACTTACACAGGTTTCCCAGCAAAGACAAGGACCAAGGCTGCATTACTTCAACCAGAGGACAGTTCCTTGCCGTCTGTGTTTCTTTCTATCTAAACCACTGGTGCACAGTGTATGTCATACACACACACACAAAAAAAAAAAAATGTTTTACAAAGCCTGCCAAGGGATCCTGTCTGTGGAAAGTGGTGTTTTAGCCAGCCTTGGACTCTAGCTAACATTCTAATCCGGATCTGCAGTCCTGCATCTTGCATTGCAAATGAGCAACTGCCAGGAACACTGGGCATCAGGCACAGATGCCAAAAATGTAGACACCACTCAGACTTGAAAGCTCTGTTTTATTTTATTTATTTGTCACGTTTGTATCCCACATTTTCCCACCTATTTGCAGGCTCGGTGTGGCTTACATAATACCGTGAAGGCGTGCGCCATGTCCGATAAAGAAACAAATACAAGGTGATATTGTGGTTGAGTAAGGTACCTGTGTTTCAGATACAGAGGGGGTCGAGGAGACGCAGCAGCATCTTGCCTGCGTAGCAAAAGGCCATTTTTTGTTTACCCCAAACAAACCAGTCTTTACTGAGGTTCTGGAGAGTCAGAAAGACTGGGCCCAAAATTCAAAGCTATTTAAAGGGCCAGGAGAGGCTCTTGGCCATTTAAACGACTTGCAAAGAAATCACCTCGTTTTGCTAAGTATAGAGACAAACGGGCAGATTGCTAGCCTCCCCTCCCCTTAGTTACTACTGCCCTGGTGGTCTAGTGACCTCTTCCGCCTTCGGGGCAGGAAAGAGCCCCCTCTTTCCTGCCCGGAGCGCTGCCCTGCTTGCATCCTTCCTGTTGGTGATCTCGGCGCTGATTTAAAATGGCCGCCGAGAGTTGAAGTGACCTTGTGAGACTTCAACTCTCGGCAGCCATTTTGAATCAGCACCGAGATCACCAACAGGAAGGATGCATGCAGGGCAGCGCTCCGGGCAGGAAAGAGGGAGCTCTTTCCTGCCCCGAAGAGGTCACTAGACCACCAGGGCAGTAGTAAGGTAAGGAGAGGGTGATGGGGTGAATGACAGTGGGGAGGGGAAAATGTGATTGGTGTGGAGCGAGGGCGTGAAAGGGGGCGGAGCAAGGGCATGAAAGGGGCGAGGCTGGGTGTGTGGTGGGGGCGGGGCATGTGTCCTCCTTTTTGGGGGACAAAATATGGTAACCCTGCAGGTGCAAATTTTAATGAATGCCAATTAATATCAATAATTAGTTGTTAGCTCCCAACAATTGATGGCTCAGAGCTCACTATCCGATTTCTTTGGGCACACGTCTTGGAAGTGCTTCTATTTATGGAATCCAGGGGAAAGCACACAAGCGGTATTTGCAAACAGTGTACATTTAAAATATGAAACTAAACAAATAAACTGAAACTCACCCCTTTATAAAGGAGTAATCTCCTAGAATGTACCAGAATACTCTGATACCTGGTCAAAATAGCCCCCACAAAAAAGCTCCCGACATAATAGCCCCTGACATAACAGCCACTGTCAAAATGGCCTGCCCACAATATAGCCCTTGACAAATTAGCCCCCCTCCCTCCAAGAAAAGGGCCTGATCATGCTGCCCAGAATATGGCACTGCATCTTTTCCTAATCTTACCTTGCCAAACAGGATAAAGTTGGTGGGATACAAATGCAATAAATAAATAAAATGATGACAATATTGTTTTTGTTTTTTTAATTAGCATGTTGATGGAAGAATAGTTTCCTTAAACAACAGATCAGATCAGATCATGAATACCAGTTGGTAGCTGTAGAATTTTGTTTATTTATATCTGCTTTATACAATGCAATGCTGGTTGGAGCCTTTATCAGTGAAAATTTCACTTGTAGTTCATCATCTTTTTTTTTGTGATGTATTTTTTTTTTTCCTAGGGGGCCATTTTGTCAAGGGTTACTTTGTTACGAGGCTGTTTTGTCAGGGCTTTTTTGTAGGGGCTATTTTGTCAGGTTTGCCGAATACTCCATATTGTACATTTTCATGTTCAATTCACCTTTGATTAGAAAAGAAAAATAGTTCCTTTTGCATAAAAACAATGACAAGGTCGGTCAACGCAGTGCATCGATCATAGTCCAGTTGGACCTGAATTCTGCCAAATAATCTTGTTACCTCCTCTGCGCTTCCTGATAGAAGTTAGAACTACCAAGAACTTCAATTTTGGTAGGGGGTTGAGAGCAATAGCACAGTAATAACTACAATTTGAAGCTTCTTCAGGAGAAGATTTAGGTGTCTGTCATTAAGACAATAAACATTACAGATTAGAAGCTGGCAAAGTGCTGGAGATCTCTGCAGGCTCTAACCACACGAGCTGATGATAAATCCCTCAGCTATGCCTGTCTGTTTATGTGCTAGTCTATGTTACATGCTGCTCCACACCTACCCTCCTGCTGAATGCCAGAGCCTGGCATCCAGCAAACCATTTAACTTTTGAGCCTGCTCTGGTTGTGCTTTCAGTTCCTCAACACAGTCAGAAAAGATCAGTCTTGGCAGCAGAAGAAAAAGCCAGAGCCCCGAGTCTCCTGGTACAGCCTTAATAAACAGAGCATAAAAACCTACAGGCAGGGAATATTTATCTTCCTCCCCTGCTTTTAGCTCAGTCTATAGTTTATACGCCAAATTGCACTGCACAGTGTTACTTACAGCGTTTAACAAGTTTATTTGATAGGTTCTCAGTTCAACCTACTGCAAACATAGGACACAATTGAAACAGGGGATACAAATTGTATCAAACAGCAAAAGCCATTCTTTTTGTGACAAATACATTGTATTTTCTTTAGTCTCTTGTTACTGATCCATTACCCAACCCTCCCTCCCCCCCCCCCCTTGCCCTCGAGAATGCCGTGCAAACACTCACAAGTGGAGAAATGGTTGTAAGCATATTTTTCTGGCACCTTCCGCTCCCCCCCCCCCCCCCCCCCCCCCTTTACACCACTCTGCATTTACTGCAAAGCTGGTAGTCTGGTATGTCGCCCCATGAAATAGCAAACAAATGTGAATTCCAACTGAGCGACTGCATCATTGTTTTTACACAAGCCCCTCAGTGAGCTAATGATCTTATACTGACAGGTGGAATTTTATTAAAAAAATAAATAAATAAAACTTTTAATGCATAAAAGGTTTTGTTGTTATTGTTTCAATATCTTGGTTGAAGTTTTGCAGCACATAGTACAAAAAACTGCACGTCAACCAATCAGCACGGGCCGCTGCAAAGCACAAAGGTTTAAATCAGTTCTCTCAGGAGCTTACCCTCGGATTCTGTACAAGTTCTGTACTAATCTTCGGTGCATCGAAGTTCAAAAGTTCCAGACCACTTCGTGAGAAAGTACACCGGCTTCCTGTACAGGAGCGAATAACTTTTAAAATTTGCATCCTAGTCCATAAGATCCTCTACGGAGAAGCTCCAGCTTGTATGGATGCCTTGTCAACTTGCCACCAAGGAATTCACTGAGATCTTCTCGTTCATACTTAAACCTCCGTTACCCTGCGTGTTCTGGTCTCAAGTATAAAACCATATACGCTTCCACCTTTTCCTACTTCAGCACTCATTTGTGGAATGCGTTGCCTAAATCTGTAAAAACGGTTCAAGATCATCTGACTTTCCGGAAGTCTGTCAAGACCTACTTATTTGGGCAAGCTTACCCTAAAGATCCCGTCCTGCATCCGCGTGATTCCTGGACTACAAATCCTATAAAGATCTTGTGAACTCAATTACTTTATCTTGCCCCTGTAACTTTACGCCATCCATATCACTTTCACTTTACTACTACTACTACTACTACTAACTAACATTTCTAAAGCGCTACTAGGATTACGCAGCGCTGTACAATTTAAACATAGAAGGACAGCCTGCTCAAAGAGCTTACAATCTAAAAGTAACATAGTAGATGACAGCAGAAAAAGACCTGCACGGTCCATCTAGTCTGCCCACGATAAACTCATATGTGTATACCTTACCTTGATTTGTACCTGTCTTTTTCAGGGCACAGACCGTATAAGTCTGTGCAGCAGTATTTCCCACCTCCCAACCACCAGTCCCGCCTCCCATCACCGGCTCCGGCACAGACCCCGTATAAGTCTGCCCTCCCCCATCCTAGCCTCTCAACCACCAACCCCTCTTCCCCCTGCCACCCAATTTCAGCTAAGCTTCTGTGGATCCATTCCTTCTGCACAGGATTCCTTTATGCCTATCCCACGCATGTTTGAAGAGAACAATCTAAAGACAAGTGTACAATCTAGAGGACGAGTGAACAGTTAATCTGATAGGGTGGATAGATTGGGGCATTCTATATTTCTCAAGCGGTTAGGTGCCGAAGGCAGCATTAAAGAGGTGAGTTTTAAGCAGAGATTTGAAGATGGGTAGGGAGGGGGCATGGCGTATGGGTAAAGGAAGATTGTTCCAGGCATAGGGTGAGGCAAGGCAGAATGAGCGGAGCCTGGAGTTGGCAGTGGTGGAGAAGGGTACTGAGAGAAGGGCTTTGTCCTGTGAGCGGAGGTTACGGGCGGGAACATAGGGGGAGATGAGGGTAGAGAGGTAGTGAGGAGCCGCAGACTGAGTGCACTTGTAGGTAAGGAGGAGGAGCTTGAATTGTATGCGATATCTGATCGGAAGCCAATGAAGTGATTTGAGGAGAGGGGTGATATGAGTATATTGGTTCTGGCGGAATATAAGACGTGCAGCAGCGTTCTGAACGGATTGTTTCCTAACTGTTGTAAGCCACATTGAGCCTGCCAGTGGTGGGAAAATGTGGGGTATAAATGATATAAAATAAATAAATAACTTGCCCAAAGTTGGATGTGCAAATTAATTAGCTGATTATTGAAATTAACAAGCACTTAATTGGAAGTAATTAGGAGATACACATGTATGTGCCCTGTACCCCATTCTATAACTTGCTTGTTCAATTAAAATGCACATGCAAATTGGAAGGGTGCTCAATTTTAAGTACCATATATAGAATTTACTAGTTTGTCCCCTGGATTCCGTATAGGTCACCAAAGGTTGGGCATGGATCACAGATCTGCGCTTAACTAATTAGTCAATCGGGCATTAAAAATCAATAATTGGTGTTAACTGGAAGTCATTATGAGTTAGACATGGGTCTGCCCTGCGCCCTATTCTATAATATGCGTGCCTAAATTTTATGGCGTGCAACTCTAAAGGGGATGTGGCCATCGGAGGGGCATGAGCAGGTCAGGATTTAGGCACAATGTTTATTTATTTATTTGTTACATTTGTATCCCTCATTTTCCCACCTATTTGCAGGCTCAATGTGGCTTACATATTACCGTTAACGGCGTTAGCCAATTCCGGTATGAACAAATACATGGTGTGAATAATACAAAGTGATATTGTGGTGGGATGAAGTACATGCATGGTAGGTTGGATTGGGGGGTCTTAGAGAGGGAGAGGGGAGGAAGAGTCAGGTAACGTTCATTAAGGTCTTTGGTTTCATTATGACGTAGGTGTCCAGGTATTTTATGTTGGGACGGTGGGGTATGCTCTTCTGAACAGGTCTGTCTTTGGTGCTTTCCAGAAGTCTAGACGGTCGAGCATAGTTTTTACTGCTTTTGGCAGTGCGTTCCATAGCTGTGCGCTTAGATAGGAAAAGCTGGTTGCGTAGATGGATTTGTATTTGAGTCCTTTGTTGCTTGGGTAGTGGAGGTTTAGGTATGATCGTGTTTCTGGCTGGCAGGTCGATGAGGTCTGTCATGTGTCCCGGTGCCTCGCCGTAAATTATTTTGTGAACAGCCGTGCGGATTTTGAAAGTGATTTTGAAATGTTATAGAATAAGGTCATTTATGCTGCCAAGTGCCATTAGTTGCACACCAGAGTTTACGCCAGCTTTTGGCAGGTATAAGTGCTTATGCCCAAAGATAGGCGCGAGATGTGCATGAAGCTGGTATTCCGTAAAGGTCATTCCATGCAGAGCAGCCTTTGCAAAATCCTAGCTTAGTACGGATCATCCCAGAGCCTAACGTTGGGTCATTCACTGATGGGTCCTTTAATAAGGTTCGCAGAAAAGTGGCCTGCGCTGGTGTAGACGCGTGTATTGGACACACGCAGGTTCATTTTTCAGCGCACCTGCAAAAAAGGCCTTTTTTTAAGGCAGAAAATGGACATGCGGCAAAATGAAAATTGGCGCGCATCCATTTTGGGCCTGAGACCTTACCACCACCCATTAACTTAGCGGTAAGATCTCATGCAGTAATCAGCAGCGCGTACAATGCCGATTACCACCGGTTAGCGCCGCATGTCAGAAAATTTCCGGTGCACCTACTGGACACGCGTACAAAATGAAATTACTGCCCAGGCCACGTGGTAGCCAGGTGGTAGTTCCAAATTGGCATGCATTGGACGTGCATAGTTGCCTACGCAGCTTAGTAAATGGACCCCTGAATTCCCCCTATCTGCTGGATTCTATATAGCGCCTAGAGATCCACGAGAAAATCCAGGCATATTCTATAACAAAGTGTGTAACTTAATTGGCTTAACAAACTAATCAGTGTTGAAAACAGCATTTAACAAGCAATAATGAGCACTAATTGGCAATAATTAGAACTTATGTGCACAACTCCCTAAGCATATTCTGTAATGAACTGTGCCTAAACTCTAATGCACGCAGTTCAAAAGGGGCATAGCTTGGACGGGAAAATGAGCATTTCATGGGTGTTCCAAAATTTACATGTGTAGTTACAGAAGACGACCCAGTGCGTGTAAATCTACGCGCAGAGATTTATGTCGCATTTTCATTGGTGTAAATGGACTTGCATTTATTTATTTATTTATTTGCTGCATTTATATCCCACATTTTCCCACATATTTGCAGGCTCATTGTAGCTTACAATATAATACAACAACAACATCACATTGATGGGATAAGGAAATCAGAATATAAATAACAAATAAGGTGCATGAGAATATCATGGTAATCATATTAACGGAATAACAGAAGTACATAAGTAATGCCACACTGGGAAAAGACCAAGGGTCCATCGAGCCCAGCATCCTGTCCATGACAGCGGCCAATCCAGGCCAAGGGCACCTGGCGAGCTTCCCAAATGTACAAACATTCCATACAATCAAGCCATTGTGACATCACTAATGAGGTTGGCTCTTATTGGTGGAATGAGCCACTATGACATCACAATAGGTTAAATCACTGCTCTATGTAATAAAAGTGAGCCAAGTAGAGGACATAAGTACATAAGTAATGCCACACTGGGAAAAGACCAAGGGTCCATAGAGCCCAGCATCCTGTCCACGATAGCGGCCAATCCAGGCCAAGGGCACCTGGCGAGCTTCCCAAACGTACAAACATTCTATACAATCAAGCCATTGTGACATCACTAATGAGGTTGGCTCTTATTGGTGGAATGAGCCACTATGACATCACAATAGGTTAAATCACTGCTCTATGTAATAAAAGTGAGCCAAGTAGAGGACATAAGTACATAAGTAATGCCACACTGGGAAAAGACCAAGGGTCCATCGAGCCCAGCATCCTGTCCACGACAGCAGCCAATCCAGGCCAAGGGCACCTGGCAAGCTTCCCAAATGTACAAACATTCTATACAATCAAGCCATTGTGACATCACTAATGAGGTTGGCTCTTATTGGTGGAATGAGCCACTATGACATCACAATAGGTTAAATCACTGCTCTATGTAATAAAAGTGAGCCAAGTAGAGGACATAAGTACATAAGTAATGCCACACTGGGAAAAGACCAAGGGTCCATCGAGCCCAGCATCCTGTCCACGATAGCAGCCAATCCAGGCCAAGGGCACCTGGCAAGCTTCCCAAACGTACAAACATTCTATACATGTTATTCCTGGAATTGTGGATTTTTCCCAAGTCCATTTAGTAGTGGTTTATGGACTTGTCCTTTAGGAAACCGTCTAACCCCTTTTTAAACTCTGCTAAGCTAACCGCCTTCACCACGTTCTCCGGCAACGAATTCCAGAGTTTAATTATGTGTTGGGTGAAGAAACATTTTCTCCTGTTTGTTTTAAATTTACTACACTGTAGTTTCATCGCATGCCCCCTAGTCCTAGTATTTTTGGAAAGCGTGAACTGACGCTTCACATCCACCTGTTCCACTCCACTCAATATTTTATATACCTCTATCATGTCTCCCCTCAGCCGTCTCTTCTCCAATTTCAGCCTTATTGCAGTTAAGGTGCATAAGAGAATTATGTGTAAGAGAAGTGGGTAAGTATATACAACATAACATAATGATAACAGGATAAGAAATAATATTCAATAATTAGGGTGTAAGGTAGAATAAATGAATTTGAAAAGTTTCATTAATCTTGTATCTGGTGAGTTTAGGTGCCGGTCTTTTTTGTACGTTTTTTTGAACAAATAAGTCTTCAGTAGTTTTAGGCGCTGGAATATCATGTAAGAATATCTAAGTATCGCTCCATGGTGCGACCGCACCTTGAGTATTGTGTTCAATTCTGGTCGCCGCATCTCAAGAAAGATATAGTAGAACTGGAAAAGGTGCAGCGAAGGGCGACTAAAATGATAGCGGGGATGGGACGACTTCCCTATGAAGAAAGACTAAGGAGGCTAGGGCTATTCAGCTTGGAGAAGAGACGGCTGAGGGGAGACATGATAGAGGTATATAAAATAATGAGTGGAGTGGAACAGGTGGATGTGAAGCGTCTGTTCACGCTTTCCAAAAATACTAGGACTAGGGGGCATGCGATTAAACTACAGTGTAGTAAATTTAAAACAATTCGGAGAAAATTTTTCTTCACCCAACGTGTAATTAAACTCTGGAATTCATTGCTGGAAAATGTCGTGAAGGCGGTTAGCTTAGCAGAGTTTAAAAAGGGGTTGGACGGTTTCCTAAAGGACAAGTCCATAAACCGCTACTAAACGGACTTGGAAAAATCCCAAATCCCAGGAATAACATGTATAGAATGTTTGTACGTTTGGGAAGCTTGCCAGGTGCCCTTGGCCTGGATTGGCCGCTGTCGTGGACAAGATGCTGGGCTCGATTGACCCTTGGTCTTTTGCCAGTATGGCATTACTTATGTACTTATGTAATATTCTATATACTGTGCTTATAAAATACGCTTAGGTGAAAATGGTTACTACACAGAAATTTTAGGCGCCATTATAAAGAATCTGACCCTATATGCATATTAGAACATTCTAAACCTTGCAAATCAATCGTAACACATTAATTAGTAGCTTTAGTTATGTACAATCAAGTTTCCTCACCCAAAAATGTTTCAGGTGCCTAAATGATTGTATGTTAATGAATGCACATGCCCAGTCCTGGTCTCTTTTTCTTTATGGCTATTTTGTGGCTCAGTAGAAGAAATGCTTTGCAGTGCAACACCAACAGCTGTGAGTTTTATACCATTAAAAGTGCAAGGAGCAGCAGGGGCGGTGCACAAGCCTTCGCTTTTCCACACCCTTACCAAATAAAGCTAGACACGACCTATTTTGCATCAGATCACTGGAGTTAATGCAGCGCATTAACATTGTAACACTGCTTCAGGCTAAACTTGTCTCGAGTGATTTAAAACTTTTAATGTACTTATACCATCAGAAGATTTGATTTTATTACTGCCAAAGTAACAAGGCCCTTATCAATATTCAGACTTGTCCAAGTGCATTGCCTTCAAGGTATGTCAATATATACATTTTCTGGCTTGAGCTAATTACCTGTGGCTATTGTCAAAACATAAATCTATTAATTAAAGTCCGAAGCACCGAGGCTCTACCCTTTTGGAAAGCTCTGAAGAAGAAATATGGAATCAAAGTGTAAGACTGGGAAAAACGAAAACAGAGGAAGGTGTTGCCTTCTTTGCTACAGCACGGGTTCTCAACCCAGTTCATAAGGACACACCTTCTAGTCAGGTTTTCAGGATACCCACAACGAATATGCATGAGATAGATTTGCATACAGTTGGAGGGAGGGCATGCAAATCTGTCTCATGCATATTCATTTTGGGGATCTTGAAAATCTGACTGGCTACAGCATTTAAAACAAAAGTACGGTATCCTTAACTATTGTAATGTTTCCGTAGGCAGTTTTGCCCATTTAGCTGGATTCGTTGACAGGCAGATGATGAAAAGCCCCGCGCTGTTCCAAACAGCGCTCTAAAATAGCACTGGAACAGCGCGAGGCGCTATTAGACCTATGATCAGCGATAATGCATGCAGATTTAAGCAGCGCAATTATCTCTGATCATGGGGTGGAAGTGCGGGAGAATTGTGCCTGAGCATGCGCTCAGCACAATCCTCCCGCACTTGTTTGACAGGTCTGGGCTGTCAAAAAGCCCAAACCTGTCAAACACAGGGGCTGGAGGTCCATAGGACCACCAGGCCCTGACTACCCCTGCCCCGATCAACGGGGGCTGGAGGTCCAGCGGACCTCTGGTCCTCCTGACGACCCCCCCCCCCCCAGGTTCAGGGAGGGCTGGAGATCCAGTGGGTCTCAACCCCCCCCCCCCCCAGCATAATGGTCCCTGGTGGTCCAGTGGGCGCCGACCAAGCCCCCCCCCCCCCAGTGACAGGGGAGCTAGAGGTCTGCTGGACCGCCAGTCTCCCCTCCCCAACCCAACCCCCAGCATTGGCAAGGGTCCCTGTGTGATGGTGTCACTCCATCCACCGCATGCATTTTGTGAGAAGGGCTGCCATATCACAGAATTTCTAGACTCACACTGCAGACCTCATAGCCTGTGGGATTTCAGGACATCCAGCATGACAACATCTAAGATAACTGAGCACGTGTTAGAGACCCAGTACATACAAATTTATCTCATACATGTTCACGTCTAGATATCCTGAAAACCGAGCAGCCTGTGAGGGTTTGGGAAGCCCCACTCTACTGCTTAGTTGATACTTATTCACCTCTATTGTCCCTTTCCATGGGACCCTGATCCTAAATGAGCTGTGTATGTGTGGATGTTAGCCTAATGGTTAGAGCAGCATGCTTGCAACCAGAAGGCCTAGGTTCAATCCCACATATCCTTGGAGAAGTCACTGGGTTTCTGCCAGGTACGTGTGGCTTGGATGGGCCACTGTTGGAAGCAGGATACTGGGCTAGATGGACCATTGGTCTGATCCAGTATAGCTATTCTTATGTTCTTATTACAGTTAAAGGAAACAAGACAGAATTAAACATATAATAATAATAAAAAGAACAACAAAACAATATAAAATGAAACTAAATGCAAAAAAAAAAATTTTTCAAAAGAACAACAAAACAATATAAAATGAACATTTTCTGCCTGTGTACCTCTAATTTTCCATTGTGAAGACACACTAAAGTGTGGGGGAAGTGTGATATACTATCCTCATCTATGGAATAATTTACCACCTGTTCTAGACCCAGGTAATGATTTGGTTGGTTTTTGGCACATTGTAAATATTCACTTACTGTAGAAGAAAAATTGAAGGCAGTGGATAACAAAATTGCTATTCTGTTTTTAGTCTGGAACCTGCCCAGAAGGTCTGTCTGATGGGTGGGATAGTAAATCACTTAGAAACTATCCAAGGTAGGTGGTTTGTATTTGTACTGTTTTATTTATATTTTATGAGTGTTTGTTGTATCTGCCTGAGGCATTTTGCAATAAGATGGGCTAAATGCCCAAATAAATAAATAAATAAATACAATTTCTGCAAGAGCAGGAACAGTCATTTCACATACATTACACTTTTTCTCTATTGTAAATATCTCCAGTTATTTGGTGTCAACAATTAATATAAGCCATTAGAAACGCCAGCCTGGTGCCTTTTTACAGCCACTCAAGGGTTTCCTGCTGCATAGGATCCTTTTCAACATCATCAGGGCTTCTAAAATGGGAGTCATGTTTCTCTTTTCCCTGTCCCACCCCTGTTTCTGACCTTATTTTATTTTGCTTCTGTGAATCATTCACGTTTACTTTGAATTTCAGTTTCACCTTCATCTCTAATATTATTCTTGAGTCTATACATTTTGGACTTGATTGGTTTCTATAACGGGATTCTTATTTAAGCTTATTCTATAAAAGGCCAATACTACTACTACTTAATATTTCTAGAGCGCTACTAGGGTTACGCAGCGCTGTACAGTTTAACAAAGAAGGACAGTCCCTGCTCGAAGGAGCTTATAATCTAAAGGACGAAATGTCAAGTTGGGGCAGTTAAGATTTCCTGAATAGAGGTGTAGTGGTTAGGTGCCGAAGGCGACATTGAAGAGGTGGGCTTTGAGCAAGGACTTGAAGATGGGTAGGGAGGGGGCCTGGCGTATGGGCTCAGGGAGTTTATTCCAAGCATGGGGTGAGGCGAGGCAGAAAGGGCGGAGCCTGGAGTTGGCGGTGGTGGAGAAGGGTACTGAGAGGAGGGATTTGTCTTGAGAGCGGAGGTTATGGGTAGGAACGTAAGGGGAGATGAGGGTAGAGAGGTAAGGAGGGGCTGCAGATCGAGTGCATTTTTAGGTTAGTAGGAGAATACAGAAAACCACCTTCTCAAAGGACTAACTACTTAAAATTGTCAGAAAAAAATTGTTTTTGGACCATCAACACAGAGGCTGCCACATTTCTACATGTATTATACAATATATATTGGAATTGTGAAGCAGGACTTTTCCGCAGTGCCGTTTTGGTGGTGCCACTTCAGCGCAGCCAAAATGGCACAGAATTTAAGGCTGAAAGAATTTTAGGTGGCTGGAATTTTAGATGCAGCACAGGCAAAGTTCTCTACTACTTCCCCCCCCCCTCCCGCCCTCCCCCAGCAGTGACCTCCGGTAGTGTGCTGGGCTGTGCTTGCTCACCACAGCCAGGATCCTTGGGCAGAAGGACCCCTGGGCAGCACCTGGGCAGCCCACATCTACCTTCCGCCCAATGACCCCTGGGTGCTTAGGATACCAATGGAAGGGGGGCACCTCAGGGTTCCCCCCCCCCCCTAGTTATCATGCCCTTAACTCTTTCACTGCTGTCTGCCACATCCATTAGCCAACATGAATTTCAGTGTTTTTCTAATCATTATAAATATACTTGATGCTTTGTTTCATACAATAATAATATTTCTCAGCTCTTAATGTCTTGTCAGTTTAGCAATGGAAGGGACAAGGGACACCATTGTTGGGCTGTGCATCGGTTGGCCTTAATCTGGCCCTCTCTCGACCCTCTGAAAATCTTTTTCTTCTTGTGCATTATTCAAGACATGTGAATGTCTCTTTTATCCTTCTCTCATCTCTTCCTCTGCAGGGTCTTGGAGGGCTCTTAGTGCAGATCCTGTATCATTCCATTAGCTCTTTTCTGAACTATGTTCACTATAGCTGTGTCCTTGTCAATGTATGATCTCTATTACTGGACATAATAGTTCAGGTGAGGTCTTTGCTTCACCCTGTACAACAATATAATTACCTCTTTTTTTTTTTTTGCTCTGGTTATGCCTCTATGTACCTCAGCATCCCCCTGGCTCTGGCCAGTAGCCCATATAATGAAGATTTTAACATTTCTTTTACAGAAAGCATCTGAAATTGTCCAAAGCATTCTGCCAGAGCTCCTGGGAAAGGCGTAATCTCTGTAAATTGGGTGGGTTTTGTAGCACAGGGTGTTAAACTGGGTTTTCCCTGTCCCAGCCCATGCTCAAATCTAGGTCATGGTGTAGTAAGTCAAACAAGTTTAGTAGTCTGAAACAATGTCTGCCTCACAAGGCACACACTGGATATACAGTCTACAACAGCTGGAAAGCGATGAATTTAAGGAAAATGTACGGTCAGTAATTAAAGCTACAGCTCAGCCTAACAAATGGATAAATTAAATTGTCAGTTGAATTGGTGGTTTGGTTGATGGAGAAATTTGCTTGGTGTTTACACAGATTCTAGTTGGGTTGTACCAGCACTATCTATCTATCTATCTATCTATCTATCTACTTATCATTTCTACAGCGCTGCAAGGCATACGCAGCGCTGTACACCATACATGAAAAGACAGTCCCTGCTCAAAGAGCTCACAATCTAAATATGGAATGTTGCTAGTGGAATAGCAACATTCCATGTAGAATCTCAAATAGTAGCAGCAGAATCTCCAATAGTAGCAACATTCCATGTAGAATCTCAAGTAACAGCAACATTCCAGAATCTCAAATAGTAACAACATCCCATGTTCCACTGCACTAACCACTAGGCTACTCCTCCACTAGCAACATTCCATCTAGAAGCCTGCCCTTGCAGATCAGCAACGCAGCCACGCAGGCTTCTGTTTCTGTGAGTCTGACGTCCTGCACGTACGTGCAGGACGTCAGACTCACAGAAACAGAAACCTGCATGGCCGCATTGCTGATCTGCAAGGGCAGGCTTCTACATTACTACTACTACTACTACTACTTACACTTCTATAGCGCTACAAGGCATACGCAGCGCTGTACACCACACATGAAAAGACAGTCCCTGCTCAAAGAGCTCACAATCTAAATAAGACAGGCAAACAGACAGAACAACTAAGAGGCAAGGGAATAAAGATGTGGGGATAAAGGACAGGGCAAGTGAGAAGTGGTTAGGAGTTAAAAGCAGCGTCAAAGAGGTGGGCTTTTAGTTTGGACTTGAAAACGGCCAAAGACTGGGCCAGACGTACAGGCTCAGGAAGTCCATTCCAGGCCTGAGGTGCAGCGAGATAAAAGGAATGGAGTCTGGAGAGGGAGAAGTAGAGGAGAAGGAGACAGATAAGAGAGATTTAGCTACAGAACGGAGTTCCCGGAGGGGGGGGCGTAGGGAGAGACAAGAGTGGAGTGCTACTGGGGAGCGGCAGAGTGAATGCACTTACAGGTCAATAAGAGAAGTTTGAATTGAATGTGGAAACGGATAGGGAGCCAGTGAAGTGACTTAAGGAGAGGGCTAATGTGAGCATAGCGACTTTGGCGGAAAATGAGTCATGCAGCAGAGGTTTGGACTGATTGAAGAGGAGAGAGATGGCTAAGTGGGAGGCCGGTGAGAAGCAGGTTGCAATAATCAAGGCGAGAGGTGATAAGAGTGTGGATGAGGGTTCTGGTAGAGTGCTCAGAGATTGGGTTGGCCCTCTAGATGTATCAAACCTGTGAAATCTTTACACTTTTTTGAAAAGGATAAATACTTTGATAATTATTATTTTTTAAATTGTTAGAAGTGTTTTTCCCCCAGAGCTAAAGAGAAGGCAACATACATTTTCATTTAAGTGATTTCTAAATATTTTTATAGATTCCTTTTCTACACTTGTAGCCCAGTGCCTGAAGCTAATATCATGTATTCCAAGACTATTTTCAACTAGTTGTTAACTGTGAAAGGGAACACAGGCAGTTGTGCTAGGTCTTCTCTTGATCCGAGCTAGTGAAATGCAGAACCTGGAACCGGAAAGGTTCTTCTGTTGGTTTGGAACTACAGCAGGGATTACATGCAACTGGGAGATCATGGGGTTGTGTGCTGTGCAAGATAATGCAGCTGGGAGAGGTATTGTGGTTCTAGGTTGCACAAGAGAGTGGAGACAGCTGGGAGAGAGAGATCTTGTGGTTCTAGGCTGCGCAAGAGAGTGCAAACAGCTGGGAGAGGTATTGTGGTTCTAGGCTGCGTAAGAGAGTGCAGACAGCTGGGAGAGGTCTTGTGGTTTTAGGCTGCCTAAGAGAGTGCAGACAGCTGGGAGAGGTCTTGTGGTTCTAGGCTGCCTAAGAGAGTGCAGACAGCTGGGAGAGGTCTTGTGGTTTTAGGCTGCTTAAGAGAGTGCAGACAGCTGGGAGAGGTCTTGTGGTTCTAGGCTGCGTAAGAGAGTGCAGACAGCTGGGAGAGGTATTGTGGTTCTAGGCTGCCTAAGAGAGTGCAGACAGCTGGGAGAGGTCTTGTGGTTTTAGGCTGCCTAAGAGAGTGCAGACAGCTGGGAGAGGTATTGTGGTTCTAGGCTGCATAAGAGAGTGCAGACAGCTGGGAGAGGTATTGTGGTTCTAGGCTGCATAAGAGAGTGCAGACAGCTGGGAGAGGTATTGTGGTTCTAGGCTGCCTAAGAGAGTGCAGACAGCTGGGAGAGGTCTTGTGGTTCTAGGCTGCGTAAGAGAGTGCAGACAGCTGGGAGAGGTCTTGGATTTTATGCTGCAGAAGTGAGTGCAAAGAGCTGGGGCAGTTCTTTGTTAGTTTGGGACGGGAGCAGAGAGTACATACAACTTGAACATTTTTTATAGCTGTATACTCTGGAAAAGAATCTGTGAACGGCAGCACAGGCAACTGGAAGAAGGCTTCTGCTGGCCTTGCTTTGACCATGATTAACTGAAGGAGAAAAGAAAAGAAAACAAAACTCCAGCATTGAAATGTTTAGTTTGTCTTGGCAGAAGCCCAAATGCAGCAAGTTCTACTAGGCTTGAAATTTAATGAATCAGGTTCACCCAGCTTTAGCAGGAACTGTGCAACTCCCTTTTCAAGGTTCTGCATTGTTAACTCTCAGTTTCTTCCACAAAAAATGATAGAGGAACAGATTTGGCTTATACCTCGAGTGCTAGCAGCTGATTCATTACTGGTAATTATTCCTCATCTGTTACTTGCTCTTTTATATCTTGCAAACATAGAACAATGCTACCTCTATACTAGACTGTATTTTCAGACTCAGATCACTTCTCTGGGGTCAGACACAAAGGCCAGTCTAGGGTTGCCAACTGGATCCAGATTCACCTGGCAGGGGTTGACCCAGTCCTGGGTTTACCCCATTGCATGCAGGGACCTGTAGTTCTGATTTCCCCTTTCCATTCCCTAAGAAAAGCAAGACTACAAGTCCAGACATGCAGTGGCAAAAACCCAGGACTGGATAAACCCTGTCAGGTGGATCTGGATCCAGCTGACAACCTTAAAAGCCACCCAAAGGTTATGCTAATTTATCCTTTAACTCTTCCCCCTTTTTTGTACAGCCAATTACTACTACTACTATTTGACATTTCTAAAGCGCTACTAGGGTTACGCAGCGCTGTACAATTTAACATGGAAGGACAGTCCCTGCTCAAAGAGCTTACAATCTAATGGACAAATGTACAAACAGTCAAGTAGGGGTCGTCAGATCGGGGCAGTCAGGATTTCCTGAAAGGTTAGGTGCCGAAAGCAACATTGAAGAGGTGGGCTTTGAGTAAGGATTTGAAGATGGGTAGGGAGGGGGCTTAGCGTAAGGACTCAGGAAGTTTATTCCAAGCATAGGGTGAGGCGAGGCAGAAAGGGCGGAGCCTGGAGTTGGCGGTGGTGGAGAAGGGTACTGAAAGGAGGGATTTGTCTTGAGAGCAGAGGTTATGGGTAGGAACGTAAGGGGAGATGAGGGTAGAGAGGTAAGGAGGGGCTGCAGATCGAGTGCATTTGTAGGTAAGAAGGAGAAGCTTGAACTATATGCGGTACCTGATCGGAAGCCAGTGAAGTGATTTGAGGAGAGGGGTGGTGTGAGTATATCGGTCCAGGCGGAAGATAAGATGTGCAGCAGAGTTCTGAACGGACTGAAGGGGGGATAGATGGTTAAGTGGGAGGCCGGTGAAGAGTAGGTTGCAGTAGTCAAGGCGAGAGGTAATGAGAGCGTGGATGAGAGTTCGGGTGGTGTGCTCAGAGAGGAAAGGGCGAATTTTGCTGATGTTGAAGAGGAAGAAGCGACAGGTCTTAGTTTCATTTTGTATTGTTTTGTTGTTCTTTTTATTTATTTATTTTTTTTGCATTTAGTTTAATTCTGTTTTGTCTCTTTTAACAAGAACATAAGAATAGCTATACTGGGTCAGACCAACAGTGGCCAATCCAGGTCACAAGTATCTGGCAGAATCCCAAATAGTGGCAACATTCCATGCTAACAATCCTGAGGCAAGCAGTGGCTTCTCCCATGTCCATCTGAAAAACAGACCATGGACCTTTCCTCCAGGAACTTGTCCAAACCTTTTTTTAAACCCAGATGCGCTAACCGCTGTTACCACATTCTCCGGCAAAGAGTTCCAGAGCTTAACTATTCTTTGAGAGAAAAAATATTTCCTCCTATTTGTTTTAAAAGTATTTCCATGTAATTTCATTGAGTGTCCCCTGGTCTTTGTACTTTTTGAAAGAGTGTAAAATCGATTCAATTTTACCCGTTCTACTGCACTCAGGATTTTGTAGACCTCATTCATATGCCCCCTCAGCCGTCTCTTTTCCAACCTCTTTAGCTTAATAAACTGCTTGGGACCTGAACTGGATAATCCCTTCCCCCCATCAAGTGTGGCAGATAGTCCATGAGACTGGGAACAGAAACTAAGTGAACCTCTGTTCGAACATGAACGTTTCTCCAGAAGGATGGGTTAGGGTAGTGGAGTTTATTAAGTTACAGCAAAGGGCAGGAGTGCATTTATTTAGTTTGCTGCAGTGTGGTCCGCCCTCCGCCCTTGTCGTCATGATGTTGTGTTGCGAGGGCGGGGCATATGGCGCTTCTGAGTTCTGACTTCCGTTTTGGAGGCATGGGCAAACCGGATATCTCTGGCGCCTCACAGTTCCAGTTTTGAGGAGCTTTTGAGGCTTCATTTAGAACGTTGGGGTTGCGAATTATGTCCAGAAGGGGCGTGGCTGAGGGCGGGTCCTGAGTGACAGTGAGTGGTGCAGAGTGAGTGTTGCTGGCATCCAGCCTAGCCTTCAGTGCTTCAGTGTTTCCCTCTCACAGAGTGAGCCAGGTGAGAATTATTATATAGGATCTGTATTATATCATCCCTATTTCTCCTTTCCTCCAGGGTATACATGTTTAGGTCAGTCTCTCCACATACGTCTTGCTATGTAAACCCCCTACCATTTTAGTTGCATTTCTCTGAACTGCTTAGCGAGATAAGGTGAGATTAGGCTTCCAGAACTGAACACAACGCTCCAAGTGGGGCCTCACCAACGACTTGTGCAGGGGCATCAACACCTTCTTTCTTCTGCTGGTTATACCCCTTTCTATGCAGCCTAGCATCCTTCTGGCCATGGTCACCGCCTTGTCGCACTGTTTCGTCACCTCGAAATCTTCAGACACCATTACCCCAAGGTCCCTCTCCTGAGCCGAGCTTACCAATCTCTCCCCTCCTATCCAGTACATCTCTTTTGTATTTGAATCTTGAAAAATAACAGTCATACAGTCATACAGTCATACAAGTGAATACTCTTTAGACCATGCTGATGTAGAGAAGGATCCCGCTCTCATGTATATATTCAATGTGTCGATAAACCCCCAAAAATGTGAATGCTCCAAACTTGACTTCACCACACTGTTGGTAATCTCGGTCTTATAGTCCGTTCTCGCTCCATGCTCTGTTGTCTGTTCTCAACATGGCTTCCATGTTTTGCCCGGCTGGGCGTCCTCGGGAGAACTTACCTAGAACAAAACACCAAACTGCAAGCTTATATGTGGCAATATACATCAAAACCTGCCTTATTATGCAATATCCTATGTAAATGCTTCCTGCACTTTAAATCATCCCAAAAATATAACTGATAACAAAAAATATATATATAAGCAAAATTTAAAAAACTCAATAATGGCTACCTGCGATGCGCTCGTCCCTCCTTTCTCTGGTGCCCTGGGACGACGCCAACGCATGCGCGTCTACTACTGAACAGATCACTCCCCCATTGAAAATTCGGGAAATTTAAATCAACGTCTGCCATTCAATTCCTTTATTGAGACCCCTAGGGGTCACTGCTTGCCATATTAGGTTGAGAAGAGGGGGTAACATAATAACAGTACTCTTGCAAAAAGAACAACAGCTCATTTTCAAATGGCAGGTACTGTATACTCAAATCTAACAGAGGCCTGGGAGGGTAGAGTCAAGAGGTTGCCTTGTGAGGATTGTAACTGACGAGAGGGACAATGAGGCATAAGGCATTAAAAAAGAACCAAAGTAGACTGGAATACCTATAAGTAGAACGTATAAGTACATAAGTATTGCCATACTGGGAAAGACCAAAGGTCCATCAAGCCCAGCATCCTGTTTCCAACAGAGGCCAATCCAGGTCACAAATACCTGGCAACATCCCACGAAAAGTACAAAACATTTTATGCTGCTTATCCCAGAAATAAGCAGTGGATTTTCCCCAAGTCCATTTTAATCATGGTCTATGGATTTTTCCTTTGGGAAGCCGTCCAAACCTTTTTTAAACCCTGCTAAGCTAACTGCCTTTACCACATTCTCTGGCAATGAATTCCAGAGTTTAATTCATATGGTAGCAGGTAACCAATGTTGGAGTAGGAGTGTAAAATGATCTCATCTCTTAGCCAAATAAGAGTTTAGTTGCCATATTCTGAATTAACTGCTTTAAGTTTGTGGCTGTTGCACCAGCAAAGACAGAGTTACAGCAATCTAAGTGGTTACTAACCAGAATTATACAGCCTTATGGGTTCACAGTAGGATTTACAGGATTAGATCCTTCAAAGGGCAAGCATGGAAAAGTAAGTTGCAGAAGAAGGGTGGTTCCAAGTATCATAATAGAATCTTTAATTATACGAGTGATACCACATAAACAAGGAGAAGGTTTTATTGTCATGGCTGATCTCAAGAACCAAATGGCCTCAAGCTTTCTTGCATTTAATTTTAATATTTGTGTGTCAATCCAAACAGCTACTGCATGAAGGCAATTATTTAAATTAGCAAGGAGTAAGGGATGAAGGTAATCTACAGAACCTACCTGTTGGATATCAATCAGGGGCATAATCGAAAGAGAAGGACGCCCATCTTCTGACACAAATCGGGAGATGGGTGTCCTTCTCTCAAGGTCACCCAAATCGGCATAATCGAAAGCCGATTTTGGGCATCCTCAACTGCTTTCCGTCGTGGGGACGACCAAAGTTCAAGGGGGCATGTCGGCAGTGTACCGAAGGCGGGACAGGGGCGTGGTTAAGAGATGGACGTCCTCGGCCGATAATAAAAAAAAGAAGGGCATCCCTGACGAGCATTTGACCAACTTTACTTGGTCCAATTTGTTTCACAACCAAGCCTCGAAAAGGTGCCTGAACTGACCAGATGACCACCGGAGGGAATCGGGGATCACCTCCCCTTACTCTCCCAGTGGTCACCAATCCCCTCCCACCCAAAAAAAAGAAATTTAAAAACATTTTTGCCAGCCTCAAATGTCATACCCATCTCCATCACAGCAGTATGCAGGTCCCTGGAGCAGTTTTTAGTGGGTACTGCAGTGCACTTCAGGCAGGCGGACCCAGGCCCTTCCCCCCCTATCTGTTATACTTGTGCTGGTAAATGGGAGCCCTCCAAAACCCATCCGAAAACCCTCTGTACCCACATCTAGGTGCCCCCCTTTACCCTTTAAGGCTATGATAGTGTTATACAGTTGTGGGGAGTGGGTTTGGGGGGGGATTGGGGGGCTCAGCACCCAAGGTAAGGGAGCTATGCACCATGGGAGCAATTTCTGAAGTCCACTGCAGTGCCCCCTAGGGCATGTGAGGAGGACCAGTAAACTACAAATGCTGGCTCCTCCCACAAGCAAAGGGCTTGGATTTGGTCATTTTTGAGATGGGTGTCCTCGGTTTCCATTATGGCCAAAAACCGGGGATGACCATCTCTAAGGTTGACCATCTCAACATTTAGGTCGACCATCTCTTAGGACGATCTAAATGTTGAGATTTGGGCGTCCCTGACCGTTTTATCGAATCGAAAGATGGACGCCCATCTTGTTTCGATAATACGGGATGCCACACCCCTTTGCGGGGACATCCTCAGAGATGGATACCCTTAGAGATGGGCGTCCCCATTCGAAAATGCCCCTCAATATAAACTCCAATCCCAAAAAACTGGATTAGAAGAGCAAAAGCAGGCATGAGAATATTGAGAAGCAATGAAGTTGGAATTGATCCGTGATGGAATCCCCAGCTCATGCAAGCAGGTTCATACAGATTATCACCAAATCCGGTTTCAGAGTTGGTCAAAGTGTGGAGATCTCCATTCTGCATTATTAAATCAAATTTATTTATTTTGTTACATTTGTACCCTGCGCTTTCCCACTCATGGCAGGCTCAATGCGGCTTACATGGGGCAGTGGAGGGTTACGTGACTTGCCCAGAGTCACAAGGAGCTGCCTGTGCCTGAAGTGGGAATTGAACTCAGTTCCTCAGTTCCCCAGGACCAAAGTCCACCACCCTAACCACTAGGCCACTCCTAGTGTATCTCTAGATGAAGGGGAGGCATTTCTCTCTTTGTATCTCGATATAGCCTGGGTCCCATAAATGGCAGAGAGGTCAGGATTAACTCTTGAAAAAGAGGAGAAACGTGGTTATTGTATGACCATCGAATTGTACTATTGTGTTAATTGCAATCAATTCTTTTGAAGTATAATACTGCTGAAAATGGCTGACTGGGTTCGGTGAGTGCTAGTTATCCATGAGGCTGGGGCTGCTACACTGATAACTAGCTTTGAATATCAGGCCTATAGCATTTACAGTGGTTAGACAATCTCCTTCTTAGGTCACCTAAGTAGATCATGGGAGATGTTCTGGTGACGTTCCTCAGAACTCTATGCACACCTCATGTCACTATAAATATCACAGACTCAAGGAAGGAGTTTTTTAAAACCCACAGGTAAGCACATCTATTACTTAAGAAAATATAGAGAGGTATAGATATGTAAACCCCCCCCCCTTTATTTATAGGGATTATTTCTTGTAGATGTGAAGGGGTTCACCTTCAGAGACTGCAGGGAAAAATATATACCTGACTGCACTGTATGGGATCAGGTTCTTGAAATGAGACCAACAATAGCAGGGAGATTAGGCCTAAGGAATCACACTTTCTTGCATTCCACTAAAAGAAAATGGGCAACAAACCAGAAGTCTGTTCCAAAACCAGGAATAAGTTTGCTGAGTAAACAAAATCAGTCAGCAGCATAGCAGGAAAAACCGATACAGAGAAAATCAAGTCTGTAATTGCAGTCTTCGCATTTTCTTCACTTTGAACGGAGAAAATACATAAAGTCAACTGACCACCCAGCTTCCTTGAGCTCTCATTTTTCCTAGGAGGAGATATTCAGTGGCAACTTAACCAGGCTGTGCCACTGAATAGCTCCTCTGACAACCAGGAAGGAAGTCAGAGACAGGAAGGTGGTAGACCTAGAGGACATGAATTGAAATTGCAGGGGGGGGGGTCAACTCAGGAATAAAGTCAGGAAGTGCTTTTTCATGGAGAGGGTGCGAGATACTTGGAATATCCTCTTGCGAGAGATGGTGGAGATGAAAACGGTAACAGAATTCAAAAATGCATGGGGAAAAAAACATAAGGAAATCCTGTATAGAAGACACGGAACCAAACTTAGCAATGATTAGATGGCAACACCAGTAACTAGGAAGCAAAGCCAGCGCCAGGCGGACTTCTACGTTCTGTGCCCTGAAAATGCCAAAGACAAATGAAGATCAAGTATACATATGTAGTATCGCATCATACCTTGTACCGTGAGTTATCTTCTTGGGCAGACTGGAAGGACCATACAGGTCTTTATCAGCCATCATCTACTATGTTACTGTTACCATGGCACTGTCTGGGTAGTTAATCTATAACCAATCATGCAAAGTGGCCTCTACTACACTTGTAATGTGGTGTCTAATTTAGTTTATAGGAGGAAAAGCCTCAAACACAGGTAAATACTCCTTTGTTGAGTCCAACCTTAGGGGGCATCACTGGCTAAAAAACCTCCTCTATCAATGTAACCCTCAGATACCTCTACTCCATATAATGATAACGTTTCTGTGATGGTTACTTATCTTTTCTGCCATTTAAGCAACTGTGCAGTCTTTTTGTGCAGTCATTCAGTCTTCTAAACCCCATCCACGGCCCGACTTCGGCCCAAGTTTCGCCTCCTGCATCAGGGTCCGTGGGATTTTCTCGACTGATATGTCTGCAAGAAAACATCATAATTACACCACTCGTTTCACTTGTAGACCTCTTCCCCGTGGTCAAAAAACTTCTCTTACATCTTATTGTCTGGGTAGTGCCAGGTAGGTCCAGGGGCAGAATCAGTGCCGTCCCAGTAGTTATACAGGCACCAAAAATATGCAGTGCTAGTGTCAACATAGCTAACCTGGCAAGTAGGCCTTCTTAAGCCGAAATCTTAACTTTGCATGATTTAGCTATGCAGGTATAGCGCTGAACATCAACCATGTCTGCATAAGTTCTGAGTATTGCCTCTGACCCAGGTATTCAGTGCTGATGCCCAGAAATGGCTTTCAGCATTGACCAGTACAAAACAAGGGAGAAGACCACACTGGAGACAGGCCAGAGAAGGGGTTTACAAAAGAAATGGGCAAGTATTAAATATATATTATTTGGATTTAGCTCACACCTTTCCAGTAGCAGCTCAAGGTGACTTGCATTCAGGTATAACTAGGTATTTTCCCCATCCCTAGAGGGCTTACAATCTGATTTTGCACCTGAGGCAATAGAAGGTTGAGTGGCTTGCCCAAGATCACAAGGACCAGCAGGAGAACCTCGAGGAACCTTTGAATTTCTGCCGTTTTAACACAAAACTACTCAGGATCCAGTAAGATATAAACTGGCTTTCAGTTTACTTGTCCATAGGTAAATATTAATGCACTAGATCCAAAAAGCCACAAATGGGCAAAATTGAGGGTCAGCCAACTTGTCCATAAGACCATCCAATTGATCTCCATCACCACAGAAACCTCTGGAGTCATTACACTAGACAGAACCACCCATGAGCACCAACATTTGAAAATGACTCGGAGTGGTAAACGCAATGCTCAATATCAAGGTTCCTCGGCACCCACAGAGCTGGATCCCATGGGCCTACCCACCTCACACTAATAGCGAAGGCAGAAATAGAGGCTCAAATATCATCATTACAAACAGAACTTCCAGATGAGAGATTTGAATGACCCAGAATTGTTTCCTTTCAGGGGGTCGATATTTTAACCGGGCAGCAGATGTTCCTGCCCGGTTAAATCGCAGGAGCAATTTCTCCAAATGGGTTAGTTTTGCACAAACCATGGCAGGAATCAACCTCACTCCTACACCAGGGTATGTGGAGTATGATCTCAGTCTCTCAAATGTACTGCTAACGCTCACCGTCGAACTTGCATTGTGCCAAAGAGAGTTTCTTTCCAGAATTCATAAGATGTAAGATTTATAGGCAACTTATGCAGGTGTGCTTGGAAGTTCTTCTTGATCCAGCCTGCGGCACCCAAACTGATGGGAAATATTTTGGTATCTTTCGGCCACATTTTCTTAGTCTTGGACTGCATTTCTTGGTACTTGAGGATCTTCCCTCTCTCCACGCAATTCACCAAGTAATCGCGTGGGACCAACACCTCTATAATCAATGCCGTTCTCTCTGACTTAGGACTTCTACTTAGAAGAGGAGGGGGATGTGGCAGTGAGACCTCCACCCCCCAGTGTTGAATCCATTTGTCCATTCAACAGCAGAAAGAGGGAAGGCAGTGGTGACCGCAGCAGAGGAAAAGAAAAGGAAGGCGAAGACATACCTCACTCCTGCTATTCAACTGCCCCCCCCCCCCCCCCCCGAATTTTGCTGCCATGGGTGAATGCCCTAACTGCCTAGCGGCAGAGCTTGCCTTGGGTGTGTACTTCAGTATCAAAGAAACCCAAAGAGCCTTTTAACAAGTCTTTACCAACAAAGCTTCTGTCTGGCAAATTCTTCACATCACCACAAAAGTGCAATCTTGCAACACTCCTTGTTTTTTTTTTTTTTGTTTCTTACTTCTCCAACATAACTTAAATTGAAAAACAGACTTGAAGGCTTCAAACCACACACATACCTGGTTACTTCATCCTCCTGCGGGATAAAGGAGGCTCTGCAGCTGTTCCATATTTTTCTTTCAAGTGATCCAAATTGGGGTTTGTAAGTGGCCAATATTTAGCTGGCCCAGCCGGTTCTCTTCAAGGGATAAAAGTGGCCAGTGTAAGGGCCAGTTTTGTGCTGACGCCTTGCCTCCAGACCAGCAAAGAATACTCACTTGCATTCCCGATGCCCCATGAAACTGCTTCTCGCAGGGCTGGTGCGAGGGTATTATGTGCTCTAAGAAAACCTTTAACCTTGTGGCTCTCTCAATTAACTTATGGCCCCCAACCAAGTCTTTGATAAACTCAACAATCATGAACATCCTGACACCACCCTTTCCAAAACAATTTTTTTTTTTGTTACATTTGTACCCCGTGCTTTCCCACTCATGGCAGGCTCAATGCGGCCTACATGGGGCAATGGAGGGTTAAGTGACTTGCCCAGAGTCACAAGGAGCTGCCTGTGCCTGAAGTGGGAATCGAATTCAGTTCCTCAGTTCCCCAGGACCAAAGTCCACCACCCTAACCACTAGGCCACTCCTCCACTGTTGCTACTATTTGAGATTCTACATGGAATGTTGCTATTCCACTAGAAGTCGGCCCTTGCAGATCACCAATGTGGCCGCACAGGCTTCTGCGAGTCTGACATCCTGCACGTACGTGCAGGATGTCAGACTCACAGAAACAGAAGCCTGCGCAGCCTTCTACATGGAATGTTGCTAGTGGAATAGCAACATTCCATGTAGAATCTCCAATAGTATCTATTTTGTTTTTGTTACATTTGTACCCTGAGCTGTCCCACTCATGGCAGGCTCAATGCGGCTTACATGGGGCAATGGAGGCTTAAGTGACTTGCCCAGAGTCACAAGGAGCTGCCTGTGCCTGAAGTGGGAAT
This sequence comes from Microcaecilia unicolor, assembly GCF_901765095.1. Lineage (NCBI taxonomy): Eukaryota > Metazoa > Chordata > Amphibia > Gymnophiona > Siphonopidae > Microcaecilia > Microcaecilia unicolor. The sequence continues at coordinate 239,607,736 of NC_044038.1, forward strand.
CAAACTCAGTTCCTCAGGACCAAAGTCCACCACCCTAACCACTAGGCCACTCCTCCACTGTTGCTACTATTTCAGATTCTACATGGAATGTTGCTATTCCAGTAGCAACATTCCATGTAGAAGTCGGCCCTTGCAGATCACCAATGTGGCCGCGCAGGCTTCTGCTTTGGTGAGCCTGACGTCCCGCACGTACGTGCAGGACGTCAGACTCACAGAAACAGAAGCCTGCACAGCCTTCTACATGGAATGTTATAGCAACATTCCATGTAGAATCTCCAATAGTATCTATTTTATTTTTGTTACATTTGTACCCTGCGCTTTCCCACTCATGGCCTGCTCAATGCGGCTTCCATTGGGCAATGGAGGGTTAAGTGACTTGCTCAGAGTCACAAGGAGCTGCCTGTGCCTGAAGTGAGAATCGAGCTCAGTTCCTCAGGACCAAAGTCCACCACCCTAACCACTAGGCCACTCCTCCACCCATAGAAACATGACAGCAGATAAAGGCCAAATGGACCATCCACTAACTCTTCCTTTTCCTAAGGGATCCCACGTGCTTTTCCCATGCTTTCTTAAATTCTGACACAGTCCATGACCTCTACTATGTATGCATAATTAGAGACTATCCGGGAAAGCAGTTTACCTGGCTCTTTGGAAATTGTCCACCTTCCCTGTGGTGTAAGGCACATGCTCAAGGTTCATTGAGTTTGTGTGGCTATGAGGACCTACAGCTTAGTTTTGACTGTAGTTGTTCTTTGCCGCCCTAAGCTCATGCCCAGTTTGCTTGATTGTTAAGCCAGCCCAGGTTTTTTATTAAAGTAAGAATCAGTCTAAGGCAGTAGTTCTGAACTCAGTCCTCCAGACACACTTAACCAGTCAGGTTTTCAGGATATCCACAATGAATATGCATGAGATAGATTTGCATAGAATGGAGGTAATGCATGCAAATTTATCCCATGCATATTTATTATGGGATTCTGAAAACCTGACTGTCTAGGTGTGTCCCAAGGACTAGTTTGAAAACCCAGGACTAAGGCTCAATTGCAGCTCTAGTGGCAGCAGCTTTGGGTTGTACATGAATGTGGGATGTCAACGCACATTTATCTACCAGGCAAGGAGAAGCAGGTGCCTAGGAGAGGCAGTGAACTAAGGACCCTGCGAACCCAACACTACTACTGTTACTAGGACTAGGGGGCATGCGATGAAACTACAGTGTAGTAAATTTAAAACAAATTGGAGAAAATATTTCTTCACCCAACGCATAATTAAACTCTGGAATTCATTGCCAGAGAATGTGGTGAAGGCGGTTAGCTTAGCAGAGTTTAAAAAGGGGTTAGACGGTTTCCTAAAGACAAGTCCATAAACCACTACTAAATGGACTTGGGAACAATCCACAATTCCAGGAATTACATGTATAGAACGTTTGTACGTTTGGGAAGCTCGCCAGGTGCCCTTGGCCTGGATTGGCCGCTGTCTTGGACAGGATGCTGGGCTCGATGGACCTTTGGTCTTTTCCCAGTGTGGCATTACCTATGTACTTATGTACTCCTGAATTGGGCCTTAAACCAGCCCTGCTTTAGTGATAATGAATTCATGAGCTGGTGGGTTTCTTGGTTTCTAAAGAGGATATGTTGGGAAGGCAGACCTTACTATGGAGAATCAGGCTTGACTGGAGGGGAACAGGGCAGGCGGCCAGTTTTTCCATTTCCACTCTGCAGATTCTATAGTTTTGTATTGTTTCAGTCATTTCAATGTCAGGTATTTCTTATGTAGTCTGTATGGTTTGGGTTCCACAGGACCTTCTACCCATTGTAGATTTCTGCATAACTTTCACCTGGGCCTGCTCCACAGAAGAAACATTTGTAGTTCCCTCCTGGACAGTAACGTCCACATCTGTAAAGTAGGTGCTAATATTTATGCACTGATTATGCATGTAAATGATTAGAACCATGGCACAAATGCACATAAACACCAAAATTCCACCTATGCTCTGTTCTGTAAATATGTGCATATCTTAAGAACGTAAGAATAGCCCTACAGGGTCAGACCAATGGTCCATCTAGTCCAGTATCCTGCTTCCAACAGTACCTGACAAAATCCCAGAATCTTACACAGCATGCACTGACTGATGGACATACACATAGGCGAAGTCTGGGTAGAACATGGGCCGGACTCATGAGCATAACTTATAGAATGAGCACTTACGTCAGGTCTATGGCTGGTGGAAGTGCTTGTGCCCAAATTCACCATCATCATCATCATCATTGCATTATTATTATTTATTACATTTGTATCCCACATTTTCCCACCTATTTGCAGGCTCAATGTGGCTTACATAGTTTTATAACATTGTTGTTCCAGGATATCCAGTTAGAGATGTGCAGAGATTACATAAAGGAAGAAAGAAGGGAGTAATTAGGGTAGGCGTAGAGGTGGACTTTCATACTGAGTTGGTTGGTGAGGTGGAATAGTGAGGTTATATGTTCTCACTGTAGGCCTTATTGAAGAAGTATGTCTTCAAAGATTTGCAAAAGATAGTTGTTTCGTTGATTGTTTTCAGGTCTGTAGGTAGTGCATTCCATAACTGCGTGCTCATGTAAGAGAAGGTAGTGGCATGCATCAGCTTGTGTTTTAGTCCTTTACAGCTGGGGAAGTGCAAGTTGAGAAATTTGCGGGATGATTTTGTGGCGTTTCTGGGAGGTAGATCCACGAGGTTTAGCATGTAACTTGGGGCCTCTGCGTGAATGATTTTGTGTACAATCGTGCAGATCTTGAACGCAATGCGTTCCTTAAGTGGGAGCCAGTGTAGTTTAACACCTCGCCGTCATTACCTATCATCACCACTTTCATCTTATCCTTGTTGATATGAAGTCCAAAGTCTACACCAGCTTGGTATATTTCTGTCAACTTCATTTGCACTTTCCTTTAGGTTTACATTTTTACTCCCTTTTTTATGCAATTTCTTTCCTAACAGTGGCTTCTTTAATTTCTTTCCTCAACACATTTCCCTTTCTTTTAACAAAGCCTCAAAGCCAGTACCTTTATCTCAGAAAAGTCAGCAGCAGCAGCAAAATGTGGGAGAAGCTAATCTGGCTACTGCCTCCGTTATACCTGTTCGTCTCTGCTTTGGAAAAAGGTGAGTAATTATATCAAACTTTCACTGTGGCTGCCTGCTCTGTCCCTGTTCTGTGATGGGGCAGTGTGCGAGGGAAGCTTGTGCTGATTCAGTCCACACTGAAGGCACTCTGTGGTCAAAGGAAGGTCTTTCTTTTCCTGTGCTAGAACCATAAGACAGATTTTAGGAAGAAATGTGTGATATCAATGTGTGAATCTGGGCAAATACCAACCAATAAAAGTCTCACATCAGTGTTTTCTTAAAACAGCAATATTGCGAATGTCAACGGCTTTGAAAAGTCTCAAAATTTGTTGTAGGTCAACTCAGAGACAAATCATAGCGTACAAAAAAAACAAGGGTCAAAAAGATGTTTATGGCTACCACTTACTAGGTCGGTAAGATTCACAACAATCATTAGAAGGATTAAGAAAGGGCTTACTTAAATATTGATTTGCTGGAGCTTCAGATCAATCATGGAAATTCATGTTGATATGTAAAGATGCAGCTTCTCTACCAGTTCTGTCACTATCACTTCCTCCATGGTATGCCCGGACATCTCAGAGGATCCACAATAACAACACCCATGTTCTTTCCTTCCTTGGTCCTAGGACCCTAATAGACGGGGGGTGAGAACTAAACCCAGATCCTTGTGGTATGGTCTACAGCAGTCCATACTGAGTGATGGGTCTGGTAAGCCTACTCAAACCTTTTAATTTCTGAGCAATATCCAGAATATGGTCTACGTAGATTTCAACAAAGCCTTTGATACTGTTCCTCATAAGAGACTCATGAACAAACTGAGCAGCTTGAGGTTCAGACCTAGCGTGGTAAACTGGATTAGAAACCAGTTAACTGACAGAGGGTGGTGATAAAAGGAAAGAAAGGTGCATAGTGGAGTGTCTCAGGGGTGAGCTCAAGGCCAAATCTATTCCATTATTTCAGTGATGTTGACAAAGTATTTTTTCACGGTGGTGGATGCTTGGAATGCCCTCCCGCGGGAGGTGGTGGAGATGAAAAAGGTAACGGAATTCAAACATGCGTGGGATGTGCATAAAGGAATCCTGTGCAGTAGGAATGGATCCTCAGAAGCTTAGCCAAAATTGGGTGGCGGAGCAGGTGGGGGAAGAGAGGTTGGTAGTTGGGAGGCGAGGATAGTGGAGGGCAGACTTATACGGTCTGTGCCAGAGCCGGAGATGGGAGGTGGGACTGGTGGTTGGGAAGCGGGAAATACTGCTGGGCAGACTTGTACAGTCTGTGCCCTGAAAAAGGCAGGTACAAATCAAGGTAAGGTATACACATATGAGTTTATCTTGTTGGGCAGACTGGATGGACCATGCAGGTCTTTTTCTGCCGTCATCTACTAAAGGCTTATAACAGGGGTGTCAAACATAAGACCCAAGGGTCCTTTCCTGCCCAATGAGCCTCTTCATCCAACCTGTAGGAGTTCAACACTAGAGAAAGGCACTGGTACGTGTTCCTGCTAGTCGAGTATATACCTCCTCCCCAGACCCTTGTCCCCCCCAGTCCAACAGTTCTTTTCTCTGTATCCCCTTCCAGTCCAGCAGTTCCCTTCCCCTGGATCCCCCCTGCCCACTGCTACTCCCTGAGACACAGGGCAGCAGCAATAAAACAGTAAGGGACCTTTTAGCTGTGCATGAGATGAAAGCCCTGAGGCTTCTGCCCATTCAGTACAGACTTTCTGTTTATGAGGAGCAGAAGAAGGAGGACTTTTGACACATATGAGGACTCAAAAGCTCTGCACTGTCTCACTGTTTTATCACTGTTGCTACATGTCCATAGTAGTGACAGTGGCAGGGAGCTAATGGATTAGGAAAGCTTATGGGGTTGGAGGTGGAAAGCAGAGATACTGTACTGAGGGAAGAGGATCAAGAGAGGAAGGGGGATTGTAGATATGGTGGAAATAGAAGAAGAAAAGACAAAATCTGGAGCTGACTATGGTACTGATCAAGCCCAAGCTGAAAAAGAACATGCCTGTCATGACCATAGCAATGTGTGATCTTGAAAATATACCAAGATCATACATTTTGTGTGGAGTGGAGGAGTGGCCTAGTGGTGAGGGTGGTGGACGTTGGTCCTGGGGAACTGAGGAACTGAATTCGATTCCCACTTCAAGCACAGGCAGCTCCTTGTGACTCTGGGCAAGTCACTTAACCCTCCATTGCCCCATGTAAGCCGCATTGAGCCTGCCATGAGTGGGAAAGCGCAGGGTACAAATGTAACAAAAATAAAATAGATACTATTGGAGATTCTACATGGAATGTGCTACTATTGGAGATTCTACATGGAATGTTGCTATTCCACTAGCAACATTCCATGTAGAAGGCTGCGCAGGCTTCTGTTTCTGTGAGTCTGACGTCCTGCACGTACATGCAGGACGTCAGACTCACAGAAGCAGAAGCCTGAGTGGCCACATTGGTGATCTGCAAGGGCCGACCTCTACATGGAATGTTGCTAGTGGAATAGCAACATTCCATGTAGAATCTCAAATAGTAGCAACAGTGGAGGAGTGGCCTAGTGGTTAGGGTGGTGGACTTTGGTCCTGGGGAACTAAGGAACTGAGTTTGATTCCCACTTCAGGCACAGGCAGCTCCTTGTGACTCTGGGCAAGTCACTTAACCCTCCATTGCCCCATGTAAGCCGCATTGAGCCTGCCATGAGTGGGAAAGCGCGGGGTACAAATGTAACAAAAAAAAAATACCATCAGAATTAAAGACTGCCTTCTAAATTCACATTGGATACTAACAATGGAGTACCTAAAGAGCTATGAAGGCATCAAGGAAGTTGTCCTAGAAGACAATGAAAACTCCCCAAAGAAGGTGAAAACGCAAAAGTGAGCAAAACGGATGAAACTGAAGAAACTCTCAGAATTGGTCAGAAACAAAGAGAAGATAAAGCCAGAGGGGAATTTCCAATGTTCTGCAAAACAAGACAAAGAGAAGTATTACAGCAATGCATGCAAAGAAATAGAATCAGAAAATATGCGAGGAAGGACAAGATTGGCTTTCCTAAAGCTATGAGCGATAAAGACAAAATTCCAGCCTTCAATGCTAAAAGAGGCTCAAAGATCCATGTTGACTGACATTGAGAAGATGAAGAAAAGGTGGAAAGAATACACTGAGTCATTTTACTGTAAAGATCAAGCGGATCAGCAATCCCTTTAACACGTTCCGTAAGATAGGAAGCTATTGTTGATGAAAAAAGAAGCTGAAGCAGCATTGAAAGCTTTATCAAAGAACAAAGCACTGAGCATTGACGGCATTCCCATTAAAGTATTACAGCAATCAGATGTAGTTGTCGCAATACTTACAAGACCCTGCTATGAATTTTCGAAGGCAGCATTATGGTTGACTACCTTGTACAGATCTATGTTCGTACCAACACTGAAGAAAGGAGATGAGACTGGCTGACTATGGGAATTATCACACCATCTCTCTGATCCGACGTGTCAGCAAGATTCTACTCAAGATCATTCAGCGGAGATTACAACCATGCCAGGAACAATAACTGCCTGAAGTTCAAATAGGGTGAGGGAAAAGAGACTTCATCACAGAGATATGAAATGGATCCTTGAAAAGACAACAGAATATTTACACGTGTTTCATTAACTACAACAAGGCCTTTGACTGCAAAAAATATGAAAAGTTCTGGGCCACATTAAGAAGCATGGGCATACCAAAATATCTGATAGTTCTGATGCACAGCCTTTGCATTGATCAAGAAGCAATAGTTCAAATGGAACAAGGTTTAACATCGGCAAAGATGTATGACACAGCTGCATACTTTTCCCTCACATGTTCATTCTATATGCAGAGCAAGTCATCAGAGAAGCAGGACTGTATGAAGAAATGCAAGGTGTGAAAACTGGCGAAAGACTCATTAACAAACTTTGCTGTGGTGATGATAGCATGTCACTGGCGGAAAGTGAAAATGATCTGAAACATCTGATTATCAAGATCAAGGAGTATAGTCTCAAAATGCGCCTGTATCTTAACTTGAAGAAGATAAAGATTCTTGACAACTGGTAAAAAATCAATAACTTTGTTCTTGATGAAGAAGTAATAGAAATAATAGGCAACTTCAACCTGCTTGGATCTATAGTCAATATTAAAATAGCAAAGCAGTCAAGAATCCCACTACTCTTAGCAGAATGGCTATGCAGAATCTAGACAAGATCGTCAAATGCAAAGATGTATCAACTTGTTCAGACGATGGTATTTTCAATAATGTCATATGGATGTGAAAGTTGGACAGTGAAGAAGCTAGACAGGAAGAAAATTGATGGCTTTGAATTATTGGTGCTAGAGATGAATACTGCATGGACTGTCCGAAGAACAAATCACTCGGTATTTGAAGAAACCTAACCTAAGCTATCCTTGGAAGCTTAACTGACAAGACTTCAACTTTCATATTTGGACACATCATGTTCAGAGAAAGATCATTAGTTAGAGACATCATGCTTGGCAAGATTTAAGGTCAAGGCAAAAGAAGACGGCCACCAATGTGATGGATCGATACAATAACAACTGCTTTGGATGCCACTCCATCAATGACTAGCTGACTGACTGAAAACTGAATACAGTTCAGGGCACCAATCCAGAAGGTTGCCATGAGTCAACGCTGACTCAACAGCACTTAACAACAGCACTGCATGCAGAGTCTGGCTTCTTGGGCTTTTAGTTTAATTTTTGTTTATGACAGGTTATTCTCTAGTTAGTGCAGGTGCCTGAGGCCAGGTGTTATATTAGCATAGAATTTCCAGACAGTGGATCCAGGGAAGCTGGGAGGAGGCCGTAGGTCCAAATAAATGAATCGAATGCATGAGTGAAATCAGATAAATAGTTTATGTACATTTTTTATTGTACTTTAAAAAAAAGTAATTAATGTACAAATATATTTTATGTCCACCTCTACACTGTTACACTTAATGTTTGTTTATCTCTATGTGGCCTCATATCACAACCAGTCTGACACCTTGGCTTAGAAGAAAAGTTTACTTTTTTATGAACGTTGCAAAAATTTGCAAGAGCGAACAACCTACTGGGTGATCTACAAAACACCGAAGAGTCTAATGCTCAGCAGATCCGCTTTAATGAATAGACGTATAGAGTGATGCATTTGGGGAGCAGAAATCTAATGAAGCTGTATGTGAGGGGATGAAAGATTGACATGCATGGACCAGAAGAGAGATCTCAGGGGGATGGTATCTGAGGATTTCAAGGCGATTAAACAATTAGGAGAGTGCAGGCCAAACATTTTCATTATGTTTGGTTTCCCTTGTTGCTTAGTGGATTTTTCATTTTAATCTGGTTATTTCTTTAATTTTTACTTTTTTTTCATTTTCTGGGCAATGTCATACAAGTGTTCAATAGTGAGCATGTTGATGAATAGAGCATGCTATTAAGCAATGGGGGAGGCACTATTGCACAAAAGTGCATACTACTGACAATGTATGAAAAAAAATTGGGTGGGGGGGAGTTCCTCTCATTTCAGGTTAAAAATAACAATTGAATACACATCTAGGGTTACCATATGCCCCGCCCCACCACACCCCACGCCCCTTTCACGGCCCACCCCGCCCCCTTTCATGCCCTCGCTCCGCCCCTGTCACATTTTCCCCTCCCCGTCACACACCCCATCACCCCCCTCCCCTTACCTTACTACTGCCCTGGTGGTCTAGTGAACTCGGCGCCGATTCAAAATGGCCGCCGAGAGTTGAAGTCTCGTGAGGTCACTTCAACTCTTGGCAGCCATTTTTAATCGGCGCCGAGATCAGCTACAGGAAGGATGCTTGCAGGGCAGCGCTCCGGGCAGGAAAGAGGGGGCTCTTTTCTGCCCCGAAGGCGGAAGAGGTCACTAGACCACCAGGGCAGTAGAAAGTAAGGAGAGAGGAGGCTAGCAATCTGCCCGTTTGTCCAGATTTCTACCAACAATAAAGAACAACAAGGTGGATGCAGCAGCTCATAGGTTTGCTTGCTTTGTTTTGAGTGAATGGGGATGACAGCTGTGCTGGAAAGGGGAAACTTAGATTGACCTACTTGGTTTCAGAGTTCTGACATCACTTCATCTCCTGTTTATTAAACCTCCTTGCTCAACCAGGTCTTTAATGGAAGAAGTAACTAACTTGCTAGTCTCACTCACACACACACAAGCAGTGACATGGGCTGCACATACCAAACTTATGCACTCCGACCCAAGCTGAGATAATATTCATGCACTTTTCTGAATTCACATGCAACTTTATTTAAATTAGTCTCTTATTTTCTAACTCCTGTTACTCTATTTTATGTATATACTAGTAAAAAAGCCCCGTTTCTGATGCAAATGAAACGGGGGCTAGCAATGTTTTCTTCTGTGTGCATGTGGGAGTGTGTGTGTCCCTGCCCTCTGGCCTCTCTCCCCTCCCCCCTCTGAGTCCTTCAGTGTTACAGAGGCAGCGATTTGATTTCGTGCTCTGCTGTTTTCCTTCACTGACTGTTTGTGTTACAGAGAGGGCGGGGCAGACACTCATGGGGAAACCGGATATCTCTCCCCCTTCACACTTCCGGCTGGAGGCTTCATAGAACGTTGGTGTTGCCTTTTATATAGAGAGATTCCATCTTTGCTTACATCCTATGTTGTCTATTAAAATGTTTTTTGCATAATGTGTTGACATTGTAATGTAGTATACAGATTTGTTTTAAAGGCTGGGTGCCAGGAAAAGAGGGTCGTCTGTCAACGGAGCTGTAGTAACCCTGCCGCCAAGACCCTGAAGCAGCAGCGTGAAACGCTGGCCATCGTTGGCTTGGGGCAGAGGGGTGAAGACAGAAACACAACACAAAAGTTTGAAGTGTTGATGAGATAAAGAGAGCAGCAGATGAGTCCATGCTGAGAACAGGAACAAGAAAAGATAAGTGTCCTTTTCACCACTATAGCTCACTGTTAGATAAACGAGGCTGGAAGTATTGAAACAGAAGAGTAAAGTTAACAGATAAGAATTTAATGAAGTAACAGAACATTGGGTATTATAACGCATATGATTGAAGGTGCCTGATGTTACCTAGCACTGGAAGATTTTTTATGGCCGATGATGAAGAGGGGATCTAATTGATCTGTTCAGCTCTATAGATATAGTTTATCCCAGAGCTCTTTGAGGCCTTTTTCCTTCTAAAGATAGGAGACCCACAGAGATTCCAGGCTGGAGTCTACCCTAGATTTATGGGATTTTGATTTGTTTTATATTCTAGCGATTTATTATTCCCAACCCTTTTTGAACATGTAGTATACTATCCAGCTTATAATCGAAAGACAAAAACACCTATAATGCGACCTAAATCGGGAGATAGGCGTTTATCTCCCAAAAACGAATAACGCGGTATAATCGAAAGCCGAACTTGGACGTTTTCAACTGCACTCCATCGCGGAAGCGTACAAAGTTGATGGGGGCGTGTCGAAGGCGTGGTGAAGGCGGAACTGGGGCGTGGTTATCGGCCGATCAGAGATGGGCGCCTTTCGCCGATAATGGAAAAAAAATATGCGTTTTTAGCGAGAATTTAGGGCACTTTTCCTGGACCCTGTTTTTCCACGAATAAGGCCCCAAAAAGTGCCCTAAATGACCAGATAACCACTGGAGGGAATCGGGGATGACCTCCCCTGACTCCCCCAGTGGTCACAAACCCCCTCCCACCACAAAATATGCCGTTTCACAACTGTTTATTTTCACCCTCAAACGTCATACCCACCTCCCTGGTAGTAGTATGCAGGTCACTGGAGCAGTTATTAGGGGGTGCAGTGGACTTCAGGCAGGTGGACCCAGGCCCATCCCTCCCCTACCTGTTGCAATTGTGCTGCTTAATGCTTACTAGTCGTCCAACCCCCCAAACCCACTGTACCCACATGTAGGTGCCCCCCTTCACCCCTTAGGGCTATAGTAATGGTGTAGACTTGTGGGCAGTGGGTTTTGAGGGGGATTTGAGGGGCTCAACACACAAGGGAAGGGTGCTATGCACCTGGGAGCTCTTTTACCTTTTTTTTTTTTGTTTTTGTAAAAGTGCCCCCTAGGGTGCCCGGTTGATGTCCTGGCATGTGAGGGGGACCAGTGCACTACGACTCCTGGCCCCTCCCACGAACAAATGCCTTGGATTTATTCGTTTTTGAGCTGGGCGCTTTCATGTTCCATTATCGCTGAAAAACAAAAACGCCTAGCTCACAAATTGTCGAATAAAACATGGACGTCTATTTTTTTCGAAAATACGGTTCGGTCCGCCCCTTCACGGACCCGTTCTCGGAGATAAACGCCCATGGAGATAGACGTTTTCGTTCAATTATGCCCCTGCACGCCATACTTTATTTGAATATTTTTACTGCTGTAATTATCTATTGCTTATGTTTGACTTATTCTTCCTGTACACCACCTTGAGTGAATTTCTTCAAAAAGATGGCAAATAAATCCTAATAAATAAATACATAAAATTATGCTAATTTATCTCATGCATGTTTTTATTTATTTGTTTGTTACATTTGTATCCCACATTTTCCCACCTATTTGCAGGCTCACATTGTTCCGTAAATGCATTCGCCAAGTCCAATAGATAAACAAATGCAAGGTGATACTCTCTGTGAGTATTCTGAAAACCTGACTCGCTGATTTGAAAGACCCTTCTCTCTTGAGATCTTGAGAGTGTCGACTTTGCCCGTGTCAAGTGCAAATGCTGAGAGAAGATTTTCAGAGTAGAGAACTGTGAGTGAGAGAAAGTAGTGTCCATCCGTGTCCAGAAAAAACCCTGAAAATGCATGCAATGTCTTACTATCCCCCCTGTTTACTAAGCCGCGCTAGCAGCTGCTATGCGCTAGCGCCAACACAGCCTATTCACTTTGAATGGGCTGTGTTGGCATTGCCATGCACTTTTCTAAACGGGGAGAGGGGTATAATTTCTTTAACCTTTAAAGCTAATAAATAGAAAGAAAACAAAACAAAGAAGATGAAATACCTTTTTTGGACTAATTTATTACGTTTTTAACTACTTTTTGAAGGTAATTTTGTTACATTTGTACCCTGCGCTTTCCCACTCATGGCAAGCTCAATGCGGCTTGCCCAGAGTCACAAAGAGCTGCCTGTGCCTGAAGTGGGAATCGAACTCAGTTCCTCAAGTTCCCCAGGACCAAAGTCCACCACCCTAACCACTAGGCCACTCCTCCACTGTTGCTACTATTTGAGATTCTACATGGAATGTTGCTATTCCACTAGTGAAGTCGGCCCTTGCAGATCACCAATGTGGCCGCGCAGGCTTCTGCTTCTGTGAGTCTGACGTCCTGACGTCAGACTCACAGAAACAGAAGCCTGCGCAGCCTTCTACATGGAATGTTGCTAGTGGAATAGCAACATTCCATGTAGAATCTCCAATAGTATCTATTTTATTTTTGTTACATTTGTACCCTGCGCTTTCCCACTCATGGCAGGCTCAATGCGGCTTACATGGGGCAATGGAGGGTTAAGTGACTTGCCCAGAGTCACAAGGAGCTGCCTGTGCCTGAAGTGGGAATCAAACTCAGTTGCCCAGGACCAAAGTCCACCACCCTAACCACTAGGCCACTCCTCCACTGTTGCTACTATTTGAGATTCTACATGGAATGTTGCTATTCCACTAGCAACATTCCATGTAGAAGTCGGCCCTTGGATCATCAATGTGGCCGCGCAGGCTTCTGCTTCTGTGAGTCTGACGTCCTGCACGTACGTGCAGGACGTCAGACTCACAGAAACAGAAGCCTGCGCAGCCTTCTACATGGAATGTTGCTAGTGGAACATTCCATGTAGAATCTCCAATAGTAGTAGCAACGTTCCATGTAGAATCTCCAATAGTAGCAACATTCCATGTAGAATGTCCAATAGTATCTATTTTATTTTTGTTACATTTGTACCCTGCGCTTTCCCACTCATGGCAGGCTCAATGCGGCTTACATGGGACAATGGAGGGTTAAGTGACTTGCCCAGAGTCACAAGTAGCTGCCTGTGTCTGAAGTGGGAATCGAACTCAGTTCCTCAGTTCCCCAGGACCAAAGTCCACCACTCTAACCACTAGGCCACTCCTCCACTCATCTTCTTCTTTTGGGTCAGAAATCTTTTTAAAAAATGTTTTAACTGTGCCATTAAAGGCCATTTTATATAAGTTCCCTTTGTTGCATTTACGTTTTTTAATGTTTTCCCCTCACCAGTCTGTATCTCTCGGGGAATCTGTGATGGTTGCTTTCTTCTTCTTTTTCTTACCTGTGTCAAGGACAAATCTATCAGAATCCTGCATGAATCTGTTCTCATGTCACGTAGAATTTTTATAGCGCATTTGTGAATTTGTAAAGTTTTTAACTTTTGTTTTTAATTTAAAGTTTTTATTGAATTTCAGTGTATAAGCAGAGCTCACACAAAACAAAAATCCACATCCAAAGTCTATGTGGTGACTTTGGATTCAGTTTTTAATAAAGGCATAAAAGAACACTGTAGGTAAACTTTATTAAGCTTTACTAAAATGAATAACCCTAAAAATGTGCCTAGAAATATAGTTTTTGCCATGAAACACAGACCTAATTGTTATAACCTTCAAAAACAAACACAGACATTTACAACTTCTAAACACCTAGGGGTAGATATTTGAGCGTTGGTGGTCAGCGTTATTTTGGCTGCTGCGGGCTTCATACCCAGATATTCTACTACTACTACTACTACTCAACATTTCTAAAGCGCTACCAGACTTACGCAGCGCTGTACAGTCAAACATGAAGAGAGACAGTCCCTGCTCAAAAGAGCTTACAATCTACAGGACATAACAACAGAGACAATCAAATTAGGACAGCATAGTACATCTGATTACACAATAGTTCATAGGGACAGACTAATAGATCTAAACAGCTAAACACGTCGATCCATGTTTCCCAGCGGCACCGTCCAGCTAACATATATTCTATTAAGTACAATGTTGGGCACTTAACCAGCTAAGGTGAACCGCATAAAGACTGGACTGTATTTTCCGCCATCCTGTTTATACAGTTACCTTAGCCAGTTAAGGGCCTCTTTTACCAAGCTGTGGCATAAGGAAGCCTGTGCTGGCAGCGGGTAAAAGGGAAGTCTCGCTTTCCTACAGGAAATGGCTATGCGGCAAGTAAAGCACTTGTCGTACGGCCATTTTGGGGGAAGCCCTTAAGGGTTCCCACACTAACCTGGAGGTAACTGGGCAGCACGTGGCACTGCCTGATTACAGCCGGGTACACTCCGGTGCTACAAAAATATGTTTTTATAGCGCTGGAAATAATGACAACGCTAGGTGTGGGAAGTACCGCCAGGCTGCTACGGTGGCCCGGCGGTACTCCCCGTATAGCGAGCGCTAAGCTCACCTTGGGCTTACCTCTGCTTAGTGATAGGAGTCCCAAGTGCTGAATATCGGCACTTAACCGGCTAAGTGTCGACTCCGACCCCCCCAAACACCCACAAAGATGCCCATCAGCGGCACTGCCCAGTTAAATACCGCCGAATATGCCCGGTTAACCCAGGACAAGCGATTTAAATGGCCAGGAGCCTCTCCTGGCTCTTTAAACTGTTTTGAATATCCATCCCCTCTAGAATCAGAAACCTTGTATTCAGAAATCACAACTTTTGTGGCTATAAAACAAATTAGAACCAGTGGCAGCTACAGATTCCTTGTGACGGTCCACAGCCTCGCATTAATGTACAGTTATACTGTGTTATTCTATGACGTAGTAAAGCCATGCTCGCAAAAATACTATGAATTAATCACCCCTGACATCTGGTGTCACTGCAGAATTGAAAAGCGACTGAACCTTGCACGTGTGCTGTGAGATGGGATCTTTACAAGATTGCACATTCCTTTACCAGTGTTTGCAAGTGCTGCTCACTTCTAAGCTTAAGAATGCAGGAGTCTTATCAGATGTTTCAACTTTGGCACTTAAGGGATCCCAGGCTACCTATAGCCCCATCTACTGGGCCAGTGAAGCATTTTCTGTCCTCCCTAAGGCTGCCAGCTTGCTGAAAACATCACACTGGATTCACTTCTGACGTCCCCGCCGGCACCTCATTGCGGGCTATTTCAGTTCTTAATGCCATCCCAAGCCTAAAAACTCAAAACTTCTTTTAGTCAGCCAAGATTGGGTGGAATGATTCAGTAAATGATCGCTGGAGCAAAAGAACCCACTGGCAAGAGCCCTTCTCAGCAGATGCTTCAGGACAGATACTATTTGGGGTTTACTGCAGCAGGGTAGCATTCAGTTTCAGCTTGCCCTGCCCTCTCACCTCTGAGCCTGCTAGAAATGGGCTGCTGAACGAATCTGCCTTGGCACACACCCAGAACCTGCTAGCTGACACTACACTGATCTGTCATGTCATTTTTCATTTCAGAATGCCAACCAGCAAAAGTGTACATTTCGTTCATTCTGCTTCATGGCTTTTATGACACTTTTACATGAATGTCATAAAAATATGAAGTAGCTAAATTTTAATTACCCCTTTTCCTCTCTCCCCCCCCCCCCCCACACCCCCTCCCCCAAAATTAGATTTAAGAAAAGTAAAAAAGATAATTTTTCTGCTGTTTTTCAAAGCTGTGCAGTGTGTTAATGAACTGTAAGTTCCTGTTGCATCATTAGGGATCTGTTTACTACATCGCCGTAAAATTCGCAGTTACTGTAGCTTCATGAGAGATTTTACCGCACAGTAGCTGCAAATTTCATGTGCTATTATTTTTTTTACTGCAGGTCACACATTACTGTTCAGATTAACGCATGCAGAAGTACGCAAAGTGGTCCCACATGAACTCTGTATTAGGAAGTTAGCATATATTAAGTGCAGCCCCTTCCACGCCGGTCTCCACCCACGCCATACCCCTTGACACAAAATTAGCATAAAGTTGCTAGAGCTTATAGTACTTCAAATCAGCTCTTTTATTCTTATTTGTAAAAAAAAAATGTGTGACACAGTGGCGTAGCCACAGGTGGGCCTGGGTGGGCCGGGTCCCACCCACTTAGGGCTCAGGCCCATCCAACAATAGCACAATGGTAATGAAAATGCTGATCTCCACAATACTGGCACCTTCGCATGCTCAGTTTTCAGCGCATGCCTGCTGCAGACTACCAAGTTGGAGACTGGAGAGAAGCATTTTCCCACCAGCTGAGATATTTTTTTGATGTGGGGGTGGGGGAGAGAGCATTTGGTGCCCACCCACTTCTTGCCTAGGCCCACCCAAAATCTGCTGTCTGGTTACACCCCTGGTGTGACAAGGGAGAATTCAGTCTAGGCTGCCCTTCAGCAGAGCTTTTCTTATCAATGAAACAAGCATCACCGTTCTCCCTAAAAGATGTGATAGGGTGGCACAACTTTTCCAGCTTTTACCCTACATACCATACAGTATCTACTATAATAATTTGCACCTCCAACGTTCTGAAGTTGACTGCCAGGAAGTTGAAGCCCGGTTCGTAATGTCTGAAGCCTTCCGGTGACGTCACCGTGTTGCCTGGGAAACCGCGACGTCTCAAGCACGGGCAAAGCAACGAGTTCAATGTCCTCCCCCCCCATCTCCCTCCCTCGAAGTGCAAGCAGGACCTGTCCTCCGGCAGCCCCTCACCTTCCTGCGTGCCGGCTCTAATTTAAACATTGTTACCTCGGGGTCCGGCGTCAGCATTGAAGGCAAGCGGAGCTTCACACTGCCTTCCCATCTGTCGGAGCTCTGCCTCTGGTCTCACCCTTCCGGAAACAGGAAATGAGGGCGGGACCAGAGGCAGACAGATGGGAAGGCAGTCTGTAGCGCCGCTCACCTTCAATGCTCTTGCCGGACCCCAAGGTAACAATGTTTAAATTAAACCCGGCACACAGGAAGGCGAGGAGCTACCGGAGGACAGATCCTGCTTGCACTTCGAGGGAGGGAGGTGCGGAGGCATTGAACTCGGAGGAGAGGGGGGCCATGGAAGGAAGGAGGGGAATGGAAGGAAGGAGGAAGGGGGTCCTGCAACTTAAAGGGGAGGGGGAGGGGGCTTCCTGCAACTTGAAGGGGAGGGGGAGGGGCGTCCTGCAACTTGAAGGGGAGGGGGCGTCCTACAACTTGAAGGGGAGGGGGCGTGGAACTCGAAGGGCAGGGGAGGGTGGCTCCTGCAACTCGAAGGGGAGAGGGGCTGGAACTCGGACAACAGACAGGGAGAGAGGGAGGGAGAGAGGGAGGTAGGGAGGGGGGCGTGGAACCTTGCTAGCACCTGTTTCATTCCTCTACGAAATGGGTCTCTTTTACTAGTATGTTCATAAATATCACACTTAAATAGCACTAAAGTCTCTAGAAATTTCAAAATGATGCATATGACATACAAATGACTTTGCAGCAGTCTTATAACTTATTCATTATAGCAGCGGTGACAACTTATCTGAATCCGACGCTGCAATGTAACGTTTGACAGACATCCCTTAGTACAAGTAACCTTATTCTATAACTCTGCCTGCCAATCTTACAGTTGGACACCCAAGTTTATAGAATTTAAGGGCTAATGTCCAGCTTGTCACATGTTATCTGGGAAAATAATGTAAAGCCCCTTAACACAGCTGTGTGCTAGCAGTTAATGCAGTGTGACCTGGGCATTAACCCCCTGATTCTATAAAGGTCACTAAAAATTGTCTGCACAAATTTAGGCACGATTCCGATTTGACCATGCAATCTAATTGAATAACGAGCCAATTAGCGCCGATAATTGGCTTTTTAACAAGCAATTATTGTCACTAATTAGATTCAATTGGGTGATATATGTGTAACTTTAGGCGCATGATACATGACTAAAATTTACGCGGGGCCCAGAAAAGGGGGCGTGGAAAGGGGACGGCCATGGGCGTTTCGGGGCGGAATGGGGGTGGAGTTTTTAGTTACGTGCATAATTGCACGATTTCATTGGTGGCACCTAAATTTACACAGATCAATAACGTTTGTTTTTCTATAAACCACGTTTAACTTTAAGTACGGCTTATAGAATAAAACTTAAGCGCGGGGGGGGGGGGGGGAGTTCGGCACCAATTTTTTAGGTGGCATGTATAAAATTTACCCCTAAGTGCTTAACATGCTTTAATAAGCAGCTTCTTACTGAACTTATGTGTGGAGTTTCCTAAACCAGGGACTATGTAATAACACAACTAAAAAGATGTTCTACTGCATGTGGAAACTGAAAAGGATAAGACCATTCTTCCCAAGATCCATCTTTCGCAGCCTAGTACAATCCCTCGTACTCAGCCATCTGGATTACTGCAACTCACTATACGCAGGTTGCAAAGAACAAACTTCAAACTGCCCAGAATACGGCAGCCAGACTCATCTTCGGAAAACCAAAATATGAGAGTGCAAAACCATTACGAGAGAAACTGCACTGGCTTCCACTAAAGGAACGCATCACTTTTAAAGTATGCACACTAGTCCACAAAATCATTCACGGCGAAGCCCCAGCCTACATGTCTGAGTTAATCGACTTACCACCCAGAAACGCCAAAAGATCATCCCGAACCTTCCTAAACCTCCACTTCCCCAACTGCAAAGGCGTGAAATACAAAGCACTACATGCATCTACCTTTTCTCACATGAGCACGCAGTATTGGAATACACTGCCACGCAAATTAAGAACAATCAACGATCAAGCTTCCTTCCGCAGATCATTGAAGACCCATCTTTTCGAAAAAATTTACGGAAAGGACCAAAACACATAAAGTCCACACCTACTGTTCACGAATGCACCACACATTCACCTCTGAACTCTCATTCCTGTAACATCACATCATTCTTACCTTCAATCACAGAAAGATATATATCATATGTTCTTATGCCTTTTTATCGCCCTCTAAGCTCCCATTGTTTCCTACCAATGTTTCAATGTTTTTTACTCCAGTGTTACATTCCTTAACGACACCTCAATTGTTTCGCATAATCCTGAAAAATGTAATCCATAACCAATCTGTAGCAAATTGTATTTCCAATATCTAACCCATATTGTAAGCCACACTGAACCCGCAAAAAGGTGGGAAAATGTGGGATACAAATGCAATAAATAAATAAATAAATAAACACAGCATCGTGGGTTGGACATTTTTTAAAAATGTTTGTCAGAAACTATCTTCCTCTAGGTGGCTAGATGTTAAAATGCCAGAAGTTGTAGCTCCCTTCCAGGATCTGAACTTCGGAGCTTTGACAGAATTACAGATTACCCTGAGTGTTTTTCACTGATTTTTCTTGCACTGCACAGACACCTGGAGGAACTCTTGTGTACAGAGGAAAACCTTCAAAAGTCATTCTGCCTCTCTCTCTCTCTCTCTCTCTCTGTAACCTGAGAGCCTGAAGCAACCAATTAAAATGTATCCATAAAATATTGGTGTTGCCCTCAAGTGATATCAGCCCTTTCAAACAAGCAGGCTCCCCCTCTCCAACCCCAAACCATCTTCACATGTTTCTGTGAGAACCTGACACATTTAATTAACAATAAAACAAAATCCAATTTTCAGTAATTCTTATTAATGCTTCAGGTTGCCACGTTTTTATACTGAATAATAGTTAAATCACTTTAAAAAGCCCCAATAACAAAGGCTCCAGCTTCTTATGGTCTCTTAAGGGATGAGATTTTCACCAACGATGGGGTGCAGAAAAATGGTTGGACACACCCTAGTCAGATGTAGCCCTTTGTGAAGGGGTTTATAGAACACTGCCCCTCACCCTTAAGAAAAGCCCCTCTCTAACTAGCCTGGGCCACCTTAAGAGCGGTGATCCCGCCCCCCAGAGGAAGTGAGCTTGGAGGAGCGGAGTCAAGACCTGGAAGTTTAAACGGCAGGGCCAGGCTGAGGTTGAGGAGGCCCAGGGAAGGAAGAACTGAAGTCCAAGTCTATGCCTTTACAGAATACATTTAGCTGCTGCAGTGGCATAGCGAGGGCAGCTGACACCCGGGGCGGGTCGCCGCTGCGCACTCCCCCCTCGGGGCGCGCACCCCCCCTGGAGTGCATTATTACCACTGGCGCTCCGCCCCGCCGAGTGCACGTCGTCGCTGGGAGCTGCGTCGGCTCCGTTGGTTCCCTGCTCTCTCTGTCCAGGAACAGGAGGCAGAGAGAGCAGGTAACCAGTGGCGCCGACACCCCCCAGCGGCGTGCACCTGGGGCGGACCGCCCCCTCGCCCCCCCCTTCCTACGCCACTGAGCTGCTGCAATCTGACCGGGGGTCAGCCAGAAGATTGGAGAACTTACAGGCTTTTGTTTGGGGTGGGGCAGCCCCACCAGCCACAGACTGCTTGGCCTGCTAGACAGAGGCCTTCTCAAGACTGTTACTACATAGAGAACCTGTTACATCTGATGTTCCTGTCCTGTGAGGCAGCAGCCTCTGTTTTCACACATTGGTATGTCAGCGCCAGTGCACTGATTTCAAGAGAGGCAAGCAGGGGCCTTGTCGTATTTTCACAATGAGCACCTAGTAAACAAAATGTTAAGCGTTTTTGGTGTCAGGGGCGTGACATGGATAGAGAGTGGGCGTGAAAAGCATCTGACAGTTAACGCGCTGCACTTCTAGGCCTATAAATGGTGTCTAAAGATAAGCGCCGGAAAGATCCACAGTAAACCTAGTATTCTGCAAAGGGCACAATGCATAGACCGAATAGCGCAGATCTCGTGCCTAACTTTGGGTGCGGCACTTACGCCTGCCGAAACCTGGTGTAAATGTTGGGGCTTAGCTAATGGTAGTTGGGAGCGTAAATGTCGAGTCTCAGATGTCGTATTAAGGCCAACTGTTTTTTGGGCATTCGTCTGCTGCTCCTTCTTTTGTCACCTTCGCTGCGATTGACTTGTTTGTGTGACTGCAAGGTTTACTGTTTTTTTAATTATAATGTCATTTATTTATCACTTCTGCACAAGAACAGTATAAATACGTGTCATTAGATTTATATGTCATAATTATTTTATATTTGTTCCATACTCTGTTAAGATTTCTTTAATGTATTTACTTTAATGTATTTCAGTACCCTTCTCCACCACCGCCAACTCCAGGCTCCACCCGTTCTGCCTCGCCTCACCCCATGCCTGGAATAAACTCCCTGAGCCCATACGCCAGGCTCCCTCCCTACCCATCTTCAAAGCCTTGCTCAAAGCCCACCTCTTCAATGTCGCCTTCGGCACCTAACCACCATACCTCTAGTCAGGAAATCTAGACTGCCCCAACTTGACATTTCGCCCATTAGATTGTAAGCTCCTTTGAGCAGGGACTGTCCTTCTTTGTTAAACTGTACAGCGCTGCGTAACCCTAGTAGCGCTCTAGAAATGTTAAGTAGTAGTAGTAGTAGTGGTTTATTGATTTTATTTAATGTATGTATTTTTAGACTCCTGAAGAAGGCCTTTTTAGGCCGAAACACAACTCGTGTCGAGTCACAGATGTCATAATAAAGCCAACTGTTTTTTGGACATCGTCTGCTGCTCCTTCTTTTGTCACCCTCGCTGTGATTGGCTTCACAGAATAGGGATCAGCACATATTTGCACGTAAACCCAAATGACTGCCAATTAACACCAATCACTAATTGTTAACAGCTTATTAAATCATTTGTTTTCGTGCAGATCTGTGATCCGCACTCAAATTTGTGCCCCCAACTTATAATCTGGGGGATAATGCGTTAACCCCTGCCTTCTATAGAGCGTGTGACCAAAATCCAAGTGTATTCTATAACAACGTGCATAAATTAATTGGATTAACAAGCCAATCAAGGTTGTTAACAGCAGTTAACAAGCAAAAATGAGCACTAATTGGCGAAAATTCGAATTTACACGCACAACTCCCTAAGCATATTCTGTAACTCACTATGCCTAAATTTTAATGTGTGTAGGTAAAAAGGGGCATGGTTATGGGTGGGGAAATGGGCATTTCGTGGGCATTCCAAAATTTACGTATGTTATTATAGACTATTTGTTGCATTTGTATCCCACATTTTCCCACCAATTTATAGGGTCAATGTGGCTTACATTATGCCATAATGGCAATCGCCATTTCCGGATAGAGAATTACAAGTACTATTGCATTAAGGCGCATAAATGGTATAGTAAAATACAAAGTGGTATTGCCTTGAAGTTCCTCAGTGATAGAATGAATTATAAAATAAGTTAGATAATCAACTATCGAAAGTTCATTTCCGGCAAGAGAAATAAGGTAGTAGTGCGTATTGCGTAACTTTCATTGGTAGCAACGAAGGTTATCAGTCTAGTGTAAAGAGTTCAGTTTTGTCTAGTTCATTTAAAGTCTAGTTGTCTAGTATTTAGGATGGATCATTATGGTATGCCTTCTTGAACAAGTTGGTTTTCAGTAGTTTTCGGAAGATTGCTAGGTCGTGCACAGTTTTTATGGCCCTCTGCGCCTAAATCTACGTGCCGGGATTTACGCCACATTTTTGTTGGTGTAAACGGAGGTGCGCAGTTTTAGGCACTAGAATATCAACACAGAGTATTCTATTTACCACGCCTCAATATAGGCGCTGCTTATAGAATACGCTTAGGCGAAATGTTTCCGCACGGATTTTCTAGGCACCATGTACAGAATCTGGCCCTAACTGCCTAACGCGGAGTTCATGCAGGACCACTTACCACCTCCTAAGTACTTCTGTGTTAGTCAGGAGCAGATACCAGGGGTTAATAACCAATGATGGGAATGTCACCAGTAGAAGCTGCGTTAAATTTGCAACTACCTCATATTAAGCCAAAGTAATTGTAGATTGTTCCATGGTTTAGAGAAAGGGTCCCTAAAATCAATCTGGACACACCATCTGAAAAAATCTCACTGGTGGGGGTGGGGGGGGGGGGGTAAATCTCACTCTTTGGGATGGTCCATCCTTGACATTTTTGTTAACCCCTTCCCTTCTCAGAAGCACAGTGCAGTCACGACCCCCTGTACATTGCCCCAGTGAATCATTGACTTCCTCTTGCAACAGTCAACAGGGCTCCACATTGACGTGCCTTACGGAATTCTTCAAGCATACACTGCTTCCATTGTTGAAGATATAATATTTTAATCTGACCCAGTTTGGTAATGGTTATGAAGGGCACTAGTACTCAGCTTAGCGGGAACAGTGCCCATTGCTACCTTAAACAAAGGTCCGTGATTCCTTGAAGCAGCTAGGTAAAACGCTGGCCTCTGTTGGACATGGGCGCGTTGAAGCATTTCAAATGAGCTACCGAGAAGATAAGTGAAATGTTCTATCCATTTAAAATTTAAAAAATGAATAGATTGAATTGAGAGATTTTTTTTTTATCCCTATAGTAATATCTGAGCTGTAACAGTCTACAACTTGAGCTTGTTGGGGCTTGTTCCTCTCTATATGGTGGAGGTTTTTCTGTGGTTTATTCTTGCAGATTAAGTACTCCACGTCCTTCTGTATATTGCTTTTAGTAAGAACATGAGAATTGGGTCAAATGCAGGTGTCACACCCATAATGTCTATATAGTTCTACAGTGCAACCTCACCTTGAGTCACCATATCTCAAAAAAGATATAGCAGAATTAGAAAAGGTTCAAAGAAGGGCAACCAAAGTGATTAAGGGGACAGAGCTCCTCTCATATTAGGAAAAGGACTCTTCAGCTTGGAGCAGAGACGGCTGAGTGAGGATATAACAAAGGTCTACAAAATCCTGAGTAGAGCAGGTGGATGTGAATTGATTGTTGTCTCTAGGGGACACAGTTACATGGTAATACTTTTAAAACGAATAAGAGAAAATATGTTTTTTCACTCAACAATAGTTACTGGAGGACATGGTAACAGCAGTTAGCATACCAGGGTTTAAAAAAGGCTCGGAAAAGTTCCTGGAGGAAAAGTCCATAGTCTGTTATTGAGATGGACATGGGGGAAGCCACTGCTTGCCCTGGGATTGATAGCATGGAATGTTGCTACTATTTGGGATCCTAAATGGAACGTTGCTATTCTTTGGGATCCTGCCAGGTACTTGTGACCTGGATTGGCCACTGTTGGAAGCAGGATACTGACCCAGTCTAGCTATTTTTGTTTGTTTCTCTTGCAAATGTGCTTCTTCTGTTTTCCTTGTCAGGGGCCTGTTTATGTATCACCGAACTACCAACTTCTCACGTGTTCTGTAAGAACTGAAAAAGTCTGTGCAAACCTCTCTGTTTACTTATTGCAACTGCCTACGAAACCTGCAGTCCAGATACTGCATGATGCGGGGCCTGGTAAATCTGACAGCTAACCTAAACTCCCGGAATTTATATTTGGCTACATTAAGAACTTCCCCGATTCCCCCCCCCCCCCCCCCCCCCCCGCCTCCTTACATAAATATTTGCTTGGGTCTGAAACGTCAGTTGTCAGTTAACCCTGAAAATGCCACCTTTACAATTAGTGTCTGAATTAATAAATAGAAATAAAAGAAAATACCTTTTCTATTGAATTAAGAGTACACATTTTGATGAGCTTTCAAAGGTAGCTTCTTCTTCTTCAGATCAAAATTCAGAAATGAGCAAATGATGCCAAAATATATCTGTGAAACATAAAAACATTGCAATGACAGTCTGATGGCAGGGGCGTAGCCAGACCTCACGGTGGGAGGGGGCCAGAACCCGAGGTTGGGGGCACATTTTGAGTGCAGCCCCACCCCCACACATTCCCATGCCTCACCTCGCCTTGCCTCCTCTCCCCCCACCGCCTCGCCTCCCCTCCCCCACCGCCTCGCCTCCTCACTCACAAACAAATACCTTTGCTGATGGGGGTCCCCAACCCCCGCCAGCCGAAGCCTTCTTCAGCGTGGTCTCTGGCGCAGCCACGCTCGCTGCCTGCCCCCTGCTCTTCTTCCTTCTTGCTCCTCCTGTGCACGCTGACTCTGGGCGTCAGCGTGCACAAGAGGAGCAAGAAGAAAGAAGTGCAGGGGGCAGGCAGCGA
Source organism: Microcaecilia unicolor (assembly GCF_901765095.1). Lineage (NCBI taxonomy): Eukaryota > Metazoa > Chordata > Amphibia > Gymnophiona > Siphonopidae > Microcaecilia > Microcaecilia unicolor. Next base: position 239,632,754 of record NC_044038.1, read on the forward strand.
ACGTGGCTGCGCCGGAGACCGCTGAGCGTCAGTGTGCACAGGAGGAGCAAGAAGAAAGAAGAGCAGGGGCAGGCAGCGAACACAGCTGCGCCGGAGATCGCTGAGCGTCAGCGTGCACAAGAGGAGCAAGAAGAAAGAAGAGCAGGGGGCAGGCAGCGAACGCGCCTGTGCCGGAGACCGCTGAGCGTCAGCGTGCACAGGAGGAGCAAGAAGAAAGAAGAGAAGGGCAGGCAGCGAACGCGGCTGCGCCAGAGACCACTCAGCGTCAGCGTGCACAGGAGGAGCAAGAAGAAAGACGAGCAGGGGGCAGGCAGTGAACACGGTTGTGCCGGAGACCGCTGAGCGTCAACGTGCACAAGAGGAGCAAGAAGAAAGAAGCGCAGGGAGCAAGCAGCGAACGTGGCTGCGCCGGAGACCGCTGAGCGTCAACATGCACAAGAGGAGCAAGAAGAAAGAAGAGCAGGGGGCAGGCAGTGAACGCGGCTGCGCCGGAGACCGCTGAGCGTCAACGTGCACAAGAGGAGCAAGAAGAAAGAAGAGCAGGGGGCAGGCAGCGAACGCGGCTGCGCCGGAGATCGCTGAGCGTCAACGTGCACAAGAGGAGCAAGAAGAAAGAAGCGCAGGGGGCAGGCAGCGAACGCGGCTGCGCTGGAGATCGCTGAGCGTCAGCGTGCACAAGAGGAGCAAGAAGAAAGAAGAGCAGGGGGCAGGCAGCGAACGTGGCTGCACCGGAGACCGCTGAGCGTCAGCGTGCACAGGAGGAGCAAGAAGAAAGAAGAGCAGAGGCAGGCAGTGAACGTGGCTGCGCCGGAGACCGCTGAGCGTCAGCGTGCACAAGAGGAGCAAGAAGAAAGAAGAGCAGAGCATGGGGCAGGCGAGCGGCTGCTTTTCCTCTCAGGCGCACATGCTCGGTTTTGAAACCCTGCATGCCCTGAGAGGAAAAGCAGCCACAGGGACAGGCAGTCAGCTCTGCAGGAAGACGTCTTCTGCTGACGGGGCGTCGGCATCCCCACCAGCTAAGGTATTTCAATTCTGTTGAGGCAGCGGCAGTGATCAGGGGGCAGCAGCAGCAGCGATCGGGGGGGGGGGGGGGGGAGGCGGCAGTGGACGACGATTGGGGGGAGCCACAGCGGCCCTGCCCCGGGCCCGGTTCAGTCTCTCGGTGGCCATGTCCCTTTGGTTCGACAGACTAAAAATTCCAAAAAGATTATTACTGTATACCATTTGGTGTCTATGGTAAATTCTTTTGTCTATCCTTTCCCCATATTGTAAAAACATCTCTTTTTTCCCACAACTCATGCCGTTTCAAGGCTGTGCTACATTTTCCCAGAGAAGTTTGTTTCGAGTCAGGTAGCAAATTCGTCGGAGAACAGAGGATCCTGCTGTCTTCCTGGGCTCCCTTTCCAATCAGATTTGCATGGTTTTCTAAATCTGAATATCTATAAATAAATGTGCGTGCATTCACACATGCACAATTAAAAACCTACATTAAAGTGCTGCACCGTTGCAGCCAGACTACCTGTTTCTGCTGCCACCACAACGCCAGCTGTTATTACAGAAGTGAATTAGCTTGGTTGGACGTGAGTAAAGCCATAGCTAACATTTTTCTAATTACCCCATTAGCATAAATGTGTTCTTTCTGGGACCAGCTCTGATGCCAGCTTGCCCTAGAGGTCAGGCTCTGAGCCAAAGGTCGTGGGCTCAGATTCCTTCACTCTCAGCTGATGAATGGCAAAGACCAAGCGCACAGCCTGGACTCTTCAGCTGAGAAAAAAAAGAAACGCAGACGATTTGAAGACAACACTCCTTTTCCAGGTTCAGATTTCAAGAGATATGTTCAATTTCTGCACATCCATCACCTCTCAGAAAAGCAGTATTTGGTTTATTGAACTAAACCTAATTCTTGTGCCATGAAACAGCAGCTAAACTATTCCTTTTATTTAATTAATTAATTTATAACCATTTCAATTTTTACAAGCGATAAAACAACTTGCCAGAAATACAGAAAAAAGTAATATATAGGAATTATTTCAGTCAGGTAATTCTATTCTCTTCCTTAGACCACTAAATAGGGAGAGTGAAACAAGACAAGGAGATCAATTAAACAGTAAACAGAAAAAAAAACCCCGTGGTATTAACCTGATTATCCCCAGATATTACTCGTCTAATTCATTATTCCACATTGATCATCTGGTTGGCTTCTTCAAGGCCAATACGGTGTATAGTCAAATCATTTCATTGAAAAACATACTTTTTGTCCAATATTAGTTAGAAACAGTGGTGTAGGAAGGGGGGGGCGGGAGGGGCGGTCCGCCCCGGGTGCAGGCGCTTGGGGGGTGCCGGCCCCGCTGGTTCCCTGCTCCCTCTGTCCTGGAACAGGTTACTTCCTGTTCCGGGGCAGAGAGAGCAGGGAACCAGCGAGGCCGACGCAGCTCCGAGTGATGTGCACTCGGGGCGGATCGGCCCTCCCACAGGTAAGAATGCGGTCCGGGGGGGTTGCACTCCTAGGGGGGGAGGGGTTCGCTCCGGAGGGAGGGGGTGCGTTGCAGAGGAGGGGGTCGTGCAGTGCTGCACCTGGGGGGGGATGCGCAGCGGCGACCCGCCCCGGGTGTCATTAGCCCTCGCTATGGCACTGGTTAGAAATAATCCATCTGATTACATTCTTTCTCTTTTAAAAACCAGAAGTTATTTAATGATACATATACTTAAGTCTCTAATTCAAGTCCCACTGATTAAAGTAATCCCAGTTTTCACAGGCTTCACTCCCTTTTAAAGTAACAATTTGAGGAAATATTTCTGAGGAAAACTAAACTATGCCTTTTATTAAAAAAAAAAAAAAAAAAGATTTACCTCCATTCTGTTCTTTTAACAGGGGCAAAGTTTTTCTTGGGCGTGATGACCACTGTGATTATTATTTAGATCCTCAACTTCAAAACATGTTAAATGTTTAGAAAAATGACCCGTGACCCTGGTCAGCCTGAAGCCAGTTGTAAAATCCAGGTCTGGCTGGGGTAGAGTCGCAGGGACTTTTTTCAGTAAGCTTTATCCATCTGGACGCAATGGGGGAAAAGTCAGTTGGGAACAGAGTTCAGAGTGTGTAGATAACGCAGGGGTGAGACACGCAGGGGACTGCCCTGCTGCATTACCGCTGCTGAAACAGCCCAGACCGAAGCTGATGGCTCAAATCATAAACTTCAGAAAATTGGTTTGCTTAAAGAAACTCCCGAACTTGACAAAAGGAATACAACTTGCCTGGCTTGCTTTGTGTCTCCCATAAGCCTCGGGATATCATACATTTTTCATGCCAATAAAACAGAATTTTTGATGCGCTGCTTTTTTACATTAAAGTGGCATTACACACACACATTGCATAATGGGAAGCGAAATTGAATTTCGCCTCGGAACAAGTTCTTATTATTAATTTAAATGAGAGGGGAGGGAAGGATGCATATGGACACATATTATAGAAAGAGCTTAGCCACCTACAGAATACGTGAATGAATTTCCAGTGAATGTTTCCCCCCTCGAAACAAACAAAGAAATAAAGCTTTCAAGTCAAGAGGTTGGCATAGGGGTGGAAATATAAGACTGGGTCAGAACCTGGCAAGAAATGGTAAACTTATACAGGGCCGCCGAGAGACTAGGCCGGGCCTGGGGCAAGGCCGCCCCGCCTCCGCCCCCCCCCCCCCCCCCCCCCCCCCCCGCCGCTGTCGCCCCCTGTCACTCCCCTCGCCACTGCCGCCCCCCATCGCTCCCCCTGCCACTGCAGTCCGCGGTCTCACCTGCCTGCCTCCACGGCTCCGGGCCCCCTTCATTCAAAGCGGCAGTCGCAGATCACGTCTCTTCTGGCCTTCCCTCCCTGTGTCCCACCCTCGTCTGATGTAACTTCCGGTTTCCTCGAGGGAAGGACACAGGGAGGGAAGGCCAGAAGAGACGCAATCTGCGACTTCTGCTTTGAATGCAGGGGGCCCGGAGCCGAGGAGGCAGGCAGGTGAGACTGGGGACTGCAGCGCCGGCAGCTGGACCCCGGCGCCAGGTCCCCCTTGGAGGCCGGGGCCCAGGGAATTTTGCCCCCCTGCCCCCTCCCCTCGGCGGCCCTGAACTTATATAAAGTAGGAAGCAAAATATTTGGAAGGGTGACACCCTCTAACGGTTAGTGTAGCAGACTTTGATCCTTGGGCAAGTCACTAAACCCTCCATTGCCCCAGGTACAAAAACATCGAGGCCCGTTTTCTAAGCCACGCAGGTGCCCTACCTGTGCCCAACATTCACCAATTTGAAAGTACCGCCTGGCTACTGCGTTGCCCGGGTGGTAATTTCATTTTTTACGAGTGCCTATTACACACACCAGAACATATATATTTTACTTTCCGGTGTTCGGCGCTAACTGGGCGGTAATTGGCATTTGTATATGAACTGATTACCACCCAGTTAACACATGAGACCTTACCACTAAGCGAATGGGTCAGTGGTAAGGTCTCAGGCCCAAAATGGACACGTGCCAATTTTCATTTTGACGCATGTCCATTTTCAGCCCAAAATAAAAAAAAGGCCTTTTTTGCAGGTGCGCTGAAAAATGGACCTGCCCGCTTCCAATACACGCATCTACACCAGCGCAGGCCACTTTTCGGCACACCTTAGTAAAAGGACCCCTTAAATCGTGAGCCCTCTAGGGACATAGAAAGTACCTGCATATAATGTGTACAGTAGGCCCCCGATTTTTCCTTCCCTGTAGGCATCAGCAAGTATTCTCTGTGTGATCTTTTTTTGTTTTTTAATACAAGTATTCTGTTGCCGTAAGTTTTCACGTGACCATTCTGTCTTCCAAGATGGTCTGGTGGCTCTCAATTTCCTGCGACCCGTCTCGTCTCCTAGAAAACTCCAGAAAAGTGAGTTCTGGATGAAGCGTAGATGGTAATATACCTTTAAAATAAATCTCTAATTTACCTCAAAAGACTAATGCTCACCTGAAATCTTTCTCCCGGGAAAGAAGTATCAGAGAAATTTCTGGTCCGCAAGGCTTACCTATGCTTTTTGTGCACAGGCTCTTCTGCCACGGGGGTTCCCGTCCACTCACAAAACTGAACTTTATTTTTGCATTTGATAAACGGTACCATTATTGTAAGGTCAGTCAGTGAAAGAGAATAATTTAAACCAAAATTCCCTGTTTTCTCAGAGTCATCTAAAAAAGGAGCTTGTTTTGTTCATATTCTTGTTTCCAGGGCTTTTTTTGAGGGGGTACTTGGGGGTACTGAGTACCGGCACCTTTTCTATTGTCTGCTAAAATTGACCCATGGACCCCAAGTTCTAATGAAAGAGCTCAGGCCCTACACACCAATTCTGCCTTGTCATAGATTCTGTGACTGGTTGCAGGGGGCCTGGCTATGGTGGGGTGGATCCAGTGGTGTGCTGGAGCCGGCTCGCACCGGCTCGCAAGAGCTGGTTGTTAAATTTTCTTCCGGCTTGCGAGCCGGTTGTTGAAAATAGCGAGCCGGCTCTGGCTCTCCGCCCTCCCTCCTCCCTCCCTCCGGATCCGCCTCACCGCCCGCTTGTTTTTTAAATTCTTCGCTTCCAGCGCTGAGTCGCCGACTGTCCTGAGTCCTCCCTTGCCGATTTGCGCTTTAAAAATGGCCGCCGAGACTTCCAGAGGCGGCCTCGCGAGACTTCGGCTGAAGTGGTGGATGGGTGGATGGAGGGGGTCGCTGGACATGGGTGCATGCAGGGCAGGGGAGAGGAGGGTACACTGCTGGACATGGGTGCATGCAGGGCAGGGCAGAGGAGGGTCGCTGGGTATGGGTGCATGCAGGGCAGGGGAGAGGAGGGTCACTGCTGGACATGGTGCATGCAGGGCAGGGGAGAGGAGGGGAGAGAGAAGAAATGCTGGACATGGATGGAGGGGAGAGAAGAGTGAGGAAGGAGATGAGATGAGGGAAAAGGAAGAGAGGAGAAAAACTGCACATGGATGAAGAAAATAGGCAGAAGCTGAGGACCAGAAATGAAGAAGAAAGGAGGAAAGAAATAAATGGAAAAGAAGCCCTGGAAACGGAGTTAAGAGGACAGATAGCAGCAGAATCGGATACTGGGCCAGCATGATCAGAAAAACAGTCACCAGACAACAAAGGTAGAAAAAAAATCATTTTATTTTCATTATAGTGTTTGGAATATGTTCACTTTGAGAATCAGGTGCTCAACATTAAAAGTTTATATTTATTTACTTATTTATGGCATTTTATCCCACATTAAACATGAATTAGATTGGAACCTGGGATCATTTAATTTTTTTTCCTGGAGAGAGTAATGCATTGCCCCCCTCCCCCGCTATAGCCAGCTCTGCAATTTTTTTTGGGGGGGGGCGCAGAGGTGGACGGGGGGGGGGGCGCAGTGGTGGACGGGGGGGGGGGGGGGAGCGCTGAGGTGGACCGGGGAGAGAGCCTGTTGTTAAACATTTACCAGCACACCACTGGGTGGATCCCTCAGTGATCACCTCACTCCTGAAGGGTAGCCTAGCATTTGAGTACCGACACCTTTTTTGCTAGTAAAAACGTACTGCTTGTTTCACAAACCAAATCTGTGCTAAATAATGAAAAGCTAGAACTCATGTACACTGTCTAGAAAGGTACCAGCTGTTCAAATGTCTACTGTCAGCTGAGCCTTCTAGCTTGGAAGTAGGAAGTGACATGGACCACTCTTGAATGCTTACATACATATACACTGAGGTACATGTGTGTCTGTCTGTCTATACATGTGTATGTGTGTATGTGCACGTATGCATGTGTGGATCCATGTATATGTGTGTGCTTGTCTTTGGATGGGTGGATGTGGGTGTGGTTTGTGTGTGTTAATGTATGTGCATGTGTCTGTGTGCATGTCTGTGCGTACATGTGAACATGTGTGTGTGCATGTCTGTGCATGAGTGTGAACATATATGTGTGTATGCACATCAGTACATGCATACAAACATATTTGTCTGTGAGTATAAATGTGAACATGTGTGCATACAAACATGTGTGTGTACATGTGTGTGAACATGTTTATGTGTGTCTGCACATCTTCATGCACATGTGTGCATGCATTTGAACATGTGTGTCTGTGTGCATGCATGTGATCATCTATGTGTATACATGTGTGTGAATGTGTGAACGTGCATGTGAACATGTATGTATGTGAGTGTTTAATCAAGATGAAGTTAGTTAATTTCCAATAGTTAAACCTTACAGCACTAGCCCTGTCACTATTTCAAGAGAAATGATGACGACCTTGGAATTTGCAAGATTCCTCCAAAGATCGACCTCTTTCTTCATGGAAGCCTAGACCAGGAAGAGAGACCTCCAGGCCAGGCAGCCTTTCCTGTTCCAGTGCTGAAGGGCCCTCACTTCCTTTGCATTTGTTCCCCCACCCCCGCTCTCCTCGGGTCAGATTGCTCAGTTGGTTTTCTATCATGCCTGAGCGCATTTTATTCTGAGGGGTTTCAGCACATGTTTAGGCAACGAGAGGCAGGGCTCTCCCAACCATTAGGCAAGACTAGGCAGTTGCCTAGGGCAGCAGCTGCCATCAAAAACAAAGCATTAAGTCCTGACAAACACACAATTTTTAACGAATTACCAGCTCCTCCTTTCACCTGCAACACAAAGTGTGATATTCACAGCCACGATAACAAATGAAGTGTTTTGTAGGTTGATCGTGATTGTACAGTTTCATTATCAAATGTGTGGAGGAAGAGCCTACAGGCTAAGAATCTGAATATTACTTGGACAGGTGGGGGGGGGAGCGTAAGGCCGAATGATGGCCTAAGGTGCCCCCTGCCCAGCCCTGGGACTAGGTGTACACCTCCTGGTTTGGACAACGTCCTCCTGTCAGGTCATTCGTCATCCATTTGTGCCGCATGGATGCCTTTCATGGGTCTGTGTGTGATGCCCCATGAGGCTCTGATGATGATTTGCACAGGAGTGGCAGGGGTGGGCAAGTAACTGAAACCTCACAGTCTTTAACACAAATTATCATCTCAGGAATCATCAATAAAACAGAACATACAAGAACGTGGGAAAGTGGAACAGTTTAACTTGTTTTAAAAGTAAACTGGATTATCTAACTAGATGAAGGCAGTGGCGTAGCCAAGGGTGGGCCCAGGCCCACCCAGTAGCAGCACACCTATGATGTGGCTGGTAGGGATTCTTCCCAAGTCCCACCAGCCGAAAACTCCCAACAACTGTCCCTCCTGCATACTTTGTAAATAGCAGATCTTCGCCTGCAGCGAGCAGTGACTGATACTTGTTGTGGGGCCAACATGAGTAGTGTGTATTAGTCGCTGCTTGCTGCCGGTGAAAATCTGCTATTTAAAAGGTATGCGGGGGGGGGGGGGAGGGGGATCTTTGAGAGACTATATGGTATGCAGAAAAGAGAGGGAAAGACCAAATCGGGACAAGGAAGAGTTCTTTTGCCCACCCATCTTGGGCCCAGGCCCACCCAAAATTGGGTGTCTGGCTACGCCCCTGGATGAAGGTCTCTACATTGTTAAATAACCAATCTGTCTGTGGCACTACAGTAAGTGAACAGCTCTTTCAGTCTGTATTTTGCCCAAGGATGAGAGCTTTGGCAGGCCGCCTGGCTCTGGGTCTTCCATGTGAGCTCCATCATGCCAAATATCTAAGCAGGCAATGTTTTACCTCTGTCTCTGAAACCCCACACCTTCATCCCAAGGAGCTTTAATGACCTTGGCTCTGTCAGTCCTAAGGTCACAGCAGGTTGCTTTCAGGGGGCCGTCCATTTGACCCAATTTAAGAGAAAGGGGTATAAACCCTGGTTCCTCCCAGAAACAACCCCTCATACCGTTACTACTTGTCTGCCAAACTGGCATTTTCGGTGCAGTCTCTACCACGTTCAGGCCAAGCTGTTATCCTACATTCAGGTCATGTTGTAATCCTGAGTTCTGCATTTAATGTAGGAAAAAGCAGGACAGCTGTTTTGATTGTATTGAAGGTTTTTGCCAACAATAAGGACCTCTTGGTCATCTCCAAGTTTGCCTGTTGTGCATTACTGATCTGCCAAGGCCTGGTTCTTCTTGTTCCTTCATTTGAAAAGTAATTAGTAACATCCTGTCTGGACACAGAGCATCTCACTTACTCTTTCTTGTGCATCTGGAGTGGAGGAGTGGCCTAGTGGCCTAGTGGTTAGGGTGGTGGACTTTGGTCCTGGGGAACTGAGTTCGATTCCCACTTCAGGCACAGGCAGCTCCTTGTGACTCTGGGCAAGTCACTTAACCCTCTATTGCCCCATGTAAGCCACATTGAGCCTGCCATGAGTGGGAAAGTGCAGGGTACAAATGTAACAAAAATAAAATAGATACTATTGGAGATTCTACATGGAATGTTGCTATTCCACTAGCAACATTCCATGTAGAAGGCTGCGCAGGCTTCTGTTTCTGTAAGTCTGACGTCCTGCACGTTCGTGCAGGACGTCAGACTCAAAAGCAGAAGCCTGCGCGGCCACATTGGTGATCTGCAAGGGCCGACCTCTACATGGAATGTTGCTAGTGGAATAGCAACATTCCATGTAGAATCTCAAATAGTAGCAACAGTGGAGGAGTGGCCTAGTGGTTAGGGTGGTGGACTTTGGTCCTGGGGAACTGAGGAACTCAGTTCGATTCCCACTTCAGGCACAGGCAGCTCCTTGTGACTCTGGGCAAGTCACTTAACCCCTCCATTGCCCCATGTAAGCCGCATTGAGCCTGCCATGAGTGGGAAAGCGCGGAGTACAAATGTAACAAAAAAAAAATAAAAAAATCTTGTCTATCTGTCTGTCTTGACTAGATTGTAAACTCTAAGGAATAGGGACCCCGCTCTTGTTTCTCTGTGTGACTCCGCGTACAACTGTAACGCAAAGTAGCAACATCATCACAAGAATAAAACACACATACACATACAACCCCTCTCCTCCCCCCCCCCCCCCCCCATCTACCACAAGATAATTGAACACATAACACCTGTGAGTTACCAATGTTATGCCTGAAGGCACTTGGCCTTCAGCAGTGCACAGCTGTGCACAGCTGGGTACTGCAGTCCTTGCAAATCTTCAAATGGTCAGATAAAATGCCATTTTTGCTGAGGGGAGTCTGCAGCCACACAGCCCAGGCTTTCAAACTGTTCCCCAGCCAAGATTTTAATCTGGCCCTCTTTTAAAGAATCAAAGTTCTAAGGATGCAGCCAGTGAGCTAAACAAATTAAATTATTATGGTTTTCTTAAGGATACGTTTCACATCTCTAGCATGCCAAATGTATCGACAGTGTTACTAAGTTATGCATGCCTTGATTGGCAAGTAATTCTTTTTTCCACTGTGGACTTTGCATGCACGGATGCAGAAAAGTGCATGCTGCATCATTTTAGAGAGGCACCGGGGAAAAAGGCAGGCAAAATTCCTAGAGCATTTCACTGGTCAAATATTTTTAAAAGAATATTGATTTCTAAGTACCTCTCAGTGTTCTCCTCTCCGACTGCTGCAAGAAACACGTCAGCCAGGATGTCAGAGGAAAAGATGCCTCCTTGAAAGAAAAAGGTTTGAAAGTGTTCTTGAAAACAAATGTGGTTTGACTCCTACCAGAAAAAAAAAAAACAGAAAAAGGCAAAGTCAGTATCAGAAAAGATAAAGGATTCGGATAAGTATGTGGAGACAGTGTATAGAGTCTCTTGAGACATTCGACTTTGAAGGGTTTCTGATGAGAATGATATGGTCCTTCCTTATCGGTTCAAACGATCTTTTCATGGGGGCCGCCCTTGCACGAGTTTCACGTGTAAAGGGCATCCGTGTTCTGCAAGAGTGACAAATGCATTAGAAGCAGAACGCAGGACTCTCGTTCGCAATGTTAACATCTCTCCATTCCCCCTCTTCTGCAGGAGGCTCCTGAGCAAGGTGGATCTGTCAAAAACTGACTGTTCATTCACCCATGCTAAAAACTGCAGCGTTTCAAAAGCCACCCTTGACAAGGCAACAGAAGCTCTGTGTAATGACCCTTGGATTTCAGCACTTGTGAGCATTACGAGATCCTGTTGCTAAGCATAGCCTGACGCAGGATGCGCTGATGCGTTCTGTGCTAGTTTCGGGATGTGCGCGCGTTAACCAGGCGCTAATTTGTTTTTGTATTTTTTTAGGGGTGTCAGGAGTGGAAAATGCGCATTCTTGCGCTAACCATTTAGTTCACCTGCATTGCCACATGTTTAACCGGTTAGTGCGTGGATAACACAGGAGCCCTTACCACCTACGAATAGGTGATGGTAAGTGCTCCAGTGATAATTTTAAAAAATGTTTTTCTGGCGGTTTATTGGAAGTCATTACCGTGCACGGACGCACTTGGCTTGTTTTGCTGCTAATCTTTGCATGCTGTTTGAAGGACATAGTAACATAGTCTCCCCAACAAGATAAACTCATTTTACATGGTATGGGATACTTTATATGTATACCCGAGTTTGATTTGTCTTTGCCTTTCTCAGGGCACAGACCGTAGAAGTCTGCCCAGCACTGTTCTCGTACTAAAAGTTCTGAAGATTCTGGAATCCCAAAGAGTTACAAGATTCCGAAATCCCAATTAGTAGCAACATTCCATGTAGAACCCCACAGAGTAACGTGAGTAACATAGTAAATGAGGGCAGAAAAAGACCTGTACGGTCCATCCAGTCTGCCCAACAAGATAAACTCATTTTACATGGTATGTGATACTTTATACCCGAGTTGGTTTGTCCTTGCCATTCTCAGGGCAGAGACCGTAGAAGTCTGCCCAGCACTGTTCTTGTACTGAGGCTAATGTTAAAACCCCTTAAAATTTACACTCCAGCCCATCCATATTTCTTCAGTCCCGGTCAGGGCATAGACCGTAGAAGTCTGCCCAGCACCGGTTTTGCTTTCCAATTACCGGCGTTGCTACCCAATCTCCGCTAAGATTCCGTGGAACCATTCCTTCTAAACAGGATTCCTTTGTGTTTGTCCCATGCATTTTTGAATTCCATTACCCTTTTAATCTCCACCACCTCCCGTGGGAGGATATTCCACGTATCCAACTCCTTGTCCACGAAAAAATACTTCCTGACATTACTCCTGATCAGTTCATGTCCTCTAGTTCTACTACCTTCCCGTCTCCGGAAAAGGTTTGTTTGCGGATTATTTGATTTTATTTTGCCTTTGCTGTGAATGCTAATTTGACCTCTGAGGCAGGCGCAGTTTGCGCCAAAACACGGCCCAAGCCGGGTCTATTGAATTAAAAGACTCTCCATTGTTCCAGTCCCAAGGGCTCATTTGTGCTTTTTTTTGTTAATTTTAAAAAATGGCCATGCGCTAATGCTAACATTAGCATTGCGGCCATTAATGAAGTAAATAGAAAAATCGGGGGGGGGGGGGGGGGGGGAGCTATAACCACAGTATAAATGACCTTAGCACACAGGAATGACCTATGTAAGAGCGAGCTGAGGCCATGTGATACCCCAGCTTTGTAAAAGGACCCTAAAATATTTGCAAACCAGCACAGCGATATCATGCGAACATCCCTTCACCGTCAGTATCAGCAGCAGATACCAAACTGCATAGGGACACAATTAGGAAAGTCTTTCGAGAATCAACCATCATCCATCATCACACTTGTTCCTTTATTAACAGTCTCACAACCCCATCCATTACCTCACTGCATATCAGCACAGAGATGCATCCAGCTGCCACATGCAGCCAATCAGCGAAGTATCAGGGAATACAGCTGAAGGAACTAGCTGCATGTAAGCTCTCTGGGGAAGGGACTCGCTGTATCTGTGAAGTGACTTGGTTTAGGATCCCACTGAAATATCAGAATTACAACAGCAATAATGAAAAGAAGTATAGGTAATATTTTCTCTGCTGGGGATGCCAACGTGGGTCAGAGGGTGTAACAAGCAGCCAAGGCATTTTCTGCAACGCCTGTGGACACCGGAGACACGGAGTGCAACCGTGGTCTCGAACGCAGAATGTTTTACCTCTGAATGCGGAACAGCTCTGCAGTTCTGCCTCTCCCACTGCGATGGGTATCGTCACATCCTTTGCCAAAATGCATTTTCACCCAGACCACTCACATAATTCTTCAGCTCCAACAGAGCCTGGTAAAGCACGGAAGACAACATGGTTGTTTCCTGCGCGCACGCACGAATACGCATACACGTTTATGAAGAAAAGGAGCTTCCGGGCCAGGTCTTAGAAAGACCAAAAAGCACCAGCCCTCTCTGCAGCAGTAACCCTTGATTTCTAGAACCCCCCATGTGCTAAAATAAGATCCAGTCCTGACAAAGCAATTTATTTGTCATTGCTAATTTAATTAAGCAATCTCCCCACTCCCCCCCCCCCCCCCCCCGAACCTACTGATGAAGACTTCAGCACCCCACTATCATGTCTGGCTCAATTGAGTGCCGATACCCTGAATGCCTGATTTTCATCTGGCATTTAGTATTAATTATTTTCTGGCTAAGCGAATAGCTTTAAAGGTGAGATTTTAAGTTTTTTCATTTTTTTAAAAATTCCCGTTAACTATCCACAGCAATGAATTAATTTCAGTTTTGCCGTGAGGGTGGGAGAGTCCCTTACAAGCTACAGTTTTACCTTGGCAATCGTGTCATACCATTCCCAAAACCTTTTTTTTTTTTGTCTTTTCCTTTATCTGACGCTTTCAGATTGAAGTTTTACCGTCCGCATTGGAAAGCTGAAAACACGGACGGATCTGTATCCGCTCCGCGTCAGCTTTCCTGGCGCATCGCAGTTAAGTAAAGGCATTTCAGATCTGAATCCTCAGCGCCGACGACAGACCAGAAAGCGGCCTGTGCCGTTCCTGAACGAACGTGGATCATAATGAAAGGCTGGTAAATGTGTTAATCAGTGAAATGAAAGGAGAGAGATGGAATATTTGCATTTAAAAAGTGCTTTGGACAATACTTTTCCATCATATAAAGTGGAGCTCTCTCGAAGACATGCAGTGTGAAAAGATATGATTGGTTGCACCTGTTTCTAGCCTAAGAGAACGTAAGCCTGCCCCTGTGTAACTTAACCTCCCCATTCTGAGGAACAATCTTCAACTGGCATGGCCCAGTCCTGTCTGATACTGAAAAGAACACCTGTGAATGCTCCCTGGGTGTTTTCCCTGTGACACAGTCAAGAGAGGCTGGCTGTCCCCTTGTCTCTCATTTTCTCTATCTGCTTGAAAGCATGCTACCCATAATAAAAGTTAGATCGGAGCAGGAGAGATGTTTGGATTGCCTGTGGCTGCTCTTGTACCCCTCCCTCTGCTGCCAGTTGCTCAGCTAGCTGTTTATAAATGTCACTCGGTTACTGACTGGTGAAACTGGAATGGGAAGCTCAGGATGTGTTCTCCAAGGCAGAGAGCATCTGCCAGAGAACAGGATATTTCCACTGGCACGGGTATCTGGGAAAATGAATCAATTAGGAAACAAGTAAACTCAGTCCAGAAGCTGAGCATCAGGGTCTGTGCAAGCCTCAGTAGAGAATACTTTTATCCTTGAAAAATGGCATAAAAGCAGACACGACTGGCTTTCCAAATTGTTCAAGACTCTTTAACCGTAAGGATGTCAACTCTGAGTTTCAAGGACCTACGAAGGTTTCTAGATTTCAACGCATAGGCATGTTATTTAATCATAGTTTTATTAATTTTTTTTATTTTATACTGCATCGATCTCTGGCTGAGCGCATACAGTGGGGCTGCCTTTGAGCCGCCAAGCCGAGCTAGAAAGCTTCAGAGGCACGTTAAGGAAGATGCTGACACATCTGGTCCCCTGCACATTTCATGCTATAATTTCCTTCAACCTGGAGTCATTTCAGCCAAGAAACTCAAACCAAGAAAAGACTTTCTTGTGGAATGAACACTCCCTCCAGGAAAAGGCCTGCGACTTTTGAGTTTTCCAACCAAACACGGCTTTTTTTTCTCTCCCAGTGGCAACTCTATTGTAACGCTCCCTTACCCCTTTTTGCGTGTTGTTGATCAGTTAGCGCTAATAATTATTCAATGCATGCATGAGAAGATATTCATATGCGCTGACAGTACCTACAAAACAATTCCTCTTAGATTCTCCCAATCTGTAGCTCACTGGCAAAGGGGGAAATAAGGTTAACCCAATCCGACTCCCTAGTGCTGCTTTTTCCTAGTCTTTCTTTCTGTCCCTCGTTTCTTTTTTTTTTCCTTTCTGCGCTATTGTCTCCTAAAATGCTCTCAAATCCACGAACTTGCAGATGCTGCTGCCATGTCCTGTCTAAATATGCAGGGAGGAAGGAGGAAGGTGAATGTCGGACTCACTGACTGTAACTCTACTGCATATTATCAATTTAGTGGCATGCCAATCGCTACTAGCTCTAGGCAGTCCATAGGATTTGGTCTGTCCGGTGGGTGGACATCCAAACTCAGATTAAACCAATTTCCAACCAAACATCAAATGTTTTGCCGTTTTCTGCAAAAAAAGAGTACTGCGCCCCACCCTGCATGGTACAGATAGTGCCAAGGCGGGTCACAGACCAAAGCAGTGCCCTTGGCAAGGATGGCTCTTCTCTGCCCCTTGCCCTATTTAGGCTGGCGTGTTCACAAATTCACAGACTGATTGTAAAGGACAGCTTGGTACCACCCAGGGATTGGTCACTGTACTTGCCCTGCCCTTGGGCAGCACTTGGAAACAGTAGGTAAGACATTGGTATTGTTCAACATGCAGGAAAATTAATCTAGTGAGAAGGTTAGTCAGGTGCATCTATCTCCGAAGCCTGTGGCTTCTATTTTGAAAGAGATGCGCATGGAGGTAAGTTATAGGGCACAGTAAGGGTGGTTACAAGAATCTCAACCTTTAACGCTGCGTCTCCTCACCACTAAAAAAAAAATCTTTTAACATCCTAAATGCAATCACTGAGCATGCCAGGCCTCTCCTTCCGCTAATCAATGCCCCGTTTCAATGTAATCACTCTCCTTATTTTCAAAATACCAGCCAAATTGATTGGTAGGGGGTCTAATTCTGGAACATCCAATCCCTTGTCAAAATGCATTGGGATGGAAATGGACTTCGCCTCTTGCATTCCCATTTAAACACATCGAATATCTTTTTGTTTTGTTTTCCTTATATTCCATTTTTCCCCACTCCAACACTTCACCGTTCCACCCTGACTCTGAATGACGTCTTTCTATAACTGTTTGCTTAGTTCTTCTCTGTCAGCCCTGATCTCTTTGTAACACCAATTGTATCTTTTTACCCTGTAACGGCGATGCCACAACAGATCTTTGTAAGCCACATTGAGCCTGCAAATAGGTGGGAAGATGTGGAGTACAAGTGCAATAAATAAATAAATTATTTGTAACTTGGTTTAACTCTCAGTAAGACATCTGCGCTGTAAGTTTTAAAAGAGTGTTGGCGCCTCCGTAAACAATTTTAAATTATTACCACATCCACAGCGAAAAAGGAATGTTTATACACCTTCAAAGAGGCTGTGTGGAAATCCCACTAAAGGGGAAATTGTACCACAGCCCCTATGAAGTAAGCCCTAACCAGGCGCATGAAAGCGCTGGCGTAGCGCATCCAGGGAAGGGGGACGACATGAAATCAAACATTCTCAATATATTTCTCAAAGGCAGGCAGGAGTTCTAATATGGAACAAAGGGATTAAGCAGGGGGCATTTTCTAGGGTTTTGGGTGGAGGGAGGTGGCTTTACGTCAGTAGATTTTTCATGCCACCTAAGACCACTGCGACACCGCAGAAAGCTTGTACCTGCTAAGCTGAGTGTAAAGTACTATACCAAGGCATTAACGAAATCAGTAAAAGAGCATTCACTGGTTTTCCTACCATGTCATTTGATCCTAATATTCAAGAAAGATCAGGAATTAGATTTTTGCTTACTAAGAGGTAAAGGTCCCATTCAGAAAATCATATTTCTTTTCTAACCGGGCATTAGAGGAAAAGTCTGAAAACAGGGTTCCTTCATTTACAGGGTGCACTAAACATTCATTTTGCCACTGTAGACCTTCCTGACAAAATGTAAACCTTGCATATTGGATTTTTGCAGGCTGTGATACCTCATATTGGCCTAGCATCTGGATTATCCAATAGATTGATAAAGGTTTTCAAAAGCACAAAGATGTCACATGAGGTCTTGAATATTCACAGACCAAAGCATCTCACGCTATTCCAAGAAATGGTTTTGCAAACTCAAAACCACCCAGTTCTCTCCAGGGCCAAACCAGCTACTAGAACCTTTACCTAGAATCAAACCCTTGACCATTTTCCTCACTGAGACTTTACCGCTTCCATTGGAAGTCTGCAGAATGGTCCTGAAAAGTTGAGACACACAGAAAAGAGAGAAACACAACATAAGAAAAAAAAAAGCAAAGTCTTTGAGCTCAAAGTCATTTCACTGATTTTAATAAGCAAAATAGGAAACCATTTTAATAACCAAAAACAGAAACCAGTCTGAATAAAACTACAATAGAACCAGGTTTAATAAGCTGGATTTGAAATTGATCTCTTCTAAACTTTACAGGAAATAAAAACATTTGTTTTTTTCTGCTGTTGCTAAAGGTTTGATTTCAACACAGTTGAATCTGTAATAACCAAAACGATTAATTCCGATGCAGGACTCATTTCCACAATATTTAAAACTGCAAGCACCATGCTGTTCATACAATCTCATTATTACTGTTTAATTTAAGAAACAATAGAAAGATATTATGCATCTGGCCAGCAGTGCCAGGAGCCTAAGGGAGGGGGGGGGGGGTTAACAAAAAAGAGAAAAAAGTTTTCATTTTGGTATTTTGTCAGTGCAATGAAAAATCTTTTACTGACCCGCAGGAAAAAAAAAAACTGAATGAAACATTGAAAACTGCTACAACTGAAAAAGGGAAAAAAAAAAAAAGGTTTTCACCGGCTGGGCAGTGAGAGGAACTGGATAAAGCAAAGCAAAATTAAAAACTGTTTGAACATTGCAGTTTTTTTCCCTCAACATGTTCACTTCCCATACATTCAAAGTAAGCAACCCTGACTTGCAGTATCAGCTTAGCACGACCTCCTTGTCAGGAAACACAGGCAGTTGCCTAGCTGCTCAGTGTATCTCCCCCCCCCCCCCCCCCATTCCCTTTGCGCTTAGATCTCCCCCCCCCCCCCCCCCCCAGACTGAGCTGGACAAAAAAAAAGCAGTTTTGGTGGAAGAAAACAGCTCAAAACCAACTTTACAGGGCAGAAGAGTCGCAAGGGATCATTTCAAAATCAAATTCCTGAGTATCGCGATATGGATGGAGTCGCTCACGTAAACGCGCTGATGGCTCCGCCGGGCCAATGTCGCGACAAAGACGGCTGACCTGCAACTTCTGGGCCCCATCCCCTTCCATAGCCGACCTGGACCACTTTCCCCTTATTGATTTTAGGTTTGTCTGATGCAGCTGATCCGGGATCCTCTGCACCCACAAACAAAACCCAAAATGAAAACAAAACAACAACCAACAAAAAATTCAAGAACTCAAAAGTGCTGCCAGATATACAAAGGAGATTTCTGAATGCAAAATGCCCATATTGATCTTTACTTACATTTAAACAAAAAAAAAACAAAAAATCTTATACCAGCCTGCTGAAATCTTTCTGTGCAGTTTGATGTAGCAAAAAACTATTTACAAGCTACAGTCAAGTGGAAGGGGATAACCAGAACCTCAGAAGCAGTGAAAGTTTCTAAAGAAAAGAGACAGAGCCAAAATGCAACGATGAATGGCAACAGCATGCTAAGATTAAACAAGAAAATGGTACAAAATAGAAATTATTACCATACATGTCCAGCATGCAGGATTACTATTTTTAATGCAGGTTTTCATATTTTTTTCTATATAATCAAGCAGGCAATAAAACTGATGAGCTGTTACTTTCAATGTCCCCATCTGTCTGCTCCTCATTCACGGGTAATATAATACCTCAGCAAGTCCACATGTGCGTCCGTTTCTCCTCAGGAGCAGGGGCAGGGTCACTGTCCCCCTTTTTAAGTCCATGTTCAGACAAGCAAGCAGTCTCTTGCACGTTCTCTTCCTAGCTCAGTACAGTTCTGGCTTTTTTTTTTTTTACCTCTCTTTCCAACCGGTTTTCACAGCTGCAACTTGGAGCAAAAGCAAGTCTTTGTCCAGCTTTGCATTTCCTTCTCTCTACTCAAGCAGGCAGATAGACGGAGACATCAAAAAACGCAAAGGTTTAATGCGTCTCACATGAAGAACTCGGGAGAAGAAGGATTGTCGCTGGTGGATCCAGCCTCCCTGAAGCTGCTGCTGGCCAGTTTCTCGCACTTGATTTTGTAGGTATCTCTTTCCCTTGCCAGCCTGCTCACTTCCAGCTTGAGCTGCTCTACCTGCTGGATCAGCTGAGTCTTCTCGTTTTCCAGGTGGTGCTTCTGCTGCACTCGCTTATACCTGCAGGACTGGGCATAGCCCCTGTTCTTCAAGGTCCTCCTCTTCTGCTTCAGGCGAATCACTTCGTCCTTGCTGAACCCTCTCAGGTGCCTGTTGAGCTCCCTCACCGACATGGAGACCAGCTGGTCATCGGAGAACCTGTCCTCCACGTTGCTGGAGGACTGATGCTGTGGGTGGCTGTTCTGTAGCTGCTGGGATGATGTTGAGGAGGTGGAAGGGGTCGGGGAGGCCTGGTGGTGGTGGTGGTGGTGATGGTGGCCACTGTTTGCCAGGTCTTCGTGGTTGACCCCTACGTATTGGTGGTGATGCTGCTGCTGCTGCTGGTGGTGGTGGTGGTGGTGGTGGTGATGGGGCCTGAAGGTCTCGAAGCTTTGCAGTTGCTGTGGCACCTGATGGGGCCCAATGAGTGCTTCCACGGCATCTTCTGGTGTGAGGTTCAGCGCCTCGGGGTTCATCTGCTGGTAGGTGTTGGCCATCCAGTACAAGTCTTCCAGGTGAGTTTTCTGCTCTGTGGGGCTGAAGCTGGGAGAGGAGGGCACAGAGCTGCAGGGTGTACTGATAGGGGTGGAAGAGACGGAGCCGGTGGGCTGGAGGCGGTTGCACTGTCTCACCATACGATCAGCTCTTCCCAGTGGCTCCTTCTTCACGTCGAATTTCATCAGGTCAAAATCGTTGACGTACTCCATGGCGAGGGGGCTGTTTGGCAGATCTGTTCCAATGGTCAGCTCTCCAGCCATCACTGTCTGTGCCGCCTCTCCTGGAATCACTCCACCGTACAAGTCTTGCCCAGCAAACTTGCAACTTATGGCACTTGGGCTGCTTTCCCCCTCCTTGCTGCAACTGTCTGCAGGAGTGGGAGAGGCGGTGCTGCAGAGCTTGCAAAATCCACACTGCAGAGTCCTTCTCCCGTCACCAGTTCAGCACTGGATGCATCTGCCTCTGCTGTCTACTGGGTTTGCATCGGTTTGTAAAGTCCCATTTGTTTGCCCCATGGAGTCGAGCAGGACTGTGCAACTTTCTCAAGTGCTCTCTCTGCCCCTACATGCCTGGTCTGAAATGCCTTCAGCTCCGGCGTGCAGCAGCTGTGATTTGCACAGTGCATCTGGGCTTCTCATATATCCTCCTGATGTCACGGTGTATAAGGGGAGGGCCTGAGCCACTGTAATCCAATGAGGGAAGCATTGAGAGCACATTAGCATAATATGTGGGCTGAGAAAGGAGCGGGGGGGGGGGGGGGGAGTGAGGGATCTGCCAGACTTTTAGAGGCAGGTCAGATCATTCGCAAGTCAGGAGATCTTTCAGTGTTTTGTGTTTAATATTCTTCTCTTTGCAGACCTCCTGCTTCTATTTCTCCCTTCTGGTCCGGGGAGTTTCAGTACAATCAGGGCAGTTCACGCTGCCATCCGTTGCTCAGCCTTTTCTACAAACCTTCCACGTTTCATTGTGATATTACAGCTTTTAATATCATCTCCCCACTCTCTGGTTAAAAAAAAACAAACATAAGCTTTTCTGTTAGTCTGGTTTTCCAACTCAATCATAAACAAAAGGAAACACGACTTTTGTTCTAAAGCCTCCTCTAAAGAATTGCTCTCCTAAGCAACTTGGCCTTCTAGCCCCAGGGGTAGTATCATTTACTAAAGTATGGTTTAAAAAAAATGACAGAAAATTCGGTCCCTTCTTCTGCAAATGTGCAAGGATGCAAGCAGAACTGAATGCAACGATCATGTTTGTGGAAAACGCTGAGGAAAGAAGGGCAGAGGGAGGAGGGTCACATTCCTGGCACGAGCGGCCAACAACTTTCTCTGAAATGCAGTATTGAAAGGAATAGGCAGATGCATATATATTCCCTGGCAGGTCCCAGATACAGAGATATTTGCATTCAGCGAAAGATGTGTGGAATTTTCCCCCGAGTGACTGCATGCACAGGCGAGAGCAGCTGGGAGGGGACTGGTGGAGGGGGGGGGGGGGTCCTGTAACAGGACCCTGTTTGTATTGAACGTTTTGTAATGATTAAAGAACATAGCTCGCTTTTTTTTTCACTAGTTTGCACTTAAAACAGCCTCAAGTGTGACCTCAAGTGGCCATTCTGAAGAACAGCATGACAGGCAAGAAAAAAAGAGATTTCATGCACAGAGGAATTAAAAATCAATGGGGGGGGGGGGGAGGGGGAGCGAATTCTGCAGCTGTGGATCCTTAGAAGTGCCCCCAAACTGAGAACCCTCTTCTGCAATTGTGCAGGTAGAAGATGACCTTGTATATCTCGTTTATAAAATAGTGTGGTTGTCCAGTGTCCAGTGTGAGCAAAATCCAAATAAAGAAATACGTTTTGGATATGTAGAAACAAAGGATAATGCGCAAGTTGTACATGAGACTCTCCAGTCTCGGCTTCCTTTTTCATCAGGTCAGTAAAGAATGAGTTAACATTGCAGTAGGAAATTTAACAGGCTTATTCCATGTTTTACATGCAGAAAAGTTGCTCAGAAAATTGCAAGGCCAAATAAGGCAGACCGACACACAGCGCTTCTAGGCATTCCTTGCGACACAGAGCACGCTGAGTTGAGGAAGAGTTACAATATGCAGTGCATGTCAATTTTACATAAAATGCAGAATTCGTACTAGTATTAGTACAGTGAAACCTCGGTTTTCGTTGACTTCGGTTATCGTCGGTTTCGGTTTTCGTTGATTTTTTCAGTGAAAAATTTGTCTCGGATTTCGTTGGTTGCCTCGGTTTTCGCTGCTAACTTTGCGAAAACAAAGGGTGACCCACGCATTCTCCTTCTCATTGTGGCGTTGTTTCGCATTGCGTGAGCATCGCCCTGCGCGTCTAACGCAACGCACGCAAGATAAAATCACATGTGCTCAAATCTCATTGTCCCTGTCAAGTGTTTCCCTTGCTAATAAGTTAACCCTTTCCCTTTAGCTCCATCATGGGACTATATTTATTCTCTATAAAATGTGTTTTTGGTATGCATTTTGGAGTGTCTAGAACGAATTAATTGGATTTACGTTGATTCATATGGAAATAATTGCCTCGGTTTTCGTCTGTTTCGGTTTTCATTGATTGTTTTCGGACGGATTATCAACGAAAACCGAGGTATCACTGTATTATGCATACATCGTATTATATCTCTGTTATTTGAATTTCAGTGCTGTTAAATATGTATATTTTTGATCCTGTCTCATGGTTGGTCTATTATTAGGCCTCAATTTGCTGTATTTACTGTACTTAAATTTCTACATTTTACTGTTATGCCTGTTAACAAAATTGTTAGTTTTATGTTAGACTGTACCTGCTGTACACCAGCGTGGGTGAATCTCGTCATAAAGGCGGTTAATAAATCCCAATAAATAATAAAAGAATTATGAGCAGAGAGGCAAATGTTCATTCATCAGTACAAATTTCAAATGAATGTCCATATATGTATGACTGCAAAAAAACATTTTTTTATCTGAGTTTGGGCTTTTGCAACACTCTCTGCTGGATCTGTAAAAGATACTTTACTATTGGTTAAGGCCCATTCCTTGCCAAGCAATCTCAAACACAACCGTGTTTCAGGACCAAACCTGCAACAGGGAAAAAATACATGATTTTAATCTATAATATTCTGTAAGACCAAATTCATAGAGAAAACATCACACGTCATTCTTTCTGTTAGATGCACGATTAGGCTCTGCTTTACTCTATGCTCTCATCAGTTTGAGATTTTTTTTTAATAAAATACACTCACATACATTTACGTAGCAAATTTTCTTTGTAACAGGTTTAACTTTGCGGGTGGAGATTCAGGGTGGTCCCCCTTCCCCAACACATTCAGCTAATGGGGTCTTGAGTTAGTCCAACATCAAGGTATCACCTGCAGCTGATTTGTTGACCTCAATTTCTACGCTATTAAAAAAACATATAAACCGATCATCAAAAAGTTGCCCAGTCTTCTTTGGAGTTTCTTTGGGTCCAGCTTTCCCCTCTGTCAGTCCTAGAAACAATTTGTTTCCAAGTCTGTTTTCACAAATCCTGCTTCTGTGTAGACCAAATGTAGTCTCATGCATTCGTAGATCAAAATGGAAAAAGAACATTTTCACAAGACATAGCCCAAACCTCTGTTTCGAGTGGAAGGGTACTGTGGTAGCACTATCTAATGAAATGACGGCTCTTGGGATTCATTCTCAGACAGACTGAAATTCTATTTAGCCTGGCATTGAAACAGTTAAGCCTGCAAGAGTATCCCCTTGGTTTTCTCAGACAGGTCCCATTTTGTAAAAGAAAACAAGTAAACGATAAAGCTTTAAATAAATAAAAAGATGCTGAGGACCTAAGTACAGGGCAGTGTTATTATATTATATTGTCTTATCTTGATTATTGTAATTCGATATATTCAGATTGTACAAAGAAACTTTTGAAAAGACTACAAAGGTGCAGAATAGAGCAGCCTGTCTGATTTTTGGACTCTCAAAGTATGATCGCATATGCTCATTTTATGTGAAGTTACACTGGCTGCCAGTAGAGGCCAGGATTATTTTCCAGCATGTCTAAAGTTTTGCAAGGTTTGATTCCGGATTACATTTTATCCCAATTTTGTTCTGGTACTACTTCGAGATTTAGAAGAGCAGGAAAAACTGCGCTGCTTGCCTTTTCTTTCGTTAAAGGAAAAAAAAAAACGATTAACAGTTTTTGAGAAATCATTGGCTTTTCAAGCAGCAAAACTTCGGAGGGATTTCGGTAAATGTTATGTATTCTTTCAACAGAACCTTACGTTTAGAAGGGAGATTAAAATATGTTTATTTAAGAAATATGGGAAGTTCAGAGGCCCTTTTACTAAGCCACGGTAGGCTCTACGCGCTTGCAGCGCACGTCCAAATGAGACTACCGCCAGGCCAGCGCGCCCTCCTGGTGGTAATTTCAGATTTGGTGGGCACCCATAACGTGTGGGTGAATTATTTATTTATTTCCTCCTACGTGCGTCGGTTCTAGTGGTAATCGGCACTTGGCTGGCACCGACTGTTCACCTTGGATGTAGCGCACGAGCCTTTACAGCTAGATCGATAGGTGGCGTTAAGGGCTCAGGCCGGTTTTGGGTGAACGCTGGTTTCATTTTTACTGCAGGCCCTTTTCCCATCCCATCTTTTTTTTTTTTTAAGCCATTTTTTTGTAGATGCGGTAAAAACTGGCCCGGCACGCGCCCAATACACGCACCTACACTACCGCAGGCCAGTAAAAGGACCCCTTAGTTATTTTAGGTTTGAGGTATTTTACGTTATGTAATTCCCAGGGACTGTCCTGGCCTTTTGACCTTTGTAACCCCACTGTGAGGTGTTAGTGGGATATTAGTCAAGAAATGTAATATATAAGTTCACAAGACACTTCTGCAGTTTAACTGTCCTGGACAAGCAGGAGATAGAAATTCAGCCTGCCTGAGAATCGTCTGTGAAGTGCAACATTCACCTGGTAACGTGAGTAACAATTCCTGAGACCCATCATTATAAAGTGTAGTATCACTGCAGTATTTCCACCAGAAAGAACTGCTTGAGCTGCACTTCCTGAAAATAATCCCTTCCTATTTCGTTCTAGGCGGATGCCAGAGGCACTGAATTTGGGTCAACATGGAAGAAGGTATTTGTGACAACAGACACAAGTTCGTAAGCATCGCCGTATTGGGACGGGCTGAAAGTCCATCAAGCCCAGTATCCTGTTTCCAGCTGTGGCCAATCCAGGTTACAAACACCTGGCAGGATCTCAGAACAGTAAAACAGATTTTCTGCTGCTTGTTATAGGGCAAGCAACAGCGCCTGGACATACAGATAAGTGTTGATTTTAATTCCGGAATATTAAGAGTACAGCCGTGATATCTTTTTCAAAGCCGTTGGATATATGGTTCTACACAGGAGGAAATAGCAATCTCGGAGCTATAAAATTAAGTATAGTTGCCACGAGATTTTGAAAGAAGCAGGATTGGCATAGAAAAAATATAAAAAAAACAGACATATATATATATTTTTTCTTACATTTGTATCCTGCGCTTTCCCACTCATGGCAGGCTCAATGCAGCTTACATGGGGCAATGGAGGGTTAAGTGACTTGCCCAGAGTCCCAAGGAGCTGCCTGTGCCTGAAGTGGGAATTGAACTCAGTTCCCCAGGACCAAAGTCCACCACCCTAACCACTAGGCCACTCCTCCACTGTTGCTACTATTTGAGATTCTACATGGAATGTTGCTATTCCACTAGCAACATTCCATGTAGAAGTCGGACCTTGCAGATCACCAATGTGGCCGCGCAGGACGTCAGACTCACAGAAACAGAAGCCTGCGCAGCCTTCTACATGGAATGTTGCTAGTGGAATAGCAACATTCCATGTAGAATCTCCAATAGTAGCCACATTCCATGTAGAATCTCCAATAGTAGCAACATTCCATGTAGAATCTCCAATAGCATCTATTTTATTTTTGTTACATTTGTACCCACTCATGGCAGGCTCAATGCAGCTTACATGGGGCAATGGAGGGTTAAGTGACTTGCCCAGAGTCACACATATATAATACCTTTGTCTCTATAGAAAAGGTTAATAAAACAAGAAAAATTGAAAATAGGAGGAGGAGAAGGGGGTTAGTCTATGATTATAATAGTCACAAAATAGGGGTTCACCTGTATTGGTGATAATAAACTACCCCGGTGACCGTATGAGACTTTCCTTTTATAGTAGGTAGATACATATCTTTACCTGCAAGACATTACATACTCCTGTTGTATGTTTAATAAGCAGTAACATAGTAACATAACATAGTAGATGACGGCAGAAAAAGACCTGCACGGTCCATCCAGTCTGCCCAACAAGATAACTCATATTTGCTGCTTTTTGTGTATACCCTACTTTGATTTGTACCTGTGCTCTTCAGGGCACAGTAGAGTACTGTCACGGTAGATTGACAGTATTATAGGAATAAGCAGTGGGTTTCCCAGATCCACCTTGTTTTATGGACCAGGATAGGCAGAGGGGAAAGCTGCAGGCGAAGACAGATTCTGGACAAATTTTGACCTTCTTTGTATATTTTTAAAGATCTAGAAATAAGAGTCAACAAATATTTTCTAGACACAAACTCAGTACTTTAGCCTTCCTCATCGGAAGCTGGGATGACTTTTCAGTAGTCCCTGAAGATTTGATGGGTGTGTCGGCTTTTTTAGCTGGCAGTTTTACTTCTTATGAAAGAGCCCAGAGTATGTGCGGGAATCTGGAGAAATAAAGACTGAGAAAAGAAACTCCGGGGATTTAACGTTCCGAAGCATCTTTGGAAGACAGAGGGGGGGAGGGGTTCTAGGCAGGATTTACTTCCTACCTGTGCTGTTGCTGTGGGCTGCAGTCGGTCCTTGAAGATTTCCTCTCACGTTGGGCATTAAACCATCAGTGTCATTTCACCCCAAGTCATTCATAGTTCATTTTCCTCCAAAGCAAAGCATGTTACAGCTTCCTGCTATGGAGAGACACACGCACTTCATTGAGTTTGATCTTATGTTTTCTCCTTTTCCGAAAGAAGCCTGAAAAGTCTGCATTTTTCCTATTTGCTGTAACACTTTTTCTTCAGAACCTCTCCTCCAGCTATATAACAATACTGGTAAATAATTTGTCATTTGAAGGGTATATTCACACACAAAAATACCCGTGAATACCGAATATTAGAAACGCATTCCCTTTCCAGGTTGCATCTTCAGGAAAGTTCCCCAAAAGCTTATCAATAGAAATCAAACAAAATAAAACATGGAAAAGAAAATAAGATGATACCTTTTTTTATTGGACATAACTTAATACATTTCTTGATTAGCTTTCGAAGGTTGCCCTTCTTCCTCAGATCGGAAATAAGCAAATGTGCTAGCTGACAGTGTATATAAGTGAAAACATTCAAGCATTACTATGACAGTAAAATAGATACCATTGGAGATTCTACATGGAATGTTGCTACCATTGGAGATTCTACATGGAATGTTGCTATTCCACTAGCAACATTCCATGTAGAAGGCTGCGCAGGCTCCTGTTTCTGTGAGTCTGACGTCCTGCACGTACGTGCAGGACGTCAGACTCACAGAAGCAGAAGCCTGCGCGGCCACATTGATGATCTGCAAGGGCCGACTTCTACATGGAATGTTGCTAGTGGAATAGCAACATTCCATGTAGAATCTATAGAAATCAAACAAAATAAAACATGGAAAAGAAAATAAGATGATACCTTTTTTATTGGACATAACTTAATACATTTCTTGATTAGCTTTCGAAGGTCGCCCTTCATTTCCGATCTGACGAAGAAGGGCGACCTTCGAAAGCTAATCGAGAAATGTATTAAGTTATGTCCAATAAAAAAGGTATCACCTTACTACTACTACTACTTATCATTTCTATAGCGCTACCGGATGTACGCAGCGCTTGACACTTGAACATGGAGAGACAGTCCCTGCTCAATAGAGCTTACAATGTAATTACGACAGACAGGACAAGTAAGGGATAAGGGTTAGGACAGACAGGACATCATCTTATTTTCTTTTCCATGTTTTATTTTCTTTGATTTCTATTGATAACCTTTAAGAGTGGACTAACACGGCTACCACACTCCTCTCTACCCAGAAGCTTAAAAAGCATTCATTTCTGAATCTCTTTTTTTCAGTTTTAAATCTCTTTTATTGGTGAAAGTACGAACCATTATAAACTCACAAGAATAAAGTAAAATCAATGACCTGTAAGAATGCATCCATCAACATTGCAAAAGAAAAGAAAAACCTCCACCCACCCACCCCCCACCCCCAAATACATTTTTTGATCCCCTCTTCCTTTATTGTTCCTATATTTCCCAGCCCACTCCTCATACTAATTTCACTTCTCACAGGAAAGCCCTGGCCTGCAGCTCTATCAAAACACATAATTCAGTTCAGAAGCAGATTCGAGGCAAAAGCTTCTCACTATTTTATTTCCAAAAGAAGAAAAATCAGTTTTCGGTCACAGTTATTTAACGTATCTTAAAATGATTCTTCCTTTTTTTTTTTTTTTTTAATCAATGTGAACTTCTTAACAAAATATTCATACAGCATTAAACAATCCCTCAGCTATAATCCCTTTCCGGCTAAAAAAAGGATTTGTTTCCCAGTGAACCCGTGGAGTCAGATGCCAGGCAAAATGTTTGCCTATGAATGGCAACCGCCTTCCCAACCCCCACACATAGCATTATAAGTCGTTTGCATTCCGCCACTAATTAAAATGCATTGGGTAGCATTAGGCCTAATTATTTATTAATGAATCCAAAGCAAGGAATAGGCACCGCGCATTTCTCTTTCTAGGGAACAGCAAGATTTCATAATTACTGCTTGTCAGATCCCCCCTCCATATGTCTTGCCCCTGTGCTCTGAGAAGCTTTGCTGTTATTTAACCTTATAGGTTTCAACAGGACATCCTGCCAGATTTCTGATAACCAGTTCTCAAAGCATTATTCTAAAAGGGTTTTTTTTTTTTGCACAGCAAGCACAGCCAATGTAGAAGGACAGGCGGCCGGCACTGGAAAACAGGCCTGGCTGCTCCTTCTTTCATTTCAAAAAGACTGAAGAGCAGACGGTGCTGTATTTCGCCTGTGTAAGCAGCGCAGCGCTGGTTAATCATCTATTAGAGACACAAGTGCTTCCGAAAGGAAAATGTTGATGTTTGCGTGTTTAGATTAATGGAAAAAGAAAATCCCACACAAATTTAGGGTGACATTATTAGAGAGATCCTGGAATTCTTTGTTAGGAGTTTTTTTTTTTGCTTATTGTGACAAAAAAAATAGCTATAGAAATATTTTTCCCACCCCTTTGGAGACTAGAGTGTTCAACGGGTTTCCTTGTGAAGGCACCGCTATGAGAAGCCAGCAGGCTGATTTCACCCTGAGCTAATTAAACTCAGCCTGGATATAAAAAATATAAATTTGTCTAGCAGGAAGATTGTCCCAATAATGAATATGGAGATTGCATTACCAAAGAATCCAGGAAAGCCGTGGCAGAGTGTCTTATCGTGGTAGGTTGCTTTTTTTTTTTTCTCTATTTCAACTCCTGTTCACACTTAAATAGCATTTGCCTTTCCTGTTTCTTGACTAGTTGTTCAATATTGCCCTGACATTGTAGTGATAATTCACCACCGTCCTGTGGAATCGGTCTGACCGCACGCATGGATGAAAAATAATTCCGCTCAGAATGGCCGCAGCGGGTTAGAAGTTAATCTAGATGATGATATAAGTGCAAAATGTTACCGTTATTTTAAATGATCTAGTGTTTTGGAAGCCCATTTCAGGTGGTATCTTGAGGGTGTATCATTTGATAACATTTTATCAGGTCCTCTTATGGGCAAAGCCTTCTGAAGCAAAGAGAAGAGAATGTTTGGGATTAGGACAATTTTCCTCTAATTCTGAATACCCAGGGGGTTTTCCATTTGTTTTAAGGAATGTGTTTTATTGCATCATATGAAGAGACGATCACCATATTTCAGGAGAAATCCACCAGCTTTCAGAAAGTATGCACTGATCGTTTAAAGTTGGCAAAAGGTTCGTGTGTCCTTGGCGTTGTGGAGGCATGAAAGAAAGAAAGCGCGTATCCCACCAGAGACAGATCATTCATTGGTATAATTAACAGGTTGTCCCCTGAACTTTGGGAGAGTAAGTGATGGGGGTGGGAGGAGAAGGGGATTGAGAGAAGGTTAAAAATAGAATGGAGAAAAGTTGAGTTTGTGGGAAATCAGAATTTATTTTATGGGGAATGGGACTTGTTATACCGCTTTTCTGTGGTTATGAAATATTTTTCCAATAAACAGAGAGAGACTGTGCAGTAGAATTTGACCAAAATATGAAAAAAATAAGTGGTTTCCAGGACAAACGCAGCATATCCGACAGACCCCCCCCCCATCCCCGATGACATCATTGCGTTGCTGCTAATAACCAATATTTTAAATACAGAAACCCTATGCCTGTTCTTTATTCATAAAGTATATTTTCCATGCATTTTAAATGGGTTACCATTGTTTTCTGTATTATCCAACTTTTCACTTATCCGACAATGGGTTGGTCCCGTTTATGTCCTATAATTGAGACTGTACTGTATAAACTAAAAGGAAAAGCTTTGAAATTATATTAGGATAAAGCAACAAAGAGGATTGGAAGTTAACAGAAGAACCCCCATGCCTTTAGCAAGTCATCTTAAAACTGCGTCCGATTTTCTTCATTAATTTAAACTTGACAAACATCAACCTTTTCCTTTCTGAGGCAGTCGTGTCTCTAACATCTGATTAACCAGCGCTGCACTGCTTACACAAGCATAATGCAGTACTATCTGCTCTTCAGCCTTTGAAACGAAAGAAGGAGCAGCCAAGCCGGTGTTCCAGAACCCACCGTCTGTCCTGCATTGGCTGGATTTTCTGTTTCCGCTGTGCCAAATCCCCCTTTAGGATAATGCTTCAGGAATCCGTCACAAGGAATCTGGCAGGATGTCCTGTTGAAACCTGCAGGTTAAATAAAACCAAAGCCTCTCTGAGCACAGGGGCAAGACAATACAGAGGGGGATTTGATCAGCTGTAATTATGATACCTTACTGTTTCCTAGAAAGGAGAAATAAATTCTACTCCCTGCTTGTATTCATGATAAGTAACAGTATTTTGATTTGCAGTTGAAGACCTCCTGTATTCAATGATGTAGGAAGCTTTTTTAACTTTAATTCAGACTTTGCTCACCTTGCAGACCGAGGATGGAGTTTGTGTTCACTGACACAGGGCAGATGGACATTTCCTATTCATTACAATTCAAGGATCAGTCATTTTTCAAGCACCAGGGACTGGATTAGAGAAAGGATATTTTCTTGTTGTGCACCAGAGATTTGTGGAATAATTTGCCGAAACATTTAAGAGCAGAAGCTGATTTAAAGACATTTAAAATAATACTTAAAAGTTTGTCTTTTCATCAGGCATACAACATTTTGGCTGTGGGGGAGGTGAGAGTTTATTGAGACAATTGTCATTCTAAAGATATCTTACTCCACGGACGTAGTAATAAGTGAGATAGCTGGCTTGTACGGTTGCGATTTAGGTCTGTCCTGTCTGATATTGGAGTTCATTTTGCTATATGATATGTTGTTTATTATAACTCTTTAACCACCTTGATATGGGTAAGCTTGGTAATATATGAATTGGCTAATGAACATCAACACTGTTTGATGACATTTTTTCTTTTTTTAAGGCTGCAGAGAAACAGAGGTCAGAGCACAATTAAGAGGTGAGATTTGTGACTCACTTTGGAGAGCTACAGGCCCCTTAAATAGATAGCATTATCAGTAATCCTAGTTCTTTTGTAGACCATCAGAGTTAGACCCAGACTCGATTAGTAGTCACCAAAACAATATTTATGTATGGTAATAGGGTTCTTGTCTTTCTCCTCATCGGTCAAGATATATGTATGATTTTTCAAAATCCCACAGTCTTATTTTTTTTTAACTTTTCTATTTTTTATATCCAAAAACAGATAGTATGTACTCTTTTACTTAGCTTTAAAAAGGCTCAAATCGGCTAGACGTTAGGTTGTACTCAGTGGCGTAGGAAGGGGGGGACGGTGGGGCGGTCCGCCCCGGGTGCACGCGCTGGGGGGGGGTGTCGGCTCGCTAGTTCCCTGCTCTTTCTGCCCCGGAACAGGTTACTTCCTGTCAGTGGCATAGCTACGTGGGGCCTGAGGGGGCCGGGGCCCCCGCAGATTCACCCCAGGACCCCCCTCCCGGCGAACCCGCCCCCGCCGCTGCCTACCTTTACTTTTGCTGGCGGGGGATCTCACTCCCCGCCAGCCGACGTCTTCTCAGTCCTTCCTGCTCTTCAATTTGTTTGCTGACGAGGACGTCAGCAAACAAATTGAAGAGCAGGAAGCGACTGAGAAGAAGACGTCGGCTGGCGGGGAGTGGGATCCCCCGCCAGCAAAAGTAAAGGTAGGCTGCAGCGGCGGCGGGTTCGCGGCAGGAGGGGCGGGGCGGCAGTGTCGGCGGTGGGGGGGGCGGCGCCGGGGGGAGGGCTAAAATGTGTCCCCTCCCCCTGGGCTCTGGACCCCTCCCCCACGGAAGGCTGGCTACGCCCCTGCTTCCTGTTCCGGGGCAGAGAAAGCAGGGAAGAAGCAGAGCTGACGCAGCTCCCAGTGACGTGCACAGGGGGCGGATCGGCCCTCCCGCCTGCCCCCCGCTGAAAGGTAGGGTGCATTTCGGGGGGGTGCGCTCCGGAGGGGGGGGGCGCCGTGCCCTGCACCCGGGGGAGGTGCGCAGCGGCGACCCGCCCCGGGTGTCAGGCACCCTCGCTACGGCACTGGTTGTACTTCTTCTGAAGCTAAAGGCTACACAGCGACATGTGTTTCGCCACATAAGCTTCCTCAAGGTATGTACCTTTCATGTCTCAAAACAATATTGGCAGTCGGGGCTGTGATCAGTGGATACTCGTTTTGAGACATGAAAGGTACATACCTTGAGGAAGCTTATGTGGCGAAACACGTGTCGGTGTGTAGCCCAGTGGCGTAGCCACCCAGGCCCACCCACTTTGAGCTCAGGCCCACACAGTAGCAACACACCTATGATGTGGCTGGAAGGGATCCCTAAGCCCCACCAGCCAAAAACTCCCAACGACTGTCCCTCCTGTATACCTTGTAAATAGCAGATCTTCGCCTGCATTGAGCAGCGACTGATACATACTGCTCGCACCAGCCCTACGGCCTTCCCTCTGATGTATTCCCGCCTATGTGGAAACAGGAAGTTGCATCAGAGGGAAGGCTCTGGGGCCAACATGAGCAGTGTGTATTAGTTGGGGGGAGGGGGATGTTTGAGAGACCATATGGCATGCAGGCGAGAGAGGGAGAGACCAAATCACTTGTGGGACAAATGGAGTTCTTCTGCCCACCCATCTTGGACCCAGGCCCACCCAAAATTGGGTGTCTGGCTACGCCCCTGAGTGTAGCCTTTACTGTTTAACTTCAGAAGGAGTACAACCTAACGTCTAGCCGATTTGAGCCTTTTTAAAGCTAAGTAAAAGAGTACATACTATCTGTTTTTGGATATAAAAAATAGAAAAGTTAAAAATTAAGACTGGGGGATTTTGAAAAATCATACATATATCTTGACCGATGAGGAGGAAGACAAGAACCCTATTACCATACATAAATATTGTTTTGGTGACTACTAATCGAGTCTGGGTCTAACTCTGATGGGTCTACAAAAGAACTTGAATATAGTAATCTTTTGATTGGACTGTGTCAATGCAGTACGAGCCAGAAACCTTGATACCCGAACGAACAAGTAAATTGTAGGTCGGATGGCAGCAAGTTGTAAAGAGATGTAAAAGAGGAGGGGAAAAGTGATCTACAAGTCCATTTTCTTTGGGAAGAGGAGACAAGAATCGTTTCAATGAAGTGTGTTTGGTTTTAGATGAAATAATGTGCCCTGGGAGGCTTAAAGAGATAACGCAGGAAGAAAATCAGGCATCATCTACGTTGGACAATATAGACGCATTTGCAGTGAAGCTTCCAAAGTCATTTCGGGGTCCTTTTACGAAGGCATACTAAAACGTGGCTTGTGCTACTTTTAGCAGGTGATTTTTCCTACGTGCTCCGGCCACCTCTTAACGCGTCTGCCAAAAAGTCGAATTTCTATTTATGGCAATAATGGCCAGGCGCGAAGTCCAAAATTAGTAACTGGTCATTTAGCGCATGACCCCCTTACCGCCTCCTATTTACTTGGCAGTTAGGGGCTCATGCGCTAACCCCACGGTAATCGGGCAGTTTGCGGCAATGTGGCCACGCTGCCAATTACTTCCAGGAGCGCCCCCCGCAGTAGAAAATAGAAAATTGTTTTCTCCCATGGGAAATTGCGTGTGCCGACTTTGAAATGACTGCTGGGCCCCTGCACTACCCCGGCAGTAGGGCCAATTTGACGCACGCTACCTGCGCGGTAGCCCTACCGAAATTTTGTGAAACGGCTCCTTACTTAGTAGTGTCCTTTAAATTGTGATTATTCAAAGAAAGGGGAAGAACATTACAAGAAATCTGAAAATGATTGAAAATCAACCAACACATAACTAAACTCTGGAATTCGTTGCCAGAGAAAGTGGTGAAGGTGGTTAGCTTGGCAGGGTTTAAAAAGGGATTAGACGGTTTCCTAAAGAACTAGTCCATAAACCACTACTAAATGGACTTGGCAAAAATCCACAATTCCAGGAATAACATGTATAGAATGTTTGTACGTTTGGGAAGCTCGCCAGGTGCCCTTGGCCTGGATTGGCCGCTGTCGTGGACAGGATGCTGGACTCGATGGACCCTTGGTCTTTTCCCAGTGTGGCATTACTTATGTACTTATGTCCTCTACTTGTCTCACTTTTATTACATAGAGCAGTGATTTAACCTATTGTGATGTCATAGTGGCTCATTCCACCAATAAGAGCCAACCTCATTAGTGATGTCACAATGGCTTGATTGTATAGAATGTTTGTACGTTTGGGAAGCTCACCAGGTGCCTTTGGCCTGGATTGGCCGCTGTCGTGGACAGGATGCTGAGCT
Organism: Microcaecilia unicolor; assembly: GCF_901765095.1. Classification (NCBI taxonomy): domain Eukaryota; kingdom Metazoa; phylum Chordata; class Amphibia; order Gymnophiona; family Siphonopidae; genus Microcaecilia; species Microcaecilia unicolor. Next base: position 239,667,729 of record NC_044038.1, read on the forward strand.
CGATGGACCCTTGGTCTTTTCCCAGTGTGGCATTACTTATGTACTTATTATATTGTATCCAAGAGATACTTGTAGAATGTATATGGTTTTCCTGGTCTTTCAATATAATGTTTAAATCCGATTTAGGGTGTTTTGCTGAAAATGTCCAGTGGCATTACTTACGTACTTATGGCTTTTCCACTTTTTATAACCGGTGCTGCTGCCTCTGTGCAGGATCCAAAACCAACCCTCTATGTAGTTTTGCATAGACTAGATGTGATAGGATAGATTTAAAGAGAACAGATAGCAGGACCTGGACTGGAGGAGTCATTAAAAAACACGTCTGATCTTCTTAGGATGTTGCCATACGGCAGAGAATGCTGAAACACAGTCTGCATTCAGTTGAGGAGAACAGGTTGCACCAGTGCAAGATCGCAATTGAGTGACACTTTAATGCCAGGCGTGATGGGAGGATTTCAGATTAAGGGTCTTCAGCTCATTGTATGGTGCTTGGAGGATGGAGGGAGAGGGGCTAGTGGCCAACAGAGAGGAAAGCCTGCCTATCTGCAAACTGCAGACGCGCTGGGGGGGGGGGGGGGGGGTTCAGTCTCCACTTCAAATCTTTTGCTACCCTGAGTTGCTTAACAAGTTATAAATTTAATCTGCGGTCAAAGCAGAGATAGGTCCTGTCAGCTATTTAACAGTGAACTGTACTTCTCAGGAATGCAGTTCTTTCTTTCTTTTTAGTTCAAAGCTTTGCTGTCCTTTTCCAACAAAATAAACCAGTTTTAGGTCATTCACGACCAGTCGTGAGCTTGCCGTGTTTTAGAACATCATCTACAGGGCTCTGGAATGCAATAAAATGCGCTGGTGAACCTGGATCTAGAACAACTCCTTTTTATTATCGGAAAATCAAGCAGTTCTTCCTGGAGGTTTAACCACTTCAGTGCTGTAAAAATGAGAAAGCAGCTTCCAGATGAGCTATCATTCTACTCACACTTATCCCACCACTGTTCCATGGTGCCCTGAAAATACAATAGAGGCAATATTGAACCCACAGCGGTGAACAGCTCTTGGTGGAGGGGGAGCTTGTGGGGGCTTGAGGGGGATTGGGGGCATTAGTAAAGAAAAAAAAGTTATGCAGGCTGGCTGGTCCAGTATTCAGCAAGGGTGTGCCCATGGGAGGAGTAGAGGCATGACCATGGGAGGAATGGGGGTGTGGCCATGGGAGGAGCAGAGGCGTAACCTTGGGAGGATCAAGGGTGTGCCCATGGGAGTAGCAGAGGCATGACCATGGGAGGAATGGGGGTGTGCCCATGGGAGAAGCAGAGGCGTGACCATGGGAGGAACAGGGGTGTGGCCATGGGAGTCACAGAGGCATGACCATGGGAGGAATGGGGATGTGCTCATGGAAAGAGCAGAGGTGTGACCAAATGGGGGTGTGCCCATGGGAGAAGCAGCGTGACCATGGGAGGAATGGGGGTGTGCCCATGGGAGGAGCAGAGGTGTGACCAAATGGGGGTGTGCCCATGGGAGGTGCCCATGGGAAGAACAGAGGTGTGACCAAATGGGGTGTGGCCATGGGAACAGCACAGGTGTGGCCATGGGAGGAATGGAGATGTGTCCATGGGAGGAGCAGAGACATGACCATGGGAAGAATGGGGGTGTGCCCATGGGAGGAGCAGAGGCATGACCATGGGAGGAACAGGGATATGCCCATGGGAGTAGCAGAGGCATGACCATGGGAGGAATGGGGCTGTGCCCATGGGAGGAGCAGAGGTGTGAACAAATGGGGGTGTGCCCATGGGAGAAGCAGAGGCATGACCATGGGAGGAATGGGGATGTGCCCATAGGAGGAACAGGGACGTGACTGTGGGAGGAACAGGGGTGTGACCATGGGAGGAGCAGGGGTGTGACCATGGGAGGAGCAGAGGTGTGAACATGGGAGGAACGGGGATGTGCCCATGGGAGGAGCAGGGACGTGATTGTGGGAGGAACAGGGGTGTGACCATGGGAGGAGCAGGGGTGTGACCATGGGAAGAATGGGGATGTGCCCATGGAAGGAGCAGGGACGTGACTGTGGGAGGAACAGGGGTGTGACCATGGAAGGAGCAGGGATGTGACCATGGGAAGAACGGGGATGTGCCCATGGGAGGAGCAGGGACGTGATTGTGGGAGGAACAGGGGTGTGACCATGGGAGGAGCAGGGGTGTGACCATGGGAAGAATGGGGATGTGCCCATGGGAGGAGCAGAGGTGTGACCAAATGGGGGTGTGCCCATGGGAGAAGCAGCGTGACCATGGGAGGAATGGGGGTGTGCCCATGGGAGGAGCAGAGGTGTGACCAAATGGGGGTGTGCCCATGGGAGGAATAAGGATGTGCCCATGGGAAGAACAGAGGTGTGACCAAATGGGGTGTGGCCATGGGAACAGCACAGGTGTGGCCATGGGAGGAATGGAGATGTGTCCATGGGAGGAGCAGAGGCATGACCATGGGAAGAATGGGGGTGTGCCCATGGGAGGAGCAGAGGCATGACCATGGGAGGAACAGGGATATGCCCTTGGGAGTAGCAGAGGCATGACCGTGGGAGGAATGGGGCTGTGCCCATGGGAGGAGCAGAGGTGTGAACAAATGGGGGTGTGCCCATGGGAGAAGCAGAGGCATGACCATGGGAGGAATGGGGATGTGCCCATGGGAGGAGCAGGGGCGTGACTGAGGGAGGAACAGGGGTTGTGCCCATGTGAAGAGTGGGGTCGTGTCTTCCAGTTGCATGTGTACATGAACGACTGCCAACTTTAAGTATGAACATTTACACCATCCTTTTGATGTAGCATAAGTGTTTGTGGATGCACAGTGCTGACTTATGCTCACAGAATTGCTACCTAGTTCCCGTACTTTTTTACACCTAATTTTTGGCGCATTTTTTAATATGCCCCATAACAGACAGATCAAACTCTTCGGTGCTTAAAATCTCATCAAGGCACATATCAGCGAAGGAAACGCTTGAATGAGACGGAAAGATAGTTTGAAGTGAGAAAAATTAAAGCTGCAGCAGCAACACTAGATTCTGAGATCCCACATTGAGACCCAGGCTATAATTGAGTAGAGAGGGGTGGTAGCCGTGTTAGTCCACTTTTAAAGGTAATCAATAGAAATAAAACATGGAAAAGAAAATAAGATGATTCCTTTTTTATTGGAGATAACTTAATACATTTCTTGATTAGCTTTCGAAGGTTGCCCTTCTTCCTCAGATCGGAAATAAGCAAATGTGCTAGCTGACAGTGTATATAAGTGAAAACATTCAAGCATTACTATGACAGTAAAATAGATACCATTGGAGATTCTACATGGAATGTTGCCACTATTGGAGATTCTACATGGAATGTTGCTATTCCACTAGCAACATTCCTGCGCAGGCTTCTGTTTCTGTGAGTCTGACGTCCTGCACGTACGTGCAGGACGTCAGACTCACAGAAGCAGAAGCCTGCGCGGCCACATTGGTGATCTACAAGGGCCGACTTCTACATGGAATGTTGCTACTATTGGAGATTCTACATGGAATGTTGCTACTATTGGAGACATGGAATGTTGCTATTCCACTAGCAACATTCCTGCGCAGGCTTCTGTTTCTGTGAGTCTGACGTCCTGCACGTACGTGCAGGACGTCAGACTCACAGAAGCAGAAGCCTGCGCGGCCACATTGGTGATCTACAAGGGCCGACTTCTACATGGAATGTTGCTAGTGGACATAACTTAATACATTTCTTGATTAGCTTTCGAAGGTTGCCCTTCTTCCTCAGATCGGAAATAAGCAAATGTGCTAGCTGACAGTGTATATAAGTGAAAACCTTCAAGCATTACTATGACAGTAAAATAGATACCATTGGAGATTCTACATGGAATGTTGCTACTTTTGGAGATTCTACATGGAATGTTGCTATTCCACTAGCAACATTCCATGTAGAAGGCTGCGCAGGCTTCTGTTTCTGTGAGTCTGACGTCCTGCACGTACGTGCAGGACGTCAGACTCACAGAAGCAGAAGCCTGCGTGGCCACATTGGTGATCTACAAGGGCCGACTTCTACATGGAATGTTGCTAGTGGAATAGCAACATTCCATGTAGAATCTATAGAAATCAAACAAAATAAAACATGGAAAAGAAAATAAGATGACACCTTTTTTATTGGACATAACTTAATACATTTCTTGATTAGCTTTCGAAGGTTGCCCTTTCTCGTCAGATCGGAAATAAGCAAATGTTGGTAAATGACAGTATATATAAGTGAAACATCAAAGCATTTCAGTGACAGTCTAAAAGGGTGGGGGTGGATAAGAGATATTCATGGGAACATTAAAGCATTTCAGTGATAGTCTAACAAGATTTAAAAGACATCACATGAAGAATGCCAGTACCAGCCAGGATTCCACCCCTGTGGGGCAGCACTTTACAAAACCAGAACACTGTGCCAGTGATTTCATAGTAAGAATCCTGAAAGGTAACTTTAAAACAATACAGGAACGTAAGACCTTTGAAGTCAGGATGATTGAATATTTTGACACCCAACAGACAGGACTTAACAAGGATCTGGGTTTTCTAGCCCATTATAAACCATAAAGTTGTATTGCTCTGTTTGTCACCCTCCTCTCACCTATCCACCCCCACCCTGTTAGACTGTCACTGAAATGCTTTGATGTTTCACTTATATTAACTGTCATCTACCAACATTTGCTTATTTCTGATCTGACGAAGAAGGGCAACCTTCGAAAGCTAATCAAGAAATGTATTAAGTTATGTCCAATAAAAAAGGTATCATCTTATTTTCTTTTCCATGTTTTATTTTGTTTGATTTCTGTTGATTAGGCTATAATTGAAATGCACAAAGCAATGTTTGTGAGAGAAATGATTAGGCCAACGATGTAGCCAGAGCACGGAACAAGACTTTAACAAACTTTCTGAAGTTCCACATTTAATTTTAATGAGAACTACAATGTAACCTTCTAAATGTGGAATTCCTCTTTTGTGGCCTCAAATTCCTTTTCCTGGGGGGGGAGGGGATGTAATGAGAGGTGCAAGCAGAATTAACACCTTTTCTAGTGACCGATTCATGCATGTGTTGCACAGTAAACCTCTCTTTTCATTCACAGCCTTTTCCTGCATGATGTGCCATTTCCCAAAAGAGCCACTTGGGGTCACACTTCAGGCTGCAAATATAAAAAAATAAATGAAGCCAATTTCCCTTACAGGTTCCAAAATGTTCAAATGCAAACACAGTCCTGTCAGAGGGCAGCACAGCCCTCCCTACCTCTGATCTGGTGTGCAAGCAGTTACTGAAGGGAAATCCCACAGCTCTTTGTCCGACTGTAAATGTCTCTATTTCTGAGACCTGTGGTGGAATATGTGAATGTCCTTGTTTATTCCTTTCTTGCTGCAGTTACATTCCTCATTCCCCTCCCCCCCCCTTGCTTTGTACAAACATTACCATTACATTTGATTCTTGCAATTGTGATGCAGAGACCAATGTTTGTATCATAACACACTTTCCTAACAAATGACATTATCCCCCTAATTCTATGAAAGTTGCCAAAAATTGTGCATGTAAATTTAGGCATGTGTCCCCCTCAGCGCATCAACCCCCCCCCCCCCCCCCCCCCCCCCCCCCCCCGGCTCTAAATCTTTTAAAAGTGCCAAAACAGATCAAGGGGCTCATTTGGACCTCAGTGGAGGAGTGGCCTAGTGGTTAGGATGGTGGACTTTGGTCCTGAGGAACTGAGTTCGATTCCCACTTCAGGCACAGGCAGCTCCTTGTAACTCTGGACAAGTCACTTAACCCTCCATAGCCGCATTGAGCCTGCCATAAGTGGGAAAGCGCAGGGTACAAATGTAACAAAAATAAAATATGGAATGTTGCTATTCCACCAGCAACATTTCATGTAGAAGGCTGCGCAGGCTTCTGTTTCTGTGAGTCTGACGTCAGACTCGCAGAAGCCTGCGTGACCACATTAGAGATCTGCAAGGGCCGACTTCTACATGGAATGTTGCTAAGTGGAATAGCAACATTCCATGTAGAATCTCAAATAGTAGCAACAGTGGAGGAGTGGTTAGGGTGGACAGTGGATGAGTGGCCTAGTGGTTAGAGTGGTGGACTTTGGTCCTGAGGAACTGAGTTCGATTCCCACTTCAGGCACAGGCAGTTCCTTGTGACTCTGGGCAAGTCACTCAACCCTCCATTGCCCCATATAAGCTGCATTGAGCCTGCCATGAGTGGGAAAGTGCAGGGTACAAATGTAACAAAAAAATAAAATTTTCAAAAAAAAAATAACATTCAAATACTTCATAAGGTGGCAGAAGGACCTTTTTCTCTCATTGTGATTTTCGACACCCTAATAGATGTTTTGCCCCATAATTCATGTAAATGTCAAGGGTGTGTTGGGCGTGTGGGCGTGTTGGGGGTGTGTGTTTTGGGTAGGACAAGGGCGGCACCAAAAGGTAGACATTTTTCTGGAATAATGGAAGAAAATGAAAATGTTTAGGGCCAAAATTACGATGTTTTTTACTAAGGGTCTCTTTTATCAAGCTGCGCTAGTGGTTCCCGTGCTGCAAAGCCTTCGGAGCCTATTCAAAGGGAATGGGCTTTGTCAGCATTACTGTACCAGGAGCCACTAGCACTGCTTGATAAATGACCGTCCTGCTTATTTTCGAACCAGAAGGCAGGCCATCTTCCGACACAAATCGGGAGATGGCCGGCCTTCTCCTAAAGCCAGCCAAATCGGTATAATCGAAAGCCGATTTTGGCCGGCTTCAACTGCTTTCCGTCGCAGAGCCGGCGAAAGTTCAAGGGGGCGTGTTGGCAGTGTACCGAAGGTGGGACGGGGGCGTGGTTAAGAGATGGCCAGCTTCGGCCGATAATGGAAAAAAGAAAGTCGGCCCTGACGAGCATTTGGCCGACTTTACTTGGTCCCTTTTTGTTCACGGCCAAGCCTCAAAAAGGTGCCCCAACTGACCAGATGACCACCGGAGGGAATAGGGGATTACCTCCCCTTACTCCCCCAGTGGTCACTAACCCCCTCCCACCCAAAAAAAGATAAAAAACATTTTTTGCCAGCCTCTACGCCAGCCTCAAATGTCATACCCAGCTCCATGACAGCAGTATGCAGGTACCTGCAGCAGTTTTTAGTGGGTGCAGTGCACTTCAGGCAGGCAGACCCAGGCCCATCCCCCCCCCTACCTGTTACACTTGTGGTGGTAAATGGGAGCCCTCCAACCCCCCCCCCCCCAAACCCACTGTACCCACATGTAGGTGCCCCCCTTCATCCGTAAGGGCTATGGTAGTGGTGTACAGTTGTGGGGAGTGGGTTTTGGGGGGCTCAGCACACAAGGTATGGGAGCTATGTACCTGGGAGCAATTTGTGAAGTCCACTGCAGTGCCCCTTAAGGTGCCCGGTTGGTGTCCTGACATGTGAGGGGGACCAGTGCACTACAAATGCTCCTAAAAATGGTCCTAAAAGAGACCCACTGAGCACAAAACATCTAGGAAATGGCCATTTTCAAAAGAAAAAGTTGGACATTTTTCTGGTTTGCAAATGGACATGTTCACTGCTGGGTTTCTAGTTGTTTTCTTGCAACACATCCAAAATCGGATGTAGACGACATATCGAAAATGCCCACACCACGTGTGCTAACGAATGTACATCTCTATCATTTAGGGCAGAGATTCCCAAACTGTGGGTCGGGATCTCAAATGGGGTAAGAAAACCCGTATTTTGGGATCTACAAAGGTGCATCAATGTTCTGCACTTTCGGTGGGGGGGGGGGGGGGGTCACACAATTTTATTTGGCCGCGATCATGAGGCTGCAGCCACAAAAAAGGTTGATAAGCGCTGATTTAGGGGCATAAGAAATGAGCAAATAAAACTAAAGGAAAATAATACAATGTCTGAAAGGCAGCAGCCAAGGTTTGCGAAGCCCCCCTCATCTGTTGGTAAACACTCCTCTCCCTGCTTTCCGAAATGGATAAAAACTTTGGAAATCAGAGCCCAAGATTAGTAAAGCTAACCGTGTTGGGTTGAAAAGCCTGGGAGCAGAATGATCAGAAAAAGTGACAGCTGGGTGGGGGGAGGGGGAAGTGGGGCGTTGTGAATCACAGTGGCTTTTAATTTGAACTTTATAGCTTGTAAGTTTTGCATGGTCCTTCTTTTTATTCCAGTGTATTCAAAATATAGCATTAAAAAGGATGTTCGTTCTTTGGAAACTTAAATATTAAAGTTGGTAATCAAACCTTAATTTCACCACTCTGGCATGAAAAAGCCGACATCAATATGTACTAGAGTTCTGAGATCTCGGAAAATACAGTCTTAAGGTCAACTGTTTACTCTTGGACAGTGCGTTCTTTCTAGCATAAAAGGTGCCGGTACTCAAATTCTAGGCCACCCTTCAGGGGTGGGGTGATCACTGAGGGAGCCACCCCACAATAGCCAGGCCCCCTGCAACTAGTCACAGAATCTATGACAAGGCAGAATTGGTGTGTAGAGCCTGAGCTCTTTCATTAGAGGTCCATGGGTCAATTTTAGCAGACAATGGAAAAGGTGCTTGTACTCAAATGCCAGGCCACCCTTCAGGGGTGGGGTGATTACTGGGGGACCCTCCGCACAATAACCAGGCCCCCTGCAACCAGTCACAGAATCTATGACAAGGCAGAATTGGTGTGTAGAGCCTGAGCTGTTTCATTAAAACTTGGGTTCCATGGGCCAATTTTAGCAACAATGAAAAAGGTGCCGGTACTCAGTACCCCCAAGTACCCCCTCAAAAAAAGCCCTGCTCTTGGACTGCAGTCTATTATTTGGATCAAAGCCAGTAAGTAATGCAATATCACAGTTTGGGCCTATATTTTTTTGGCCCAGTTATTAACTGCTTCTGTTACAACCACTCCCCCCCCCCCCCACCCCCCACAACTTCTGATGCTGATTTTCTAGGTTGTCATCCAGGGCTGCCAAGAGACAAAGCTAAGCCTGGGACAAACACTCCCCCCCCCCTTCCCACACAGACCCCCCTCCCCCCCCACTGTGTGTGCGGTCCCGCCTACTTGCTTGTCTCTTCTTCCTGTCTGCCGGGACCAATTTAACTCTGCTCTGCTGCACAAGTCTTTCTTTCTTCCACGTCCCCTCCCATGTTTGCAGAAACAGGAAGTACTTCACACAGGAGGCGGGACGAGGCAGGAAGAAGGACTTGTGGCTGGCAGAGCAGAGTCAATGCGATAACACGATAATCCGGCACTGCAGCACACAGGAGCAGGAGACCAATCTCAGACATGCTGCCATCAGACGGGCCCTGGGGAATCTTGCCTCCCCCTGCTGTCCCTCTCGGTGGGCCTGCTATGATCTACATGTCTCTGCAAAGCACTTAGCTGACACTAGCCGTCTAGGTCATGCAAGAAAGAAAGTGCTAGAAGGGACATTTTACTAAGCTGCATCAGACGCTAACACATGCCTAATGGATGAAAATATGGACTACCACGGGACATCATGTGGTAGGTTTTTGAATGTACGCATGCTAACCACGTGCTAAATTTTATTTTTATTTTTTTTGAGGGGGTGTGTCAGGGCAGAGGGTGGGTGTTCATGCACCAACCAGTTATCACATCTACATTACTGAGTGCTAACTGGTTAGCACATGGATAGGGTTACCATATGTCCGGATTTACCTGGATATGTCCTCTTTTTGAGGACATGTCCGGGCAACCAGGCGGGTTTTACCAATCTGCCCATTTGTCCAGATTTCTGACAAACAGGCAGATTGCTAGCCTCCCCTCCCCTTACTTACTACTGCCCTGGTGGTTTAGTAACCTCTTCCACCTTCGGGGCAGGAAAGAGCCGCCTCTTTCCTGCCTGGAGCGCTGCCCTGCATGTATCCTTCCTGTTCCTGATCTCAGTGCCGATTCAAAATGGCCGCCGAGAATTGAAGTGACCTCGCGAGACTTCAACTCTCGGTGGCCATTTTGAATCGGCGCCAAGATCAGGAACAGGAAGGATGCATGCAGTGCAGCGCTCCGGGCAGGAAAGAGGGGGCTCTTTCCTGCCCTGAAGAGGTCACTAGACCACCAGGGCAGTAGTAAGGTAAGGGGAGGGGGGTGACGGGGAGGGGGAGTGACGGGGTGTGTGGCAGGGGGGAGGGGAAAATGCGACAGGGGGCGGAGCGAGGGCATGGAATGGGGCAGGTGGGGTGTGAAAGGGGGCTTGGCAGGGTGTGTGGTGGGGGTGGGACATGTGTCCTCCTTTTTGGGGAACAAAATATGGTAACCCTACACATAGATAACGCAGGAGCGCTGACTGCCTGCAAAATAGGTGGCATTAAGTCTGCTGTGGTGATTTTTAAAAATGGCTGTGCATTAATGGCAAAATATATAAGGGGTAGCAAACTTTCAAAATATCCCCAAAAGAACATAAAACATGCAGGTTGCTAACGAGATGGTTAACCCAGACTGTGGGGAGTTATGAAGAAATCTCACAATTTAAACAAATGAAGCCTCAAAACTCAAAGAGCATTGGTCAGTCGATCCCCAAAGGGGTTTCCAGGTATTATCATTGGTCCCACTAAATTAGCTGTTTCCAGAAAAAAAAAAAAAAAGAGACCAACAACAACAACAAAACAAACCCCTCCAGAAATGGAGAAAAAAGTTGTTAACTAAAAAAGCGGAGAAAAATAGCCAAAACCCATACAGTCTGTCTTAGTCACTAAAAAACAAAAATATCCACATCAAATCCCCAAAATTCCAACACACACCACTGGTAGTTCACGACTTCTATCAAAACAAAGTCCCACAAGTACTTAGCTTGGCTAAAGAGGTATCCTTTCCCAATACCGGATCCTCAAATTGTTACTCTTCCAGTGCATAAAGGTTGCTTCCTGTTCCAGGGCAGAGGGAGCATGGAACGAGCGAAGCCGACAGGCGCGGGGCACCCCCCCCCCCCCCCAGCAGGTAAAAATGCACCCGGGGGGGTCCTTTCACCGTGGGGAGGTAGCCTTTCGCCGGGGGTGGGGGGTCGCGCTGCAACCGGGGGGGGCGCTGCACCCGGGGGGGTGGCGCATCGGCGATCCGCCCCGGGTGTCAGCCACCCTAGGAATGCCACTGCAGCAGTCTAAAACCCCGACAAGGCCACTTGTTTCGCAAATCTTCTTCTTCAGGAAGTGGAACCAGAGCTGAAAAGACTGCCCAAAATGGCTGCCAGCTTTTATATCAAACACTCACAGGAGGAACAACCAATCACAGACGAGACAATTCTCAAGGTAGTAATGTTCAACAGAGAGCTTGCCACTCCACTGCCGTATTCAAACCCATAGGTTCAACAGTATTAAGAGAAAAGATCCAGCGTTGTTCTCACATAATCCATCAAGTAAACCAATCAGGCCTGCTCATGAAGAAATGAATGGTTAAATACGAACTATAACCCTATTACTGCAACTCACTATACGCAGGTTGCAAAGAGCAAATACTGAGGAAACTTCAAACAGCCCAGAATAAGGCAGCCAGACTCATCTTCGGAAAACCAAAATATGAAAGTGCAAAGCCATTACGAGAGAAACTACACTGGCTACCACTCAAGGAACGCGTCACTTTTAAAGTATGCACATTAGTCCACAAAATCATTCACGGCGAAGCCCCAGCCTACATGTCTGAGTTAATCGACTTACCACCCAGAAACGCTAAAAGATCATCCCGAACTTTCCTCAACCTCCACTTCCCTAACTGCAAGGGCCTGAAATACAAGACGCTACACGCGTCAACCTTCTCTCACATAAGCACGCAGTTTTGGAATACACTGCCGCACAACTTAAGAACGATCCACGAACAAGCTTCCTTCCGCAAATTATTGAAGACCCATCTTTTTGACAAAATTTACGGAAAGAGCCAAAACACATAAAGATAACACTCACTGTTCACTAAAGCATCATACATCCACTTCTGCAATCTCATCCCAGTAATCTCACATCACTCATATCTCCACTCAAAGAAATATGTATACCATATGTCTTCATGCCTAAATATTGCCCTTTAAGCCTCCCATTGTCCCCTTCCAATGTTTCAATGTCTATGTTCCATCGCTATATTCCTTAACGTTACTTCGACTGTCTCGCTTAACTCTACACAATGTAATCCATAACCAAGTTGTAACAAATTGTATTTCCATCATTTACAATGTATTGTAAGCCACACTGAACCCGCAAAAAGGTGGGAAAATGTGGGATACAAATGCAATAAATAATAAATAAATAATAATAATAATTACTGCAACAGGGAAAGCAAAGACTGGATCAGCCTGTTCCGCTGACCTGGAGTGATGTGGTAATCCTCCTGCTAATTACATATTCATGCAAACGTTGCCTATAAAGAGCTGTACAGAGGCCATGAATTGATGCCAGAAAGATTATTCGGTGATGCTGATGCCTGCTTTTTTTTTTTTCTTCACTTTCCATGCGTTCCGCTTACGTTCAGGCTCCAGAAATAGAATTTTCATTTTGTTCTAGTTTTAAAGCAAGGTTATTTTTAATTCAGTGCTGAACATTTTTGCATTAGCTGAAATAAAGATTTGTCCCAGCATTCGCTGTCACCGTGCTTTCTCCTAGTCCCTTTAAAATCTACTGCAACATGAGTGAGGGTGGCGGGGTGGGGGGAAGTGGGACGTAAAGGTCATGACAGGCGTAATTGAGATGAAAGAGGATCCTGGGACTCTGCATTATAAAATCATATTTCTACACACAGCTTTAGGCAGCGCTAGGGACAGGCAAACATTTTTGGTTTGTTTCGGTTATATTAGGCCTTATTCCAGTTTTCGGAGTTTTTTTTTTAAGTTCATATTAATAAAAACTTTTAACGCTTTTTAATCAACCTAAGACGCCTAGGTTAATGCGCATTCAATTGATTCAGGGCACAGGACATTTTTTATGTCACTCTAACAAAGCAAATGGATGCTAACGAATGCTCGGCCCTATTCGCTACAAGCTAAGCAGTTAAATACACTTCGAGAGGGGTCCCGTGGATTCTATGAAGGTTGCCAAATTTCGGCATGACCCTGAGTTGCGCACACAACTAAGGGAGCCTCTTATCAAGCAGAATCCAGAACTGCCACCTGCCCGATGCGGACGCCGACGGTAGCTCCATCCCTAGTGCTCGCCATTTTCTTGCGCTAAAGAAAATAGATCCCTATTTTTTCACCGCAGCAGTTACCCAGTGCTAATCAGGCAGTGCCGTGCGCTGCCTGGTTACCACTGGGTCAGAGTTTGAGCCCTTACCGCCACCTCAGTGGGGGCAGTAAGTGCTCCCCCCAGCGTGATGATGACATAAGTGCAATCTTCTTTATCTACAATATTAGCAAAATTCGCCCTTCCTTTCTGAATACGCTGCCAGAACCCTTATCCACACCCTTGTCGCCTCTCGCTTGGACTATTGCAATTTACTTCTCACTGGTCTTCCGCTCAGCCATCTCTCTCCTCTCCAATCTGTCCAAAATTCTGCGGCACGACTTGTTTTCCGCCAGAATCGCTATACCCATACTAGCCTGCTCCTCAAATCACTTCACTGGCTCCCTGTCCGCTTCCGCATTCAGTTTAAACTTCTCGTACTGACCTTTAAATGCATCCACTCTGCAGCCCCCCCATTACCTCTCCACTCTCATCTCTCCCTACATTCCTCCCCGTGAACTCCACTCGCTTGACAAATCTCTCTTGCCGTCCTCCTTCTCCTCCACTGCTAACTCCAGGCTTCGCTCCTTTTCTCTCGCGGCGCCTTATGCCTGGAATAGACTTCCTGGACCTATACGTCTAGCTCCATCTCTACCTGTTTTCAAATCTATGCTGAAAACCCACCTTTTCACTGCTGCTTTTAGCTCCTAGCCCTCCCCTTGTCCCTTCCTCCCTTCTCACCCATTACTTCCCTCACCCGTAATTGTCTTGTTTGTCTGTATTACTTAGATTGTAAGCTCTTTTGAGCAGGGACTGTCTCTTTGTATCAGGTGTTCAGCGCTGTGTGCGTCTGGTAGCGCTATACAAATGCTAATACCGAGATTGGATAGCAGAGCCGGTAGTGGGAGGCGGGGCTGGAGGTTGGGAGGCGGGGATAGTGCGGGGCAGACTTATACGGTCTGTGCCAGAGCCAGTGGTGGGAGGCGGGACTGGAGGTTGGGAGGCAGGGATAGCGCTGGGCAGACTTATATGGTCTGTGCCAGAGCCGGTGGTGGGAGGCGGGATAGTGCTGGGCAGACTTATACGGTCTGTGCCAGAGCCGGTGGTTGGGAGGCGGGGCTGGTGGTTGGGAGGCGGGGCTAGTGCTGGGCAGACTTATACGGTCTGTGCCCTGAAGAGCACAGGTAAAAATCAAAGTAGGGTATACACAAAAGTAGCACACATGAGTTGTCTTGTTGGGCAGACTGGATGGACCGTGCAGGTCTTCTTCTGCCGTCATCTACTATGTTACTATGTAATAATAATAATAATCTTACCGCATAGCCATGTCTTTTTTCCTGCTGTAGTTACAAGGGCATCAGCGTGTTGTAAAAACGGCCGCTTTTACTAAGGGTTAGTAAGAGGAGCCCCTAAATTAGTTAATGAGCCATTAACAGTCATTAATTTCAACAGAGCATACCCCACTGACCCAACATAAAATAACTGGACATCTGCGACCCAATGTAACCAAAGACCGTAATGGGCATCCAATGACTCTTCCTCCCCTCTCCCTATCTAAGACCCCCCCCCCCCAACTGTACCTACCATATATGTACCTCATTCTATCACAATATCGTTTTGAATTAATCCAAACCATGTATTTGTGCAGACTGTAATCGGCTAACACCGTTTACGGTAATATGTACTGTAAGCCACGTTGAGCCTGCAAAACGGTGGGAAAATGTGGGATACAAATGCTACAAATAATAATAATAATTCATTGGCTGATAACAATCAATTATTGGTATTGGCACTAATTTGGCATTGCCGTTGCATAAGTCTATAAAGAATCGCACCTAAATTCTTTTGTGTGCATCTCAAAAGGAGGTGCATGTATTGGATGTGCACAGGTCCAATTTTCAGCGCACCTGCAAACAAAATGCCTTTTTTTTTTAGATGAAAATGGATGTGCAGCAAAATAAAAATTGGCACGCGTCCATTTGGGGCCTAAGACCTTACTGCCACCCATTAACTTAGCAGTAAGGTCTCACGCATTCACCAGGTGATGGTAATCATCAGCGCGTGTACACTGCCGATTACCGCCCGGTTAGCGCCACGCGATAGAAAGTTTAAAAAATGTTTTCTGCCGTGTGTATGGGACGAGTGTAAAAAAATGGAATTACCGCTGGGGCACGCGGTAGCCAGGCGGTAGTTCCAAATTGATGCACATTGGACGCACCTAGGCGTCTCACGCGCCTTAGTAAAAGGGACCCTCAGTAAGCTTCTTCCAAAACACAGACTAGCGCATCTAATTTTGTACACAAGCCATAGTCAATAATGATCACTTCTGTCCTGTTTTTGTGATACACACTATGGGACATGATCCAAATTATACCACTGAAAACTTCCTTGGTCACTGCGTCCCAGCTGGATTTTATTAGTACCATGTGATCACCTTAGATTATTCTGTGTGATAGCTGACCACCATGCAGGAGCCCAGCTCTTGGTCTGAGGGCCTCGTCCACTCAGTAAATCACAAGAAAATGCTGTTCATTAAGGACGTGTGTTTTCTGCTTAAAAAACCCCCCACAAAAATCTTAATCCTTGTTCCAGACACGGTAGATTGCTGCAGTCTGCAGCTAAATTCATTAATCTTCGCTGCCCGCCCAACTGATGCTTGTAGTGCAGAATAAGATACACCAGCAGAATCAGTGACCCACTACGAATTGGTCCTGAAAGGTCCACCAGCCTAAACAGACTTTTGCTGATCCGACACTTGTTAAGAATCCCAACAAAGGAACCGATGGCTCGTCTGATGAGCCTGTTCTCTATTGGTCCTCTTTGCAGTGGCCTGTGATGGATGACCATTCTGTCTTTGAGGGGGAAGATGCAGCTCCTGGTATGGGGCCTTTTCTCATCTTAAATTTGTTCGCAATAAATCACAGGTGCAAGGAAGACAGCATCAGTTCCATTACACCTACGTGCTCCAGTATCAATCATGCCAACAGGATGGCTTGTGGACAGTTCATTTTGGTGCTGGATTTCAGATCCAGTGCTGTTTCCAACTCTGGCTTGTTGTAAGCACTCTTAAAGTGTTAAAAGTCTCAGTGAAAGCAGAATAAAGGAGACCGATGCTCAGTGTGAATGCCGCTTTCTGAACAGTACCGAGTATACACGTTTCTGTGTTTAATTGAAGATCTTTTCTTATCTATATGAGAGATGTTTTGGCTTGTTAACTTCTACTATGACTCTTGTATGCTTTGGGGTTTAGAGGAATCTTACTGGAGCTACAGGGAGCCTTTGCAACTGAGGGGGGGTGGATAGATTGTTAACGTGGGCTACCATTAAGACGTTTTATTTTTCTTTATTTATTTGTTGCATTTGTATCCCACATTTTCCCACCTATTTGCAGGCTCAATGTGGCTTGCATAGTACCGTCAAAGGTGTTTGCCCAGTCGGTTGATAGCAAATACAAGGTTGTATAGTGATCGAATGAGGTATGTGTGGAGGGTTGGAAGGGATGAAGATTGTGTGTTGTCCAGTACGATCATTAGTCATGCTGTGTTTCTGGGTGAAGAGGTTTACGTAGGATCGTTGGGGTAGGCCTTTTTGAAGAGGTTGGTTTTTAGTGATTTCCTGAAGTTCAGGTGGTCATGTATTGTTTTCACAGCTTTTGGAAGGCCATTCCATAGTTGTGTGCTTATGTAGGAGAAGCCGGATGCGTAGGTTGTTTTGTATTTCGGCCCTTTGCAATTTGGGTAGTGTAGGTTTAGGTAGGATCTTGACGACCTGACTCTGTTTCTTATTGGTAGATCTAAGAGGTCTATCATGTATCCTGGGACTATGCCATATATAATTTTGTGGACTAAAGTGCAGATTTTGAAGATGATCCGATCTTTGATTGGGAGCCAGTGCAGCTTTTCTCGAAGGGGTTTGGCACTTTCGAAGCGTGTTTTGCTGAATATCAACCTGGCTGCTGTATTTTGGGCGGTCTGGAGTTTTTTTGTGAGTTGTTCTTTGCATCCCGCATAGATTCCGTTGCAATAATCTGCATGACTTAGGACCATGGATTGAATTAGGTTTCGAAAGGTTTCCCTAGGGTGAGATTATTAACGTGGGCTACCATTAAGACGTTTTATTTTATCACTAACTTGTGGTATTTTAGCATAAGTCCCATTTTGTGGATGAGACCTAGTAACTAATAACTGGCGTTAACAGTAAAATAACACATTTAGGTGGGGATTCTAGACATGGTACCTAAAAAATCCTCATGGAAAACATTTTCGCCTAAGCGTATTCTATAAGCGGTACCTACATAAGTACATAAGTACATAAGTAGTGCCATACTGGGAAAGACCAAAGGTCCATCTAGCCCAGCATCCTGTCACCGACAGTGGCCAATCCAGGTCAAGGGCACCTGGCACGCTCCCCAAACGTAAAAACATTCCAGACAAGTTATACCTAAAAATGCGGAATTTTTCCAAGTCCATTTAATAGCGGTCTATGGACTTGTCCTTTAGGAATCTATCTAACCCCTTTTTAAACTCCGTCAAGCTAACCGCCCGTACCACGTTCTCCGGCAACGAATTCCAGAGTCTAATTACACGTTGGGTGAAGAAAAATTTTCTCCGATTCGTTTTAAATTTACCACACTGTAGCTTCAACTCATGCCCTCTAGTCCTAGTATTTTTGGATAGCGTGAACAGTCGCTTCACATCCACCCGATCCATTCCACTCATTATTTTATACACTTCTATCATATCTCCCCTCAGCCGTCTCTTCTCCAAGCTGAAAAGCCCTAGTCTTCTCAGCCTCTCTTCATAGGAAAGTCGTCCCATCCCCACTATCATTTTCGTCGCCCTTCGCTGTACCTTTTCCAATTCTACTATATCTTTTTTGAGATACGGAGACCAGTACTGAACACAATACTCCAGGTGCGGTCGCACCATGGAGCGATACAACGGCATTATAACATCCGCACACCTGGACTCCATACCCTTCCTAATAACACCCAACATTCTATTCGCTTTCCTAGCCGCAGCAGCACACTGAGCAGAAGGTTTCAGCGTATCATCGACGACGACACCCAGATCCCTTTCTTGATCCGTAACTCCTAACGCGGAACCTTGCAAGACGTAGCTATAATTCGGGTTCCTCTTACCCACATGCATCACTTTGCACTTGTCAACATTGAACTTCATCTGCCACTTGCACGCCCATTCTCCCAGTCTCGCAAGGTCCTCCTGTAATCGTTCACATTCCTCCTGCGACTTGACGACCCTGAATAATTTTGTGTCATCGGCGAATTTAATTACCTCACTAGTTATTCCCATCTCTAGGTCATTTATAAATACATTAAAAAGCAACGGACCCAGCACAGACCCCTGCGGGACCCCACTAACTACCCTCCTCCACTGAGAATACTGGCCACGCAATCCTACTCTCTGCTTCCTATCTTTCAACCAGTTCTTAATCCATAATAATACCCTACCTCCGATTCCATGGCTCTGCAATTTCTTCAGGAGTCTTTCGTGCGGCACTTTGTCAAACGCCTTCTGAAAATCCAGATATACAATATCAACCGGCTCCCCATTGTCCACATGTTTGCTTACCCCCTCAAAAAAATGCATTAGATTGGTGAGGCAAGACTTCCCTTCACTAAATCCGTGCTGACTTTGTCTCATCAGTCCATGTTTTTGTATATGCTCTGCAATTTTATTCTTAATAATAGCCTCCACCATCTTGCCCGGCACCGACGTCAGACTCACCGGTCTATAATTTCCCGGATCTCCTCTGGAACCCTTCTTAAAAATTGGAGTAACCTAGATTTAGGAGATATCCCAGCGTCCATGTACACCAATGAAAATATAGTGTAAATCCCAGCATGTAGATTTAGGCACAGAGGGCCACCATATTCTATAACTATGCATGTAAATTTCAGAACAGCCATTTCCATGCCCATAACCATGTCCCTTTTTGTCTGCATGTATTAGAAGATAGGCACAGTGCATTACAAAATACGATTAGCGAGTTGTGCACGTAAATTCTAATTATTGCCAATTAGTGCTCATTATTTCTTGTTAAGGGCTGTTATCAATGCTAATTAGCTTGTTAACCAATTAAAGTTTTATGTGCATTGTTAAAGAAACCACCTGGATTTTGGCGCAGATTTCTAGACACGCTATATAGAATCCAGGGGTTAACGGTAGTCTACATTGATAGTTTCCCCTCTGAGTGCATGGAAAAAAATAACTTTGTAAGAATCTGAGGGGGGTCTTTTACAAAGCATTAGTAAGCCCGATGCAGGCTTACAAAACGCTAAATTGGGACTACTTCTGACGCAACGTTGCTGCCGGCAGTAGATCTGCTCCACTGAGGGAGTAAGGGGAGGTCATCCCCAATTCCCTCCAGTGTAGGGTTACCATAAAGAAGGACACATGCCCCGCCCCCACCACACACCCCATCCCGCCCCCTTTCACACTCCGCCCCGTCACACCCTCACTCCGCCCCCTGTCACATTTTCCCCTCCCCCCTGTCACATACCTCTTCGCCCCACCCTCCCCATCACCCCCCTCCCCTTACCTTACTACTGCCCTGGTGGTCTAGTGACCTCTTCGGGGCAGGAAAGAGCCCCCTCTTTCCTGTCCGGAGCGCTGCCCTGCAATTATCCTTCCTGTTGCTGAGTCAAAATGGCCGCGGAGAGTTGAAGTCTCGCGAGTTCACTTCAACTCTCGGTGGCCATTTTGAATCGGCTCCAAGGATCAGCAACAGGAGGGATGCATGCAGGGCAGCGCTCTGGGCAGGAAAGAGGGGGCTCCTTCCTGTCCCGAAGTCGGAAGAGGTCACTAGACCACCAGGGCACTAGTAAGTAAGGGGAGGGGAGGCTAGCAATCTGCCCGTTTGTCCGGTCGCAAGGTCACTTCAACTCTCGGCGGCCATTTTGAATCGGCTCCAAGGATCAGCAACAGGAGGGATGCATGCAGGGCAGCGCTCCGGCCAGGAAAGAGGGGGTTCCTTCCTGTCCCGAAGTCGGAAGAGGTCACTAGACCACCAGGGCACTAGTAAATAAGGGGAGGGGAGGCTATCAATCTGCCCGTTTGTCCGGATTTCTGGACAAATGGGCAGGTTGGCGGGCAGGCCATCCTATAGGACGGCCCGCCCACCAGCTTGCCCGTTTGTCCAGAAATCCGGACAAACGGGCAGATTGGCAAAACCCATCCGGTTGCCTGGACATGCCCTCAAAAAGAGGACATGTCCGGGTAAATCCGGACATATGGTAACCCTACTCCAGTGGTCATCTGGTCCTTTAGGGCACCTTTTTGTGCGTTATTCATTCCAAATGCAGGTCTAGATCAAAACGTCTTAGTTTTAGTCCTGGACGGTTTTGGGTTGTTTCAATAGGGGCCAAAAAAACGTCCAAGTGTTAGGAACGCCCAAATACCACCCTTAACATGCCCCCAACACACTCCCCTTGAGATGTGGATGCGCTACAGATAAACGGCATAGAAAAACGTCTGAAAAATAGTTTTTGAAAATACCGATTTGGACGTTTTTGTGAGAAAAATGTCCAGATACTGCTTTATGCCACTTTTTAGAAAATGAGCCCCAAAGTAGAATCCAACTACTGTAAGTGAAATACTACCTAATTCATGTAAATAACGGCTGAAAACTATCACTGGACATTGCTGTTTAGTTACATTCAAACTAACCGTGGAAAAGTGTAATTTGCTGCCTCAGCTTTTTTTTTTTCTTCGCATCCTGTTATGTTTCAATCTGCAAAGGAACAGTTAAGAGTTTTGTGTGCATGTGTGTGGGTCTGTGGGGGGGGGGGGGGGGGAAGAGTGGCAACAATTAATTGATCACAAAGTCCTGGTTAAAGATTAACCGAATACCAAACAAAGAAACCATGTCAGCAAAGTAGAAGCAGAAAAAGATGGGTGTTCAAAGGGAGCTCATTGAGGTGATCAGTCTTTCACAAGAATATTTCGATTCACTCTAAACCTACAGGATTGACAATCTGACAGTTCACATTTATGGGCTGTAGGAGCGGAAAGTATTGAATTTTAGAAGTACCTGGAAAATATTTTGGGGGCCTGTTTACTAAGGTGTGGTAAGGTTTTTGCAGTTATCACATATTGATTGCCAAAAATTAATTCCTTATAACTGGAAAACTCTGCATTAGCTATTGGGTCATTCCCAAACATTTACATGGATAAATATTTAGAATATGAGCTTATGCACACACATGTGTTTATGCATATTAAAACTTGATATACAACCGTTCTGTAGGGAAATCAAGAAACTAGAAACACAAAAAGATCATCACGCACATTCTTAAATCTTCACTACCCCAGCTGCAAAGGACTTAAATATAAATCCACATACGCAGCCAGCTTCTCCTATATAAGCACGCAAATATGGAACCAGACATCACCGCGGAGACCCAGGCCAAGGTATCGGCCTGCTTATCCGACATTGCTGCCTGGATGTCCATCCGCCACCTGAAACTGAACATGTCCAAAACCGAGCTCCTCGTCTTTCCACCTAAACCCACTTCTCCTCTTCCTCCACTCTCTATCTCAGTTGATAACACCCTCGTCCTCCCCGTCCCATCTGCCCGCAACCTCGGAGTCATCTTCGACTCCTCCCTCTCCTTCTCTGCGCATATCCAACAGACTGCCAAGACCTGTCGCTTCTTCCTCTTCAACATCAGCAAAATTCGCCCTTTCCTCTCTGAGCACACCACACGAACTCTCGTCCACGCTCTCATTACCTCTCGCCTTGACTACTGCAACTTACTTCTCACCGGCCTCCCCCTTAGCCATCTATCCCCCCTTCAATCCATTCAGAATGCTGCCGCACGTCTTATATTCCGCCAGAACCGATATACTCATATCACCCCTCTCCTCAAGTCACTTCACTGGCTTCCAATCAGATACCGCATACAATTCAAGCTTCTCCTCCTTACCTACAAATGCACCCGGTCTGCGGCTCCTCACTACCTCTCTACCCTCATCTCCCCCTATGTTCCCGCCCGTAACCTCCGCTCACAGGACAAATCCCTCCTTTCAGTACCCTTCTCCACCACTGCCAACTCCAGGCTCCGCTCATTCTGCCTTGCCTCACCCTATCCCTGGAACAATCTTCCTCAACCCCTATGCCAAGCCCCTTCCCTACCCATCTTCAAATCTCTGCTTAAAATTCACCTCTTCAATGCTGCTTTCGGCACCTAACCTTTCGAGAAATATAGTATGCCCTATCAGACGGACTCTACACTTGTCTTTTGACTGTACACTTGTCTTTAGATTGTTTAGATTGTAAGCTTTAGATTGTACACCTGTCTTTTAGATTGTAAGCTCCTTGAGCAGGGACTGTCTTTCCATGTTAAATTGTACAGTGCTGCGTAACCCTAGTAGCGCTTTAGAAATGTTAAGTAGAATGCGCTACCAAAGGCCATAAAAACAAAGTACAACCTAACAATCTTCCGAAAACTACTGAAAACCAACCTATTCAAGAAGGCATACCAAAATGACCAATCCTAAACAAGAGATAATTAGTCGCCACATGAACTAGATGAAAATGAACTCTTTACATCAGATTATAACCTTCGATGTCACTCATAAAGTTATACAATACACACTACCACTCTAGCTATTACGCCGGATCGAACTGTGTTTCTCATGCCGGACATGAACTTTCTATATTTGATTATATAACTTATTTTATAACTCATTCAGGTACTTTTATATTTGATTATCTAACTTACTCTATAACTTATTCAGGAACTTCAATGCAATACCTCTCTGTTTTCTATTGTACCATTTATCTGCTTTAATGGAATACTACCTGTAATTCTCCATCCGGAAATGGCGATCGCCATTACGGTGTAATGTAAGCCACATTGAGCCAGCAAATTGGTGGGAAAATGTGGGATACAAATGCAACAAATAAAATAAAATAAAATATGGAGAGGGAAAAGAAAGGGCTAAGCCGGTGACAGATCTCCAGAGACTGGAGATCCCAAAATTATCCTACGTTTCAAATGCTGATTTCAAAAAAATGAGATTTGAGAAACCTTCTTACATCTCTGTATACTGTGCTCAAGCCTAAAGGACCCTCCTGAATCCAGGATCCAGCCAACTTCCCAAATTCTTCTGCTTAAGACTGAATTGGCCACTGTTGGAAACAGGATGCTGGGCTCGATAGACCTTTGGTCTTTCCCAGTATGGCAATACTTATGTACTTATGTACTTATCCCCTCTCGTGAGCTCTTCCCATCAGCCCTTACCCCCTCCCAACCCTCCCCCCCCCCACCTCCATGAACAATCATAATGGTTTTCTTTTACTGTTATATACTTTGTAGGCATAAAATCCATCATCGTTTTATAGCTCCTTTCAGTTGGGCCCATTGTCCTTCCACATTCCCTCATCCTCTCCCATTCTGCCAACTCCCCTTTCAAGTATCGTCTCATTTTGTTAAAATTCAGCATATTGAAATGCAGCTAAGGCGGTTGAATTTTGACTCTCAAAACACGTGAACCCCCGATTTGTTTTACTTGATGTCGAATAAAGAAAACAAGAGTCGTAATTTATGACTGATGCCTTGATACCCTAATACTTGAACCAGATGGATATGCATTGCTGCTTTGAACTGGCGTTTTGAGCCCCTTAAGATCCCTCAAGTTCACTTTCCTATGGAAATAAGCTGACAGTTATAAGTGCATTCACCCTACCGCTCCCCAGTACCTCTCCACTCTTGTCTCCCCCTACGTTCCCCCTCGAGTTCTCCGTTCTGTAGATAAATCTCTCTTATCCATCCCTTTCTCCTCTACTGCTAATTCAAGACTCCGTTCCTTTTGTCTCGCTGCACCTCACGCCTGGAATAGTCTTCCCGAGCCTGTACGTCTAGCCCCGTCTTTAGCTGTTGTCAAGTCCAAACTCAAAACCCACCTCTTTACCACTGCTTTTGACTCCTAACTCACTTACCCTGTCCTTTATCCTCACCTCTTTATTCCCTTACCCCCTTAATTGTTCTGTCTGTTTACCTGTCTTATCTAGATTGTAAGCTGTTTGAGCAGGGACTGTCTTCTGTGTATGGTGTACAGCTCTGCGTGTGCCTTGTAGCGCTATAGAAATGATAAGTAGATAGATAGATAGATAGAAAGCATCACGGAATGCCAGCCCTAATTCAGGTACTTGTAATTCTGTATTGCCATAAACCTTTCTCTATCTAGTAAGTTCTTTCTTATACCATCAATTCTAATAAAACATTATTCTCTGTCAAAGTTGGGCCTGAGAAGCAAACTGACCCGAAAATTTTATTTCCCCATTTATTATGTCTATTAAAAGTAAACATGCTGAGACAAAACCAAGCAGTTCCTTTATCACACTACAAATTACGCACACCTTCTTGTCATGTCCCATTCCTTTTGATGAAAGAGTTTTTATTTAATTTTAAGCCCCACGAAAGTGTCAGGTTTGGCCACCATCAACCAACACCATTTGAATAGAGATCCCCTTTCTCCTACCTGATGTGTAGCCCCCTGTCTTTATCGTGATCTGCCCCTACCAACAACTCGTTTCTGCACAATTATCACTTATGAAGCACTTTTAACAACAGTGTATACAGAAAAAGTAAAAGCAGTCCACAATAACAGAGCCCTGCATGAATTAACGATCTACCTAAGCACAGGCTGTGCTTTACAATCAACATCAGAAGGTTCACCCAATTTTATTGCTCAGTTGGATAAACTGAACAACTCTTTAGGATTCCGGAATCTTTAGAACTTTTAGTACAAGATCAGTGCTGGGCAGACTTCTACGGTCTGTGCCCTGAGAAAGGCAAGGACAAATCAAACTCGGGTATAAAGTATCACATACCATGTAAAGTGACTTTATCTTGTTAGGCAGACTGGATGGACCATTCAGGTCTTTATCTGATGTCATTTACTATGTTACTCTTTGGGGTTCTACATGGAATGTTGCTACTAATTTGGATTCCGGAATCTTGTAACTCTTTAGGATTCCAGAATCTTCAGAACTTTTAGTACAATAACAGTGCTGGGCAGACTTCTACGGTCTGCGCCCTGAGAATGGCAAGGACAAATCAAATTCAGGTATAAAATATCACATACCATGTAAAATGAGTTTATCTTGTTGGGCAGACTGGATGGACTGTAAGGTCTTTATCTGCCGTCATTTACTATGTTACTCTTTGGGGTTCTACATGGAATGTTGCTACTAATTGGGATTCCAGAATCTTCAGAACTTTTAGCACAAGAACAGTGCTCGGCAGACTTCTACGATCTACGCCCTGATCATGACTGAATAGAGATAGGCTGGAGTGTAAATTTGAAGGGGCTTTGACGTTAGCTTCAGGAAGAGTGCTGGGCAGACTTCTACGGTCTGTGCCCTGACAATGGCAAGGACAAATCAAACTCGGGTAGAAAGTATCACATACCATGTAAAATGAGTTTATCTTGTTGGGCACTGGATGGACCATTCAGGTCTTTATCTGCCGTCATTTACTATGTTACTATGTGCAGACTTCAGGAAATAGGTTTATAAGGGGGCATCTATTTAAAGAGGGCAAGCAGGGTCTACTTAGGCAGTATTTTAAAAAGAAGAGAGGTGGAGGGGCATTTTCAAAAAGACGTCCAAGTCTAATTGTATACATGTCTAAAATTCTCATCCTGAACATAGTAATTTTTGAACCAGAATCTCTCGTTTCTAGATGTTTTTATGCTCAGTACATATTTCTTTAGGTACCATTAAAAAAAATGTACATAACAAGCCGTAGGGATATCCGTCTGGCACCATTCGTAGTAAACTGGTCACACAGACATCCCAGCAGAGCAAAGGGCAGCCTAGTGGTCAGTGCAGTGGACATCACATTAAAGGGCCCAGGTACAAATCCCAACTTAACACCCTTATTTTGTATTGTAAGCCCTCTAGGAACACCTAAAAACCTACACCCCTATACAAAAGCCCTCAGATCTACAGGTGTCTCCTACCTACAGATACAGTTGGTATCCTGTGGATTTTGGAAGGCTCACAATAATTTCCACCACAAGTGTACTAGTTAGAGTGGGATATGGGCCTGGGTCCCTTTCTGTGCACTGCACCAACCATTAGGCTACTCCTGGGCCCAGCTTGCTGATGTAATAGGAACGGTCATTCCTTCTGAAGCTGTCACAGAGCCTGGTACATACTGAGGGGCATAATCGAACGTCACTGGCGAAATAGATTGCCGGCGGCGGCACAACAGTTGGTCGGAACCGTATTTTCAAAAAAGATGGCCAGCCATCTTTTTTTTTTTTTCGATAATACGGTTTAGCCTGGCTAAATGCCAGAGTTCACCGGGTTTCAGATGGCCGGTTTTGTTTTTCAGCGATAATGGAAAAAAATGCCGGCGATCTCAAACCTGGCGAACTCCAAGGCATTTGGTCGTGGAAGGAGCCAGCATTTGTAGTACACTGGTCCCCCTGACATGCCAGGACAGCAACCGGGCACCCTAGGGGGCACTTTTTAAAATTTTAAACAAATATACAAATAGCTCCCAGGTGCATAGCTCCCTTACCTTGGGTGCTGAGCCCCCCAAATCTCCCCCAAATCCACTCCCCACAACTCTACACCATTACCATAGCCCTTATGGGTGAAGGGGGGCACCTACATGTGGGTACAGTGGATTTTGGGGGGGGTTGGCGGGCTCAACACTTAGCACCACAAGTGTAACAGGTAGGGGGGGGGATGGATCTGGGTCTGCCTGCCTGAAGTGCACTGTACCCATTACAAACTGCTCCAGGGACTTGCATACTTCCATTATCCGTGAAAGACGGCCATCTGGTAGCCACGCCCATGCCCGCCCATGTCCCACCATCGCTACGCCGCCGACAAGCCCCCTTGAACTTTCGCCGGGTCGGCGACAGGAAAGCGGCGATGGTGTCAAAAAAGCAGCTTTTGATTATACCGATTTCCCCGCTTTTGAGAAATCGCCGTCCATCTCCCCATTTATGGCGGAAGATCGCCGGCGATCACTTTCGAAAATAAGCCTGACTGTCACAGTTACATCTTTGGAGGATGGAAGGGGGTCAGTGGTCAGCTGTTCAGTTAGGGCACCTTTTGTGGCTTAGTCTGTGCTAGAGCTGATGGTGGGAGGTGGGGCTGGTGGTTGGAAGGCTAGGATAGTGCTGGGCAGACTTATATGGTCTGTGCCCTGAAGAGGACAGGTACAAATCAAAGTAGGGTATACACAAAAAGTAGCACATATGAGTTTATCTTGTTGGGCAGACTGGATGGACCATGCAGGTCTTTTTCTGCCGTCATTTACTATGTTTAGTCATGATTGAAGAAAAGTCAATCCCAGAAAGATAGTATATTGGATGCCTAAAGCAGATTCAATGAAAGCAGGGGTGTAGCCAGACTTCGGTGGGAGGGGGGTCCAGAGCCCGAGGTGAGGGGGCACATTTTAGCTCCCTCCCTGCTGCCGACCCCCCCCCCCCCCGCCACCATTGCCGACTTTGCCCCCCCCTGCCGCCGACCCTCCCGACCCTCCCCTGCCGCCGCCAACCCGCCATCGCCTACCTTTGCTGGCGGGAGACCCCAACCCCCACCAGCAAAGGCAGGTGACGGTGGACTGGCGGCGGGAGGGGGGTCGGACGGGTCGTCGGCAGGGGGTCCAGGCTCAAATCTACGGGGGCCCAGGCCCCACGTAGCTACGCTACTGAATGAAAGTACTAATTTGTCAAAAAGGGGGGACAAAAGAGAGTTCAGTAGAGACTGAACGTACAACCAAGCTTGAATTTCAGTGAGATTAGCCGTGAAAACAGCTCACTTAAAAGCTCTATACATCATGGATACACTCTGTAAACATTTATAAATCCAAGACTAATTTTATTTAATCTATTTCTTAACTTCTTTTTTTTTTTTTTTTTTAATTTTTTACTTTATTAACAATCTATAATTACAAGCACAAATACTTGAATAGGCAATACAGGCTATCTAATTAATTATTACATTAATTCACATAATAATATGAATCATTTGAAGAAAAAAATATTAGCCTTCTTTAGACCACTAATAATGGGGAGAGAGTCACGCTATCAGAAGATATACAGAAAAATAATAAGTAATGATGGATATAGTTTAGCACACTATAAGCCTGAACAAACATTGTATTGGCAATCAAACTTAAAAAAGATATCAAGCCTTTCCCAACTTTTTAAGATCAACAAAAGCTTTTAAATGTTCTGGTTGAAAGAAAATATATTTAAGCCCTAAGTACTTAATCACACACTTGCAAGGATAGTTTAGGTAAAAGTGAGCTCCTATTGCTAGTGTTTTTTTCCTTAGGGTCAAGAACGCTTTTCTTCTTTCTTGAGTTTGCCTGGTCACATCTGGATACATCCATATCTGTTTCCCATAGAATGGAGTCTTTGATTTTCGAAAGAAAAGCCTTTTTATAGCTTCTACATCTTGTTCAAAAACAAGTGAGACTATTAAAGTCTTCCTTTCAGAGTTTTCAGACATGGATGAGTCAAGAATCTCTGACAGATTTAAATTTAGATCTCTTTCATCAAGTTGTTGAGGTTGTTGAGGATTTTTATCCAAGTCTGCTTCTGGGATATTTTTTGTAGGCGCATAAAAAATGCGATTAATTGGCGGTATATGTTCAGGGGAATATCCCAATATTTCTATGAGATATTTTTTAAAAACATCTAATGGTGCAATTCCAAACATATAAGGAAAATTCAAGAAGCGTAAATTTAATCTGTGATTAAAGTTTTCTATTTGCTCAATTCTTCTATCAATCACATTTTTATCCTTAATAGTCATAGTAGAAACATCTTGAAGTTTTTTCACCTCTACATTTATAGCTTTCATTTGATTAGTAGAGTCTATTTTGAAAGTCTCAAACGATTTAGAAGGTATTTTTTTATGTTTTTGGAAGTCAATGTAGCTTGAGTTGAGAATCTGCTTGTAAGTTCATAGAACAACTCTTTTCAGAGCTGAGATGCTCCAGGACCTGGGCATCATCAACTTTGGCCTTACAACAGAGTTGCCAAGTTACCCAGTTCCAGGAGGGAGCCTTTTTGGCCAGTCCCAAAGCCGATTCTACCCATTGAAATCGGTACTGCAGGTCCTATAAATCATCAGAAATCAAGGAATGGCCTGAAATCTTCCTTCTGGAACTGGACATCTTTGAGCCCTGCTTACAACGTGATGTTCTCAACAGGACTTTCTCAGTAGGCCAGAGGTAAGTGCTTTCTGTCACCTACATATATCCCCACTGGGTCAGCACCTTTTTTCTTCTTCATCCCTAAGGTGGAGAGGCGACTATGGTGGAAAGAAGCAGATGTGGTTTCCATCCAACTACGTGGAGGAGATAGCTAGTCCCACTGAGCTCGAACCTGGCAGGCAGGTACGCTGTGATATGACCGAACTAAGTCTGGTTAAAGACATTTGGATGGTCTTTCGGACAAGCAGGCTAACCTTCAATTTTGCCAATCTCCAGCTTTTTGGATCTAGTGCAGCAAGACATCAATATAAGTAGAATAAGCCAAAAGCCAATGAGCTTTGCAGATTTTTGTACATGATTGAATAAGCTATCCTCACTGGCCACATGCAAACTGAGCCAGCCACTTCAGATGTGAAGAATGGGTTAACCTACTTGTCTGGGCATCCAAATGGCAGATGAATTTCAAGTGATACACATTGGGAACAATAATCTGAATCATAGTTCTCTGATTCCCACTTTAGAAGTTGGCACTCAACAAAAAGACCTAGGTGTCATTGTAGACAATACGCATATCTTCTGTCCAGTGTGCAGTGGTGGCCAAAAAAGCAAACAGGATACAAAGAATTATTAGGAGAGGGATGCAAAATAAGACCAAAATATTATTATGCCTCTGTATCGCTCCATGGTGCGACCTCACCTTGAGTATTGTGTGCAGTTCTAGTCACCATATCTCAAAAAAGATACAACGGAATTAGAAAAGGTTCAAAGAAGAGCGACCAAAATGATAAAGGGGATGGAACTGCTCCCATATGAGGAAAGGCTAAAGAGGTTAGGGTTATTCATCTTGGACAAGAGACGGCTGAGGGGGATATGATTGAGGTCTACAAAATCCTGAGTGGTGTAGAGCAGGTGGAGGTGAATCAATTTTTCAGTCATTCAAAATGTATAAAGACAAATAGGAGGAAATATTTTTTTTACTCAAAGAATAGTTAAGCTCTTGAACTCGTTGCTGGGGGATGTGGTAATGGCGGTTAGTGTATCGGGGTTTGAAAAAGGTTTGGGCAAGTTCCTGGAGGAAAAGTCCATAGTTTGTTATTGAGATGGACATGGGGGAAGCCACTGCTTGCCCTGGGATTGGTGGCATGGAATGGTGCTACTGCCTGGGTTTCTGTCAGGTACTTGTGACCTGGACTGGCCACTGCTGGAAGCAGATACTGGGCTAGATGGACCTTTGGTCTGACCCAATATGGCTATTCTTATGTTCCATTTGTGTCCCAAATTCAGCTTATTAATTATGCTTCGAACAGACTCTTCAGTGAAAGATGCTCTTTTTAAAAAAAAAATGACTTCCACAATATGAGTTACTTTTTGTTCATTTCAAAACTTTTAACTTGGAACCTGTGGTTATCAAAACAAGATGTCAGTGGGTGTTGGATCCCAGCAGTACGTGATCACATGAATTGCCCTTAACCCTTTTCCTCATGTGTTGCTCTAGATGTTGGTCTTGTCCCCCTTTTCCCAGATTAAGTTGACTCATTTCCTTCTACAGCAGCTGGATGAGAATAGTCCACTTGGAGATTTGCTGGGGGGTGTTCTAGATGTTCCGTCGTGCCAGATTGGTAAGTTATCGCCTGCTGGCAGAAGTGGACAAGTCAGTATGTATTTTTTTGACCCTTTCTCTTCTGGCTCCACAGGTATTCTAAATATTACAGACCAGGGTGAAGCTACTGGTAGGCAGAGAAGGATTGGTCCCATCCAGTTTTGCCTCTGACCCACCCGGCAGGGATGCGTCATTCATGTAGCCTGCCGACTAAAAATATGGCCATCAGGGACAGCGTTCCAAGCTACCAAGACTGGCACAGCAGGCGTGCTTGGTTCTCATTTATGCTCAGCTCATGTACGAGAACTGAGCATGCATAAGGTGCCAGCATCAGTGAGTCTGGCTGCAGTTTTCTGAAGAGGGTCAGCTGTTTAGGCGGTGTAGCAAATGGTTATCAAATTATTGTTTATATACAAAGTCAAGGCAGTGTGCAGTCTTCAGCGGGCAGAGCTTTGGGATTCCCAACAACTGACATATTTAATTTAAAAAAAAAATAAAAATTTGGGGGGGGGAAGGGCGAGGAAACTGAAGAGGGGAGATGCAGGGAGAGGAAATGTGTACCCATCCAATCTACCCATTGGCCCACCCAAAAACTGCTTTCTGGCTACACCACTAATTACAAAGTAGCCGTGGACCTGCAGAGTTTCCGTTTGGAAATCTGGCTTGGCATTCAGATTTCGGGTGCAAAGTATCCTACGTATTTTGTACCTGCTTTTAGTCGCTTTGAATATTGGTCTTTTCTCGTGCGCATTTGAAAAGGAACAGGCTGAATGATTCGTAGATTCCAATCAACCAGCCTAGAGTGTGTTTGAGTGGTTTTGATCTCTGATCTGAATCTGATATTGTGATTGTCGCTCATATTTCCCATAGTCCAGGCCGCTCCTCTTTTTCTGCTGTTTTCCAATTTTCAACCCTCTTGTTTCATAACCCTTAGTTCACCCTAATTAGGAAATTGCCCACATTTCTTTTCTACTGCCATCGCCATAATCAGAATCCAACTCCAATCGTCATCCACAGCTAAATCCTTGAATTCCATCATCAGCTCCTCAGTTGCCGCTTCTTTCATTGTTGTCTTTCTTAGTTCTGCGTGTTTTGCACCTTATCCTTCAGATCCATCCATTTTTGTTACAAGCTTGTCAATTGAGATGAATTTTATAAAAATAGTCCAACCATGCTATTGACTTCCATTTTTAGCATCTCCATTCACAGCTGAACACAGTGTTTGACTTCTCTCAAGCGTAGGTATGTCCAACCATTGTACAGATTCCAGTGTTCCTGACACTGCTATAAAATATACAAATTCTTCCCTGTCCCTAATTAACTGAATCAAGTGGGCCATGATCCCCCACTTCCCTGGGGACTGATATGCAAATATCATTCATTTATGGCTCACCGATCATAGTATTTCTACCTGTGTTACAAAAGCATTTGTAAAATTGAACAAAGAGTTACAGATAACGGTCATAAAATCAATGATATGAAATCTGGATATTCAGTCATTTAGTAGCCACTGTACCATCTCAGTGAATAGTGAGAGGCATTTAATTCCTAGAAGCTCTACATCTGGGAGATGCTTCACGGGGAGGGATTCTCGATAACTTTGAAGCACACTTACTTTGATGCCTTGGCGATGAAATGGGTCTATTTCCTAATGAACATAGTTCCACTTGCATCATTTAATCATTCCTATTTAATAATAGGATAATTAATACCATTATACACATACAGGCCGATAATTCAGCCCGCGGGAGGCAGGCTGGCTAAGTCACACGATTGGCGCTTAGCCCAGACAGCTAAGTTAATATTCGGCGCTGGCCGGTTAAGTTTGTAATGGCCAAAGATAGGACTGTTATTTAAATGGTCCTTTTCGATCGCTAAACTTAGCCGGCATTGTGCTAAATATTCGTGGCCAGCCAATTATCGTGTGATATAGCCAGTTAGCCGCTAAGCGCTAATATTCAGCTATCCTGTGCTGACTATTGGCGCTTAACTGGTTAAGTGCTATTTAAATAGTGCTGAATATTGGCCAGATAATAACAAATTCTTTTCAATACCAGATCATGAATAATATCCACTTTAGAGTGCATTGTTCATGCATTTATCAATCCCACTTACTAAACGGTAACGGAATTCAAACATGTGTGGGATAAACATAAAGGAATCCTGTTCAGAAGGAATGGATCCTCAGGAGCTTAGCCGAGATTGGGTGGCAGAGCCGATGGTGGGAGGCTAGGCTGGTGGTTGGGAGGCAGGGATAGTGCTGGGCAGACTTATACGGTCTGTGCCAGAGCCGGTGGTGGGAGGCGGGGCTGGTGGTTGGGAGGCGGGGATAGTGCTGGGCAGACTTATACGGTCTGTGCCAGAGCCGGTGGTGGGAGGAGGGGCTGGTGGTTGGGAGGCGGGGATAGTGCTGGGCAGACTTCTACGGTCTGTGCCCTGACGAGCACAGGTACAAATCAAAGTAGGGTATACACAAAAAGTAGCACATATGAGTTTATCTTGTTGGGCAGACTGGATGGACCGTGCAGGTCTTTTTCTGCCGTTATCTACTATGTTATGTATGTTACTATGTTAGAAAGAGTTTCAATAGTACTCACAAAAGTCGTTATTTCCACCATAGAGTTGGTCAGCTTGGTATCTAATTTTTGGAGAGCTTC
The DNA here is from genome assembly GCF_901765095.1 of Microcaecilia unicolor. Lineage (NCBI taxonomy): Eukaryota > Metazoa > Chordata > Amphibia > Gymnophiona > Siphonopidae > Microcaecilia > Microcaecilia unicolor. Next base: position 239,701,355 of record NC_044038.1, read on the forward strand.
CCATATGCTCTCCAAACTAACCGACTCCGGTCTTGTTATTGAAGATTTTCCTTCAGCCCTTAGGCCAAAAGGCCTCGGACCTCCGTCAGCTTGATTTCCCTCCGAGCCTCTCATCCAGGAACATGTGTCGCCGACTTGCGGTGCAATTATTCCTGGCGAAGAAAAAAAGCCTTCGGGCGGAGGCGGTGGATTGCGCTCCGGGGGAGATAAGGTGGTGTCCAATCCCAAGTCACAGGGTTCTCCTCCTCCTGTGGCAGCGGGAGTCCCTCCGGAATCTCGATCAGGCTTCCTCACGGCGAATTTCTCGATGCTGGTCTGGGAAGGAGAAGAGGTTCTGTTCGCTGAGGCTCCAGCTTTGACCAGACCCTTCCGCTTAGTGTGAGACATAATGAGGGGAAAAGATTTCACGCAGCTCAGCTCGAGGTGTATCAGCCGCGAAGAAAGCGTGCCGCCATCTTGACTCTCTTCGCACGGGGGGTTTCATATCCTATTTCTTAACTTCTTAATGAAAAATAATTCAAACAAAAAGAAATAGGTTTCCTTATACTCAAACGGACTCTCTAATCCAAGAAAAAAAAACCCAATCTACTTAAAAGCTTGATTCCAACAATGTATATTTATTTATTTATTTATTTATTACATTTGTACCCCGCGCTTTCCCACACACAGCAGGTTCAATGTGGCTTGCATAATAATAAATAGAATTACAAAGTCTTGTAAGGAGAATATTACAAACTGTAATAAACATAGTAAAAGTAAGAATAGAATATATCAATTGAACATGGGAAGGTAAGCAAGATAGGATGAGCAAAAGAGATTGAGGGGTATGGTGTAGGGAAGATGAAGAGAAAAGACTGGGGGATGTGTATATATTCATACACGTAACAGCGCACAAATCGCTAAGCGTATTCTATAATGTAGAGCGCCTAAATTTTAATGCACGCAGGCAAAAAGGAGAGGGGTTATGGGCGGGGAAATGGGCGTTTCATGGGCATTCTAAAATTTACGTGCATAATTATTGAATATGATTCAGTGCGCCTCAATCCACTTGCCAGTATTTACGCCATGTTGTTGGTGTAAATGAACACGTGTAGTCTTAGGTATTGGGATATCAACTAAGCATATTCTGTATTCCGTTCCTAAATCTAGGCGCCGCTTTTAGAATACACTTAGGCGGAAATGAGGTTCATAATCGAACGGCGCTGTCCAGCGCCGGCCGAACGGTATTATCGAAAAAGATAGTCGGCTATCTTTTGTTTCGATAATATGGTTGGAGCCGGCCAAATGTCAGCATTTGTGCTGGCTTTAGAGATGGCCGGCATCGGTTTCCGGTGATGATGGAAACTAATGGCGGCCATCTCAAACCCGGCCAAATGCAAGGCATTTGGTCATGGGAGGAACCAGCATTTGTAGTGCACTGGCCCCCCTGACATGCCAGGACACCAACCGGGCACCCTAGGGGGCACTGCAGTGGACTTCGAAAATTGCTCCCAGGTGCATACCTCCCTTACCTTGGGTGCTGAGCCACCCAAATCCCCCCCCCCCCAAAACCCACTCCCCACAACTTTATACCACTACCATAGCCCTAAGGGGTGAAGGGGGAACATACATGTGGGTACAGTGGGTTTTGGGGGGGTTTGGAGGGCTCAACATTTACCACCACAAGTGTAACAGGTAGGGGGGGTATGGGCCTGGGTCCACCTGCCTGAAGTGCACTGCACCCACAAAAAACTGCTCCAGGGACCTGCATACTGCTGTCAGGGAGCTGGGTATGACATTTCAGACTGGCATAGAGGCTGGCAAAAAAATTTTTTTGGGTGGGAGGGGTTTGGTGACCACTGGGGGAGTAAGGGGAGGTGATCCCCGGTTCCCTACGGTGTTCATCTGGTCAATTGTGGCACTTTTTTGAGATTTGGTCCTAAAAATAAATGGACCAAGTGAAGCCGGCGAAATGCTCGTCAGGTGAAGCCGGCCATCTCGTGAAGCCGGCCATCTCGTAACCACACCCCCGTTCCGCCTTCTGTACCCTGTCGAAATGTCCCCTTTAAGTTTGGTCGGCTCCGCGACGGAACGCAGTTGATGCCAGCGAAAATCAGCTTTCGATTATACCGATTTGGCCAGGTTCAGGAGATGGCCGGCCATCTCCCGATTTGTCTCGGAAGATGGCCGGCAATCTCTTTCGAAAATAAGCTGGAATGTTTTCTGCGCAGATTTTTTTTAGGCGCAATATATAGAATCTCCCTCTTTGTGCCTAACTTTGGACACCAGCACTTGCGCCTGCCAAAAGCTCATGTAAATGCTGGCGGCCAACTAATGGCAGCTCGGCACGAAAATGACAGTTTTCTATAACGTCTTTAAATTGTGAGAACGCCCCTAACCCACTTATGCTTCTCCCTTGGCCATACCCCCTTTGGAGTTGGTCACTATGAAAATTAGGCGTGCATGTTATAGAATAGGGTGCAGGGCAGAACCGCACGTAATTTCTAATTGTAGCCAATTAACACCAATAATTGATTATCACCTAATTAGCTTATTAGTTTACATGCAGATCTAGGATCTGCGTCCAAAATTGCGCAATACACTTTCGGCAACCTATATAGTATCCTGTGGTATAGCTCAGCAGGTAAGAAATTCAGCCAAGTTTATAGCAAAAACTGTACCGCAGATTTCATACGTCAGCACCAAGAGGTACCCAGAGAATGATTATCACCATCAAATTACTGTAGTCTTTAAACAAATCTGTATCAGAATTTAAATTCAATGGAAATCCTTTGCTAAATTCAGCATGGACATTGCAAGGAAAGAGCTTGTTTTCCTAACCTCATTTTAGTTTTGAGTATTGTGTACCATTCTGGTTGCCCCACGTCAAAAAAGGATAGAGCAGAACTAGAAAACGTCAGGAAAAAGTGACAAAATTGATAAAAAAAGATGGAACACCTCCCTTATGAAGAAAAGCTTAACATAAGAAAAGCCATGCTGTCTCTCATTAAGTGGATCTACTTCTACCTTGCTAATAGTTATTTAGATATTTTTCCTCCAGGAACTTGTCCAAATCTTCTTCGAATCTTGCTATGTTAACTGACTTGTCTACATCCTTCAATAACAAATTCCGGAGTTTAAATATGGACTGCATGGAAAACAATCTCCAGGTCATTAGTTTCATAGCCTGTCCTGTTGTTTCGTTCCCTATTTAACCATTCTACCTCACCACCCATAAATTTATAAACTTCTTTCATAGCCCCTTTCAGTTGTCTTTTCTCCGAGCAGAAAAGCCCTAATCTGTTCTTATATTTTTAATTTTCAAAGGAAAACTATCCAAGTAATTCCTTAGCTTAGCTGAAATTGGGTGGCGGGGGGAAGAGGGGTTGGTGGTTGGGAGGCGGGAAATACTGCTGGACAGACTTATACGGTCTGTGCCCTGAAAAAGTCAGGTACAAATCAAGGTAAGGTATACACATATGAGTTTATCGTGGGCAGACTAGATGGACCGTGCAGGTCTTTTTCTGCCGTCATCTACTATGTTACTATGTTTTTTTGGGAACTTGTTAATTAATACAAAAGTATCCTATTATTTTTAAGCTACAAGGTATTGCGAAATTTGCACCTATTATCAATGATCCACCGAACCAACATTCGTTTTTCTTTTCTTTTCTTTTTTTTTTTTTTAGTTTACAGACTTCCATTGAATTTTACAAAAATCCTAAGAAATACAATACACTTCATCAGCCATGAAAAATTATAACAGATAGAGCCCTATATTCATTTTTTTTTCGCCCACAATGTGTCCAGCTCAATTTTATTTTTGCAAGAATTTTGATTTGCCTTTGGAACCAAACTTCTGTCAGATTTCTCCAGTCCACTTAAAAGTTCTGTCAATAATAGTTTAACAAGTTTGATTATGTACACTGACTTGTAGAAGAATTATAGACATTGTTTACATCAACTCTAGGATCCCTGTCTCTGGTACTTAATTTCCTTTCTTTTTGTTATTTAAAAATTATTAAAAATGATTGAACAAAAAAAAAAAAAGTTCTGTCAATAAACCACAACAAATATTTTTACAAACAGCAACAATTTTTTGATAAAATTACTTGCAAACTCAAAAGCCATTCTTAACATCCTGAGTCCTGAGACAAAGAAGTGTAACTTGCTTTGATCCAGCGTAGTGGGAGAGAAGGGGTTGGGGAGTGGAGGTAGGCAAAGGTTTGAAATAGTTTTGAGATGCAAGAGAAACTCTTCCTGTAATTACATTAAAATAAAGAGTTCAGACAGAGAAACCCCCTTTTTACCCTTTACAGCTCACCTTCCATCATTTATTTATTTATTTGTTGCATTTGTATCCCACATTTTCCCACCTATTTGCAGGCTCAGTGTGGCTTACATAGTGCCATACAGCCATTTGCCAGTACGGTTGTTAGCAGATACAAAGTTATATTGTGGTCAGATGAGGTGGGGTCAAAGGAGAGAAGATTATAGGTTGTCCGGTATGATCATTAGTTATGCTGTATTGCTTGGTGCAGGGATCTATGTTGGATCGGTGGGATAGGCCTTTTTGAAGGGGTGAGTCTTGAGTGATTTCCTGAAGTCTAAGTGGTCATGGCTTGATCTCATAGCATTTGGGAGTCCGTTCCATGTAGGAGAAGTCGGATGCGTAAGTTACTTTGTATCCTGGTCCTTTACAATTTGGATAGTGTAGGTTTAGGTATGATCGCAATGATCTGATTCCGTTTCTGGTTGGTCTACCAGGTCTGTCATGTATCCAGGTACTATACCATAGATAATTTTGTGTACCAGGGTGCAGATTTTGAAGATGGTCCGTTCTTTGATTGGGAGCCAATGCAGCTTTTCTCGTAGGGGTTTGGCACTTTCGAATCATCTTTTGCCATATATCACTCTGGCTGCTGTATTTTGGGCGGTCTGGAGTTTTTTTGTGAGTTGTGCTTTACATCCCACGTAAATTCCGTTACAGTAATCTGCATGGCTTAGGACCATTGATTGTACTAGGTTTCGAAAAGTTTCCCTCGGGAAGAAAGGTTTTATTCGTTTGAGTTTCCACATAGCATAGAACATTTTCTTTATTACGGTATTTACTTGGTTCTCGAGTGTGAGATTGCGATCGAGTGTGATACCAAGTATTCACTGGCTATGAAGGAGAAACAGGACCGTCAACCAAAAAGAGTGAGGCAAATGTAAGGAGGATTCCAAAACAATGGAATTTTATTGTAATAGTCATATAAAACGACCCGACACGGCCGTGTTTCAGAACGTCGACCTGCCTCAGGGGTCAATGAACCAATTATAATTGGGCAGCCTCGGTCCAGTAGGTGTCAGAGTCCATTTCTTTAAAAAAAATCTCCCTTTCAAGATGAAGAACAAATGTGACGGCTCGGTAACAACAACTCTGCAAAAACAACTCTCCGGGAAACCAGTGAGATACAGTATACGAGCCCTGAGGCAGGCCAACATGCCGAAACACGGCCGTGGCGGGTCATTTTGTATGACTATTACAATAACATTCCATTCTTTTGGAATCCTCCTTGCATTTGCCTCACTCTTTTTGGTTGAAGCTCACTTTTCTGTGAGGACACTGTCTCACTTCTCCGTTTTGTTTCCCTTGAAGAAACAGGAGTCACAGATGTAAAATAAACACTGCCCTCTGATTGAAATCTGTACATTTCTAACCCATTTTGTTTTGTTGCTCTCTGGCACTGGACCCTTACTGTCCACGTGAACAAGAATCATTTTCTCCTGAAAACATTAACACGATGCTGCCAAACACTGGCCAGTTTTGAGGGATGAAAATAGATATTAAAAGTAATAGTCCATTACATTACCTACTTCAGCAAGATTGTAATACCCGTCATAAAATCCCAGATCAGGGTTATAACAATTTCCAATTATTTAAAAATGAATTTGTCGGGACACTTTCATTAATTAAGCATATGGAGAAAATGAGCTGGCATATTACTTTCACAGCACTGCCATACCGGTGAAATGAAAATATGCTTCCCAGGCAACGATCCCAGCCATTAGGGGAATTTTGTCCCTAGTGTGAATAGAAAGGAGTGAAAACCATGTGTGTCATTGTGTCGATTTTTTACCATCACTCCCCACGGGCTGCTCAGTAGATATGATGACAATAGACGCACAAGAGATCGGAGATGAAGGAAAGTGTACCCACACACACACACACTCATTTCGCTAGTAACGTTTCACTAATGAATCGGGCCCCGCTCTGGGAATTACTCTAGGCAAATGAAACCATGTGCCAGCTACTGGCTTGCCCTTTTGGTAGCCCAAGGGAAGGCTGAGGTATTAAACGGGTGCATGCCCTCATTCCTGCTGCAGACGAGGGAGCTATCACTTCACTGCACTACAGAAATTACTGGTACACCTAGACCACAGGTTCCATTTATCAATTTCAGAGCAGAAAAACCCCATATGACTTCCCTTTTTCTTTTTTTTCTTTTTTCACAGAAAGCTTTCTGGATCCAGTCATGTGTGTTGCAAAAGCCTCGGATAAAGAAACTTAATACCAATGATTTGTACTTAATTGGCCTTTCCGTGTGATTAAAGTACCAGTTTCTCCTCTTCATTTGGCTGAGCCTCAGAACCTTCTTCTTATGGATCTGGTCAATATCAGTATTTCAAGCGTAGCATAGATTTTCAACAAGCCCCAATTCTGTCCTGGACCTATAACTACAATACAATACAATATTAGTCATTATTTCCCGCTATCGCCCCCAAAAATCGGTTCCATGTGGTTGACAAAGAGGAAGAACTAGCACACACTAAGGGACCATTTCACTAAAGCCGTGTAGGTGCCTACGTGCATCCTACGCGTGTCAGTTTCGGACTACTGCCCAGCTACCGCATGGCCCGGGCGGTAATTTCATTTTTTGCACGTGTCCACTAAGCGCGCCGGAAAATATATTTTATTTTCCGGTGCGCAGCGGTAATCGGCATTGTACATGTGTAGACCACTACCACTCGATTAACGCGTGAGACCTTACCACTAGGTCAATGGGTGGCAGGAAGGTCTCAGGCCCAAAATGGACGCGTGCCAATTTTTATTTTGCTGCACGTCCATTTTTGGCCTGCCCCCCCCCCCACCCCCAAAAAAAGGCCTTTTTTTGCAGGTGCGCTGAAAAATTGACTTGCGTGCGTCCAATACACACGTCTACGCCAGCGCAGGCCACTTTTTGGTGCACCTTAGTAAAAGGACCCCTGAGAATTAGAATAGTACAATTGTTACAAAACCTTTTACTAAGCTTCAGCAAAAGTGGTATTAGAGCATACTTACACAGGTTTCTCCCATTCACTAAGGCCTTTTTCACTGCAGCTGTAAAACGGATGCTTTTCTATTTTATGTATTAATGGCCATGTGTTAATGTTCACAAGGTAACCAATGAGAGGGTAAAACAGAACACAAATGCAAGCAATTAAAAAAAAAAGCACAGCTGGGCCCTGCGCCGAAACACGGCCCGTGTCGGGTCTTTCTCAGAATAAAAGGGCTCCGTTTATCTCAATCCTGAACGCCCAACTGTGCTTTTTTTTTTTTCTTTTATTGCATGTGTTAATGTTCACAATTATTTCCAAAGAATAAGCCTATGTATGTTGACTTAAATGTGAAAAATAAAAAAATTTTTAAAGACCACAGCGGGGTTATCAGATGGAACAGTATATCTTTTGTCCATTAAGATAATACTCTCGAATCATCACTGGTCTTGTTTTTTTATTAGAATTACTTGAGTCTTTCAAATATCGTCAAGTCTCGATGACAATAATTCAAATTCAGTCGGCATGGATGATTCGGGAGAAAAGAGGTGGATCCTTGAAACAGCCAGTAGGCGTAACATGATTTATGTCGGACCAGAAGAACCCCCGGAGCCAACATTATTAAGATAAGTTTTTCTGACTTGTCAAACAATAATTAAAAGTTTATTTATATATATATATATATTGGAAGTCTTGAAATAAATAAATAAATGTGCCTATGAATACATGAGACTGGTGACTTGTAAGTCTAGTGCTTGCTTTGAAAATGAGCGCCATAGTCTTCATAGGACTAAATGCTTTTTTATGTCTCCAAATTTCTTTTCCTTTCAACATCTTTCAAGCTTCTTTGAACCCTGTCAAAGATAACTTGTGATATACCTTTTGGTAGGATACTTGAACTCCCCCTCCCCCCTCCCAGTTTTGCTTTTCTCTGCGCACAACCTAAATGCCACCATGTATCTGAACAAGGACCTGCTCTGTTAAGATCTGTAGAGGTGTCATTATATTGTCAGTATTAGGTTTGTAGGTATAATCATGTGTATCAGGTTGTAAACGAGATATGTGACCCACAATTAGGACTCAGGCTGGCTTGGTTTAAACCCCCCCCCCCCCCCCCCCCCCCCCCGACTAAGCAGCGGATGACATGGAAGGAATCTAGTGATTGCATCATGGCTGCCTCCTTATTGAGTAACTACGGGTACTTCCTTTTATGATTTTAGTAGGAGATTAGGACCGAACGCTAACTGATGCCATGCCTGACAAAGATGGCAGGTGTTCAAAAGAAGCTGGGCATTAATAGGTCATCACCCACAATGCAGTTCACCATTTCAGATCCATATCTGTACTAGAAGATTGACTATCCAGCTCCAGCTCCACACTTTTTTTTTTCATTTTCACTTTACTATGCAAGGGACTGGCATGGCAAACTGGCCATTTGTATAACAATGCATCCAAACATCGTTACCCTAAATGCACTACCATTGAATTTGGTTCAGAGAGACCAAGTCATTGAACCAGTACAGTGTTTTTTTTTTTTTTTTTGCTTGCTTTTAACTCCACTCACTAGAAATAGGTCGGTCAATATTCGTGCCAGCCCATGTCCAGGCATCGGCACTGAATACCTGAGGGTAATTTCTTATGTCTTGGCTGCTGGAGCTTATGCAGGTCCCAGTCAATATTCAGCCAGGACCTGCATAAGACACTTATGTAGACCCTGGATAAATATCGACTGGGACCCACATAAGTGTTGCAAATGACTTCTGAGTCCCCAATTCCACCTCCCTCCTAGCCTCCAGAACATCCTGAAACCCCCCAATTCCGATCTCCCTCCCTCTCACCCTCCCAAACCCTCAGAAGCACTTAGCCCTCCTTCTGATCCCCTTCCCCTCAATGTGGCAAGATCTCCCCTCTAGGTTCATACCCACTTCTCCTGCCCTACTAATGATAGCCCCCTCCCCCCCAAGGCCTACTGAAAGTCCCTGGTGGTTCAGAAGGGGTGATGGGGCAGAAGCAAATCCCACTCGCTCCTGCCCCTAGTGGCTGCCTTTGGAAAATGGCTTCAGTAAGCTCTAGAAGCAGCCTCGTGGTATAGTACTGTACGAGGGGACCTTTCACCAAGATGGTCACAATTTTATGCTTGAAAAACACTTTTAAAAAACCTCCAGAAGGACCTTAGCATTCTCTCAATTTAACCTTTTTTTTTTTACTAGAAGGTAATTTGCTGCTTGCCAATCTTGCTGCTGCTTGAGAATCTGAAACCTAACATACAGAAACAGAGAAAATGACAGCAAATAAAAACCATATGTCCCACCCTTGCCATCCACTATCTCTTCCTCTCCCGTAGAGTATGTATTTATTTATTTATTTATTTATTTATTTGGATTTATTTACTGGCTTTTTGAAGGAATTCACTCAAGGCGGTGTACAGTAAGAATAGATCAAACATGAGCAACAGCAGTAAAAATATTCAAATAACAATACAAACAATGGCACAGTATACTACTTACATTGTCAACACAATACGTAATAGAACATTTTAATTGATGGTGAAGGGTAAAGCCAAGATGTAACCTACAGAGGGGCATAATCGAACGGGGGCCCCCATCTATAAGGGTGCCCATCTCTAATGACAGCCCCGTAAAGCGGCGTACCTGATGTATTATTGAAACAAGATGGTCGGCCATCTTTCATTTCGATAATACGGTCGGGGCCGGCCAAATCTCAACATTTGGGCCGCCCTTAGAGATCACCGGCGTTAGAGATGGCCGCCATTGGTTTTCGCCGACAATGGAAACTAATGGCAGCCATCTCAAAACCGGCCAAATCCAGGCCATTTGGTCATGGGAGGAGCCAGCATTTGTAGTGCACTGGTCCCCCTCACATGCCAGGACACCAACCAGGACCCTAGGGGGCACTGCAGTGGACTTCACAAATTGATCCCAGGTGCATAGCTCCCTTATCTTGTGTGCTGAGCCCCCCAAAACCCACTACCTACAACTGTACAACACTACCATAGCCCTTAGGAGAAGGCCGGCCATCTCCCGATTTGTGTTGGAAGATGGCCGACCTTCTCCTTCGAAAATAAGCAAGATAGTGTATGTGCTCCACCCATGATTTCTTGAATTCGGATACAGTCTTTATCTCCACCACCTCCACAGGCCATTCCACGCATCCACCACCCTTTCCATAAAGAAGTATTTCCTTAGATTAATCCTGAGTCTTTCCCATTTCACCTTCACCTCATACTTCCTGATTCCTGAGCTTCCTTTCAGTGAATTGCTAAAAGTGGCAGTTTTTCACTTTTGATAACATATCCCATCTATCCACTATGTCCCAGAACTTAAGACAAAGGGATCCTTTTGCTAACGTGTGCCAAAAAAAAACAGGCTACACTAGTGTAAGCACGTGTTTTGGGTGCGCGCAGATCCATTTTTCAGCACGCCTGTAAAAAAAAGTCCTTTTTTTTAGTTTTGCTGAAAATGGATGTGGAGCAAAATAAAAATTGGCACGCGTCCATTTTGGGTCTGAGACCTTACCGCCAGCCACTGACAGCGGTAAGGTCTCACACGGTAACCCGTGCAATAATCGTCTACGTGCACAGAATGACGATTCCCGCCAAGTTTCCGCCACATGCAAAAAATCAAAATGAATTTCCAGTGTGCGTAGCGGACACGTGTAAAAAATGAAATTACCGCCTGCGCCTTGCGGTAGCCGGGCAGTAACTCCAAATTGGCATGCTTTGGGCGTGCGTAGGCGCCTACGCGGATTACTAAAATGGCCCCACAATTTCCAAAAAAAGTTGAGGAGTGTGGTAGCCGTGTTAGTCCACTCTTAAGGTTATCAATAGAAATCAAACAAAATAAAACATGGAAAAGAAAATAAGATGATACCTTTTTTATTGGACATAACTTAATACATTTCTTGATTAGCTTTCGAAGGTTGCCCTTCTTCCTCAGATCGGAAATAAGCAAATGTGCTAGCTGACAGTGTATATAAGTGAAAACATTCAAGCATTACTATGACAGTAAAATAGATACCATTGGAGATTCTACATGGAATGTTGCTACTATTGGAGATTCTACATGGAATGTTGCTATTCCAGTAGCAACATTCCATGTAGAAGGCTGCGCAGGCTTCTGTTTCTGTGAGTCTGACGTCCTGCACGTACGTGCAGGACGTCAGACTCACAGAAGCAAAAGCCTGCGCGGCCACATTGGTGATCTACAAGGGCCGACTTCTACATGGAATGTTGCTAGTGGAATAGCAACATTCCATGTAGAATCTATAGAAATCAAACAAAATAAAACATGGAAAAGAAAATAAGATGATACCTTTTTATTGGACATAACTTAATACATTTCTTGATTAGCTTTCGAAGGTTGCCCTTCTTCCTCAGATCGGAAATAAGCAAATGTGCTAGCTGACAGTGTATATAAGTGAAAACATTCAAGCATTACTATGACAGTAAAATAGATACCATTGGAGATTCTACATGGAATGTTGCTACTATTGGAGATTCTACATGGAATGTTGCTACTATTGGAGATTCTAGATGGAATGTTGCTATTCCACTAGCAACATTCCTGCGCAGGCTTCTGTTTCTGTGAGTCGACGTCAGACTCACAGAAGCAGAAGCCTGCGCGACCACATTGGTGATCTACAAGGGCCGACTTCTACATGGAATGTTGCTAGTGGAATAGCAACATTCCATGTAGAATCTATAGAAATCAAACAAAATAACTTTCGAAGGTCGCCCTTCTTTGTCAGATCGGAAATAAGCAAATGTGCTAGCTGTATATAAGTGATCTGAGGAAGAAGGGCAACCTTCGAAAGCTAATCAAGAAATGTATTAAGTTATGTCCAATAAAAAAGGTATCATCTTATTTTCTTTTCCATGTTTTATTTTGTTTGATTTCTATTGATAACAAAAAAAGTTGTAATTTTAGACACCTTCCAATGGCCAAGTAACATTTACAACTATTTTTTCTTTTCATTCTTCAGGCTCTGTTCTCCGCTGTTCTGCTTGTCTCTGATTTCTTCCTCAGAAGAGTAAAAAAAAAAAAAAACACGTCCACTGATAACCTCCAGGGCCATATAAATTGCATTGGAACATGTGAAATTAGTTGACTCACACAATCCACCAGTCTATTCCCTAAGAATAAAATCAAAGTCTTCTGAATGGTTTTGCTTATGTTACTCTGGCTCCAGGGAGGATACTTCTCTTCAAGGACTAGTTAGCCAGGCAAACACACTTCTCACATTTGCATCTGTTTGAGCCAGGCTCAGAGCCCTGGAATAATAACTGATTGCCCTCACCTCCGCTGGTCACCACAGCACGGACCATACTGTATATGCAAACCATCAAACTCAAATAAAAAAAATTAATTTATTTCCACCTAAACAAGTTCTTTTATCATAAAGCAATAAATTTGCCTTGGTGCTAGCAATTTCTTACGGGTGACATAACATTGCAAATTGATTAATCGCTACTGTACACAGCAAAATGAGAAAAGCAAGGAATTATTATGAATAGTGTCCGTGTGATACAGTGGGGATTCATTATTCACAAGTGTTTGCTGGTGGTTAGCTATCCCCTTGTTGCAGATTACATTCATTTGTGAACTTCCTACATCATGCTTACACAAATCAACAAACATGTATTTATTAAGACGGGGAATGAAAGCTATTAAAATGTGAAACATTACCTTTTTGCTTATTTTGTAGGTTTTTTCTTCTTTTTTTTTAAAGAATGTATCTTCTCTTTTTTATTTTTTCAAGCTTCTGTCATCTCAAAACCCTTTTTAAGGTTGCCCTTTTACAAAGGCGCGCTGAAAAATGGCCTGCAGTAGTGTAGACGCGTGTCTCGGGCAGGCGCAGGATCATTTTTCAGCGCACCTGTAAAAAGTGCCTTTTTAAAATTTTTGCTGAAAACGGACATACAGCAAAATGAAAATCACCGCGTGTCCATTTTGAGACCTTAGCACCGGCCGTTGACCTAGCGGTAAGGTCTCACGTGGTAACCGGGCGGTAATGGTCTACACATGTAGAATGACGATTATTGCCTGATTACTGCCCATGCGCCAGAAAATAAAAATATTTTCCTGTGTGCCTAGCGGACGCGCGTCAAAAATGAAATTACCGCAAGGGCCACGCGGTAGCAGGGTAGTAACTCAAAACTGACATGCACTGGGCGCACGTAGGCGGCTACACGGCTTAGTAAAAGGGCCCCTAAATTTCCAATATTTTAATATTGCTACCAGGAACTAATTTTATTCTAAAAAGTAAAAAGGGGGCAAAAGGTGTAATTCAGTTAAACCTCAAATAATGGGATTTGGCATTATTCACTTAGGGGTCCTTTTATGAAGCTGCGGCAAAAAGGAGCCTGTGCTGGTGTTGGTGTGCGTTTTTGATGCCAAGGTCCCCTTTTACTGCAGTGGGTATAAAGCAGGTCTTTAGTTTTTTCAAGCAATGGCCATGAGGCAAGTGAAGCACTTGCCGCATAGCCATTTTTTTTAGGGGGGGGGGGGGGATCACTTACTGCCACCCATTGAGCTGGTGGTAAGGGCTCCTGGGCTAACCTGGTGGTAAAAGCAAAAACTTTGGAGAGTTTTACTAAAAGACTAAATCTGAGGGGTCCTTTTACTAAGCTGCATAGGCAGAGAAGGGTGACGAAAATGATAAAGGGGATGGGACATCTTCCCTATGAGGAAACGCTAAAGCGGCAAGGGCTCTTCAGCTTGGAGAAAAGGCAGCTGAGGGGAGATATGATAGAGGTCTATAAAATAATGAGTGGAGTTTAACAGGTAGATGTGAAGGGTCTGTTCACGCTTTCCAAAAATACTAGGACTAGGGGGCATGTGATGCAGCTACAATGTAGTAAATTTAAAACGAATCGGAGGAAATATTTCTTCACTCAACGTGTAATTAAACTCTGGAATTCGTTGCCAGAGAATGTGGTAAAGGCGGTTAGCTTAGCGGAATTTTAAAAAAGTTTGGACGGCTTCCTAAAGGAAAAGTCCATAGACCATTATTAAATGGACTTGGGGAAAATTCACTATTTCCAGAATAAGCAGTATAGAATGTTTTGTACTTTTTTGGGATCTTGCCAGGTATTTGTGACTTGGATTGGCCACTGTTGGAAACAGGATGCTGGGCTCGATGGACCTTTCGTCTTTCCCAGAATGGCAATACTTATGTACTTATGCACCTATGCACACCCAATATGCATCAATTTGGAGTTACCGCCCGGATACCATGTGGCCCGGGCGGTAATTTCATTTTTTTTACACACGTCCACTATGCACTTCGGAAAATAATTTTTATTTTCCTGTGCGCGGTGGAAACCGGGTGGTAATCGTTATTCTATGTGCATAGATGATTACCGCAGTTACCTCTTGAGACCCTACTGCTAAGTCAATGGCTGACGGTAAGGACTCAGACCCAAAATGGATGCGCACCAATTTTTATTTTGCCGCACGTCCGTGTTCGGCAAAATTTTTTTTTTTTTAAAAAGGCCTTTTTTATAAGTGCGCTGAAAAATGGATCTGCGTGCACCCAAAACACGCACCTACACTAGCGCAGGCCATTTTTCAGCGCGCCTTAGTAAAAGGACCTCTCGGATTCTTAAACTTTCCTAAGAGTGATCTTGTTTCTCCTCTGGATATGCTATGACAGTATTTTAGAGAGGTGCTTGAGGTTCCTTCAGAAATTATTCCCCCAATAATATATTAGAGCTTATGTACCAACTAAAACTTTGCTAAAAGATAAAAGCGAACAAAATTTAGAAATGATGTCTGAGGGTAGTTTAAATGTTACAGCTACGTTAGAAGATTCTCAGCTGGAAACGTTAACCTGTGAGACGCTTCTGGTATCCTTTGCCTTGGAATCCGGTAAGATTTGGACTCAAAACGCTTTTCTTAAGAGATAGAACGGTTTCTTTTTGGGGATCAACAATTTCTGTTTTTTTTTTCCAGATATTTCCAGAGTCTCCCAAGAAAGGTGTAGAGCCTTTCCTGCTACGAAGGAGTTGGTCATTTCTAAAGCTTCAACTTTTTTGTTACGTTTTTCCTGTTTTTGTGCGATCAACTATCAAAATCATAGAGGTCCTTTTACCAAGCTACAGTTAAAGGGGACCTGCACTGGCATCAGGGAGTGTTTTTGACATGCGCTGAGGCTCCCTTTTACAATAGCGGGTAAAAGGCTGTGTTTTTTAAGAAAGGCCATGAAGCATTTGCCGTGTGGCCATTTTGGGGGGAGCACTTACCGCCACTCATCGAGGTGTTAACCTGGTGGTAACCGGGCAGTGTGCACTCTGCCCGATTACTACCAAGTAAACACCAGCGATACAGAAATGGCCAGGTAGGTACCAAAAATATAGGTACCTACTTTTGGGGGCGAAGGGGGGGGTGGGAGGGTTTGGAGGTTGGTGTGGGGTTTGGGAGTGGAGGGGAGGTGGGTGGGGGATAATGGGATGTTTGGCATTAGGGGATAAGAATGTTAGAAATAGCTTGGACGGGTTGATGGGGGGAGCTCAGGTTATGGGTATTGTTACTGTTGTTATTAATATTAAAATATTAAAAGATCGAATTGCATTCAAAATCCGCACCTTAGCTCATAAAATCATTCATGGAGAGGCCCCATCATATATGTCAGACCTAATTGACTTACCAACACGAAATCCCAAAAGTCCATCACGTACTTTCCTAAACCTCCACTACCCCAATTGCAGAGGTCTTAAATACAAATCAATACGTGCATCTAGCTTCGCCTACCTCTGCACACAATTATGGAATAAACTACCGAATACTATAAAAACTACGCACGACGTGACAACCTTCCGGAAGTTACTGAAGACGTACCTGTTTAAAGAGACTTACAAAAAGAACCCTCCTTAATGACTTGTTTCCTAATCTATACCAGAACCAACCAATATTGATCCCTTCTGATTTGATTATTTTATCATATTATCATTATTGAACATTACATTTTTTCCTACTCTCACTTGTATGTTATGTATTCTCATTTTATTTGTGGACTTTGATCCTGGGGAACTGAGTTCGATTCCCACTGCAGCTCCTTGTGACTCTGGGCAAGTCACTTAACCCTCCATTGCCCCTGGTACAAAATAAGTACCTGAATATATGTAAACCGCTTTGAATGTAGTTGCAAAAACCTCAGAAAGGCACTTTATCAAGAAGTGAGCGCTGCGTATGCTTTGTAGCGCTATAGAAATGCTAAGTAGTAGTAGTAGTAGTAGTATTGGGCAATCAAGCCATTGTGACATCACTGATGAGGTTGGCTCTTATTGGTGGAATGAGTGGAGGAGTAGCCTAGTGGTTAGTGCAGTGGACTTTGATCCTGGGGAACTGTATCGGGCAATCAAGCCATTGTGACATCACTGATGAGGTTGGCTCTTATTGGTGGAATGAGTGGAGGAGTAGCCTAGTGGTTAGTGTAGCAGACTTTGATCCTGGAGAACTGTATCAGGCAATCAAGCCATTGTGACATCACTGATGAGGTTGGCTCTTATTGGTGGAATGAGTAGAGGAGTAGCCTAGTGGTTAGTGCAGTGGACTTTGATCCTGGGGAACTGGGTTCGATTCCCACTGAAGCTCCTTGTGACTCTGGGCAAGTCACTTAACCCTCCATTGCCCCTGGTACAAAATAAGTACCTGAATATATGTAAACCGCTTTGAATGTAGTTGCAAAAACCTCAGAAAGGCGGTATATCAAGTCCCATTTCCCTTCCCTACCTACCTGTTATTCTTGCACATTAATTGTAACAATATGCTGAACCTCTTACTCTGTTAATGGTGATGCCATTGCTATGTAACGTAAGCCACATTGAGCCTGCAAATAGGTGGGAAAATGTGGGATACAAATGCAGCAAATAAATAAATATTGGGTTACAAGGGTCTGCAACGAGCTGTTGTGAGCGATGACTCCGTTGTGGGCCGCCGAAGGCAACTTATGTCAAAGGGCGAATAGCTGTTTTGTTTCAGAGCACCAATATTTCCAATAAAAATGTAAAGTATTAAAAAAAAATGGCCATTTCTTTTCGCCTTTTACCCGCTGCAGTAAAAGGGGGCCTCAGCACGCGTCAAAAAACATACGCTGACGCTAACGCAGCTTAGTAAAAGGACCCTTAAATTCAAACCTGTACCACACTTTAATAAAAAAAAAAAAAGGCCCTCAGACAACATTTTAGACATTATTTAATCAATAAAGAATAAGTTACATTTTTAAGAAGTGTTCCTCAAAGATTTGGCATCCTAGTTTTTTTGCAAGGTCACTTGTCAAGGTCTAAGTATTAATATAAACGTATTTAGCGGTTAATATATTTTCTTTCTGCACGGTTAATTTTAGCATTGTGCACGATCTCTTTTTTTATGAAGCAGAACATGCTTCCTTCCTTCTGCAGCTCTGTTCCAGCCCTCACTTGAATCAGAAGCTTCTTCTTATAAGCCAGTGACCTTAGATCTTTAACAAGCCGGTAAACAGAATGTTTCATGCCAGGCATCATCCGTCAGAGCCAAAACGGCTGCATCTAGGGAGGTCTTCCATGTCGCTATGGAGTGAAAAGTTAATCTCCGCTTACAGGAGACGCATGCGGACCATGCTTCCAATATTAAGCATTGATACAGCTCAGCGGGCCCACCTAGACGCTGTAGAAGCAGAAGGGGACCTTGGGGGGGTGACATAGATCCTTTCTTAAGTCTCTCTGCATCTGTCACTGCAGGACATCATCCTAGAAAGCCCCACCAGGCTTTGAGGCAGGGAGAAGGAACAGCAACATCCTTACACTGTATTAGAGGTTCCACAGAGCAGTGGTTAATAATTAACCTTAAAGCAACAGTGTCTTTTCTCATACCTACTGCCTCATCTATTTGCTGATACGGAAAAAAAAAAAAATCAATCATTTTGGTATCCTCGTGTAGGAGGACAGCCAAAAATCCTTCCCTTCTGAAACAAAAGGCATTTCTTTGGCCTAAAATTTAAAACTGCATTTCTGAGGCTATAGGGTTCCCTTGAAACATAGAAATGGAGCTTTGGATAAGGGACTTGTCAATCTCAAGGCGAACAAAAAAACTTTCCTCCCTTGTCCCCTTTCCTTTATACCATGAGTAGAACCTCATCACGATACGAATTGATGGCCACCGGCTACCATGCAATTGCTTAGCTTAATTTAACAGTTTTATTGCAAAAACCTCTGTGGGCTACATTAGAAGGGCGGGAGTGAGGGTGGAGGAGTCTCAGGTTTTAATGAGAAAACATTTTTAAAAGCCCCACTTCCTGTAACGTTTTCCATCAAAGATGAACAAAATGTGAATTTCTAAGTTTTGAAAGTCTGTAAGAATTTAGTATTGCTTAATTTTTGTATGAATTTAAAAAAAAAGCCTTTATCGTAGGATTTAAGGCAAAATATTTTAAAATCTGATAAAAGTTTTTGTGCAAACTAAAACAAAATAAAGCCTAATAAGATCATGGAAAAATGGAGAAATGATATCTTGCCACCAGTTAAAGGATCACTCTAAATCAAATTTAATAATCAGTCTTTAAATTTAAAGCATGATTATGCTATGGCATACAGCGTGTGGACCGGACCTTGACGTAGCAAATAGCAAAACATGCTGCATGTCGGCCAGCGGTCCTGCTGCTTATGTCTGCATTCGAAGCTAAGTTCGTTTGCTAAAATCTTTAAGAAATTTATGCAATAGATAATTCAATAAAAATTAAAACTGGGTATTGGATTAAAAATTTGGACCTGTAAAGAGGCAAGGCGAGCTAAGAGATATTCTGGTTCTTATGAAACGAGTCGCCACTGAGGTCCAATTTAGACCATATAGAAAATTGTTGCACTTATAAGTTTTGGAATGAAAACATTTAGATGCTGGTCTGTTCTGGAATTGTCTGTTGTTCAATATGCTCCTGTTTTTGGTGCTAAGTCAAACCTTTAAGTGCGTCCTCTTGTTGGAAGTTACTTACGTCAGACGAGGGCGGGCCAGGGAGGAAAGGAGGGAAGTCCGAAGAGAGGCGATCAGTTGTTGTTGCCAGTGCAGCGCCTTCACACGGAGGTGAGAGGCGCTGTGAGGGCCCGGTGGCAGAAGGGGGGGTGGAGGGGGGGAGCAGCGGTGGTGACGACCTCAGGGGGGGGCAGCAGGGGCGGGGCCACGGGGGGGCAGAGGATGGCGGGGAAGCTGTCATTTCAAGGAAGGAAGGAAGGGAGGGAGGGGGGGGGGGCCAGGGCTGCGTAAAGTTCTGATTTCAATGCAGGGGAGAGGGGGAGCGGCGGCAGCGACCTCGGGCGGGGGGGGGGGGGGGCAAGGCCGTCCATAAAGGACATGTTTGTTTGTTTTTTTCTTACGTCCTTGGCAAGCGCAGAGCAACCAGCATAACGCTTGGCTGCTCTGCGCATGCTCTACCAGCCGATTATCCAACGGTTTTACGAGGGATTAGAGAATGCAAGTGAGCTCATTTGCATTCCCTTTCCTTCATGCATAGCCGTTCCCTACCGATTCGCTATGGAATTCGGTAGGGAAAGGTTCTAACGACGACCATTATCAACACCATGGCTGAACTAAAATGGGATTTTGAGAAGCAAATCGGGAATACTGAGCACTCCAAAGGCAATAGAAAGTGATAAAGTGAAATTCTGACAGAGACAGTGGAAAAGTGAACCTTATAGAGCACTTCCCATAAGAAGGTCAAGACAAAAACTAGCGGAAGCCCATGGTGATTCAAATCTTAAGATACCACTGACACACCCTCGATGACTGGAAATGCTACAAATAATCAAGATACAGGAACCTATAGTGTGGGAAGGAAAGAACATTTGGATTCCTGTGGATTTAAAGACATTCATAACACATGAAGACGGTTAGTTACGAGAAATAAAAACAAAGTTTAGACTGTTGTAAATCTGCCACCAAATCCACATGCCGACACTACCGCATGGCCTCTCTTACTGCAGCTTTGTAAAAGGGTCCCTAAGTTAGCATCAACCTTTTATATATTTTTTTATTTATTAATTTGCCGGAGCCTGATATACTGCTCAGGGTCCTGTGTGGCTACTGTGCAGTTTACAGTAGTAAAGCAAAGTCCGTGGGGAGGAAACAAAAGGGGTGGACAAAGAGAATGCAGGTTGCCCAAATGCTTCAGAGAATAAATGAGTCCTGTGCGATGCCTTAAATCTGAGGCATGATGTTTCCTGACGGAGATGAGAAGGAAGCGCATTCCAGAGAGAGGGGCCAAGGAAACTAAAGGAGGGTTCACAGGAGCAGTTATTTAGGGGTCCTTTTAAAAAGGCATGCTAGCGTTTTTAGTGCACGCCAAATGCTACAGACACCCTTAGAAATATATGGGCATATCTGACGTTTAGCACACGCTTATTTTTAACGCACGCTAAAAATGGTAGTGTGCCTTTGTAAAAGGACCCCTTAGCTAGTTAGCAGACTGAAAATTGCGTCTAACTGGCTAAGTAGGTGCTGTGCCCATGCTCCGGCCCCTAAGCTAACTGGTTAGGAGGTGACTAGTTAGCAGCAATATTCAGCGCACTAACCAGTTAAGTGCTGGTGAATATCGTGTGGCGGGTCGCTCAGTAGGATTTAACTAGCCAGGAGCCTCAGCCTACATGTCTGAGTTAATAGACTTACCACCCAGAAATGCCAAAAGATCATCCCGAACCTTCCTTAACCTCCACTTCCCCAATTGCAAGGGCGTGAAATACAAAGCGCTACACACGTCAACCTTTTCTCACATGAGCACGCAGTATTGGAATACACTGCCACGCAACTTAAGAACAATCAATGAGCAAGCTCCCTTCCGCAGATTATTGAAGACCCATCTCTTTGAAAAAATTTACGGAAAGAACCAAAACACATAAAGTCCACACTTACTGTTCACTAATGCATCATACATTCACCTCTGAACTCTCATTCCCGTACGATCACATTTTTCGTACCTTTACTCACAGAAAAAGATATACCATATGTCTTCATGCCTTTTTATCGCCCTCTAAGCTCCCATTGTTCCCTTCCAAAGTTTCAATGTTTGCATTCCATTGTTACATTCCTTAACGACACCTCAATTGTTTCACATAACTCTGCACAATGTAATCCATAACCAATCTGTAACAAATTGTATTTCCAACTTTTATCTCATATTGTAAGCCACACTGAACCCGCAAAAAGGTGGGAAAATGTGGGATACAAATGCAATAAATAAATAAATAAATGTCCATATTCCCACCTAGATGACCTGAACAAAGCTATCCTTTTTGGGATTAACTTTATAACAGAAAGCCTAGGTTAAGTGAGCAGGAGGAACTTATTTTGGTGCTATTTTTAAAAGACAAGTGGAGGGGCATAATCGAACGGGGCCCAAGTTTTCCTGAGGGCGTCCTCGCAGGATGTCCCCGCGAAGGGGTGGGGAAACCCATATTATCGAAACAAGATGGGCGGCCATCTTTGCGGCCAACTTTCGTTTCGATAATACGGTCGGGGACGCCCAAATCTCAACATTTAGGTCAACCTTAGAGATGGTCGTCCCCGATTTTCGGCGATAATGGAACCCAAGGGCACCCATCTCAGAAACGACCAAATCCAAGCCCATTGGTCGTGGGAGGAGCCAGCATTCATAGTGCACTAATCCCCCTGACATACCAAGACACCAACCGGGCACCCTAGGGGGCACTGCAGTGGACTTCAGAAAAAGCTCCCAGGTGCATAGCTCCCTTACTTTGTGTGTTGAGACCCGCAACCCCCCCCCAAAACCCACTCCCCAAAACTGTACACCACTACCATAGCCCTTAGGGATGAAGGGGGACACATAGATGTGGGTACAGTGGGTTTTGGGTGGGTTTTGGAGGGCTCACATTTACCACCACAAGTTTAACAAGTAGGGAGGGATGGGCCTGGGTCTGCCTGCCTGAAATGCATGGCAGTACCCACTAAAACTGCTCCAGGGACCTCCATACTGCTGTCATGGAGCTGGGTATGATATTTGAGGCTGGCATAGAGGCTGGAAAAAATATTTTAAAATTTTTTTAGGGTGGGAGGGGTTAGTGACCACTGGGGGAGTAAGGAGAGGTCATCCCCAATTCCCTCCGGTGGTCATCTGGTCATTTAGGGCACATTTGTTTGGCTTGGTCGTAAAAAAAAAAGGACCAAGTAAAGTCGGCCAAGTGTTCGTCAGGGACGCCCTTCTTTTTTCCATTATCGGCCGAGGACGCCCATGTGTTAAGCACGCCCCAGTCCCGCCTTTGCTATGCTTCCGACACGCCCCCGGGAACTTTGGTCGTCCCCGCGGCGGAAAGCAGTTGAGGGCGCCCAAAATCGGCTTTCAATTATGCCAATTTGGACGACCCTGGGAGAAGGACGCCCATCTCACGATTTGTGTCGAAAGATGGGCACCCTTCTCTTTCGAAAATGAGCCCAATAGTCGCCAATGTGACTTTATAAAGTACTAGTGCAGATCCAGTAGAACCCTATTAAATGGTCAACAATTTTCAGTATTAGTGGGGACACTTAAAATATCCACAATTTCCCAACTAAATATTTATAGTTCAATCCATTCCATAATGCACAAGTATTTTTTTCATTTTTCTTCATAAATTTGTTTATTCAAAAAAACATCCATAATATCGCCTTAAGACAACATATTCAATTTTCTCTGCAGCTCCATGTGAGCCTGGGCGAATCCTTAAGCCTCCGTTGCCCCAGGGACAACAGTAGTACAACGTGCTACTTGACTATGAGCCCACTAGGAACAGTCCCAGTATCTGTAAAATGAAACTGTAAACCACTTAGGTCTAAGCAGTCTATAAAGTGAATAAAAATGTAAATGAGTCGTGGGCAGAGGTGGTTCTTACCTGGATAAGCACTGATATTCAGTCCACTGGCCAAATAGGACCATATAAATAGCAGTCCTGTCTTTAACCTTACTATCTGCTCATACCCAGTTAAGTCCTGGCCATCCACACACACCTGCATATTTAATGCCAGTACCCAGACCTGGCTCAGAATTGATTATCTGGGTATAATTTTGGCAGCGGACCTCAGCATTTTAAAAACCTCCGATGCCGTGGGCTGAATATTAACTCCACAGATTTTAAAATAACTTCTTGCGGCAATGAAACGGGCGCTAGCACGGTTTCCTTCCGGACCTCCCCCTCCCCCTCCGTACTCACTCCGTCGGCGTTCGTCCGCCATTGTTGCTGACCTTGCACGCCACTTTCATTCTGCTGTCATTGCTCCGCCCTCGACGTCATCACGTTAGACGCGAGGGCGGGGCCTCAACACAGTGTTTTCGGTGGCTTCACCACCACGAAGGCTTCGAACCGGAAGGAAGTGCCCGGAGGACCTGACAGTGACGTCAGTGTCCTCAGAACGTTGAGGGTGAGTTTTATTAAATAGGATACTAATCTGTATTTGTGCATGAATAGTCTAGGCTGGACATTTATACCAGCTTGAGATAGGCATGATTTGGGCGACTCATAGCAGCCGGCTCTGTGGGTACTTGAGCAACCCCAATACTAAGAAAGTTCTTTGTATGTGTCCAGGGAGGGGTTATTTCCATTGGGCTTAGCACCCCCAATAACTTTGAAAATTTGGCTCCTACGGTGCCACTTATGGGAGATTGGAGGTGTCTCTTTCTACTGGATTTACACTGGTATTTCATAAGGTCAGGTGCTTATATGTCTTTATAAGGTAACATCTAACTGCCTCCTTACCCTCCTACAACCAGGCTCCCTGTTTTAAAATTACCGGCCTCTTTACGTGCTAATTAATTTGCATCATTAGCTTTTTAAAATGTGTATTTGTCTATTTTGATTGGCTGTATTTAAAGATGGTAAATTCGTCTACCCAGAAAAATATGCCAAATGGTCTGGCTGAAAAGTGCTCTCCTCAAACACATTTAAAACTATGCACAGCTGCAATTCCAAATAGTCCCATTAGAAAAAAAAAACCCCATTCCTGTGGGCAGCTTTAGGAAGAGGAGAGTGCACATTCATGACAGAGGGAGCAATATTATGATCATTTATCCAGCTAATTTGGGGAGTTAACCAGATAAATCATGGTGTTTCCATTTTGCAGACTGCCAACTGCTTAATGTTTCTCTTATAAGGAGGAACCGTTGTTCCCTGACACAGATGTTTTGGTGTGAATCACAGGAGCCTCAGGATATGCTTTCTCTGGAAGTAAAAAAAAATAATGTTAACAAAATTCTCTGCTCCATTTCTTTGGGTTTTTTTAAAGCAAAAGAAAAGAAAAAAAAATGTTACTTGCTTTTATTCATTGTGTTTTAATTTTAAACCACACCCTAATGGAAGAAAAGAATATGAGGCCTAAGACCATTTTTTTCTGACACAAATTAAGAATGGTCCACCAACTTTGAGTCTACTGGCACCATTTCCTCTGGTTGCCCCATGAAGATAACACCCCAAGGAGAGAGGAAGGGGGAATTGGGAGAGGGCTCAGGAAGGATTTTTGTTTCTTCTTACAGTGAGGCTGTGAGGGCAGGAGCAAAGAGGTTTGATGGCATGATGTCAAAAAGTTGAAGCTGGTTTTCCCCAGCAGCCGCCATATTGGTGTGCCCAAAACAAACCCCCGCCGCAAAAACTCCCCTCCTTACAGAAAGAATGCAAAACCAAGGAGGTTTAATAAACCAATATAAACCTCACAACTTTGCTAGTTTTTCAATAGCGTCTGCGAATAATATGGCGGCAAGTTTCAGCCTATATAATGGACCAGATAGACTCATGCTATCTCCTGTCTTATTAAACCTCCTTGGGCAGGAGGGTAGTGAAGACCCCCATGTTTCTTGTTTATAAACTTTAGGGTCAATATTAAGCCCTAGTTAACCAGATAGAAGACGGTCTTACCTGGGTAACAGCACTGATCAGATCCTCACGGGAAGTTCAAAGGCAAATAACCAGGTAACACTGCTGAATAATCTGCCTGACCTTCGTGGCATTCTCTGGTTAGTGCCGCAGCATTCCAGGGTCAAAGTCGGGGCAGAGCTGCTGCCTGAAAATTGTCCCCTTTATTTAGGGGCCCTTTCACTAAGCTGCACTAAGAAATGGACATAGCGGTCTTTACGTGGGACTTTCCAGCATTCTAAGCCCATTTTTAACACTGCCATTTGCTGAATATATAGCTGTGCGTTAATGTTAGATCTTGGGGTCATCTTTGACTCCTCTCTCTCCTTCTCTGCTCACATTCAGCAGATTGCCAAAACCTGTCGTTTCTTTCTCTATAACATCAACAAAATCCATCCCTTCATCTCTGAGCACTCTACCAGAACCCTTATCCACACTCTTATCATCTCTCGTCTTGATTATTGTAACCTGCTTCTCACCGGCCTCCCTCTTAGCTATCTCTCTCCTCTTCAATCAGTCCAAAACTCTGCTGCGCGACTCATTTTCCACCAAAGTCGCTATGCCCACATTAGCCCTCTCCTTAAGTCACTTCACTGGCTCCCTATCCGTTTCCGCATTCAATTCAAACTTCTCTTTCTGACCTATAAGTGCATTCACTCTACCGCTCCCCAGTACCTCTCCATTCTTGTCTCTCCCTACGCCCCCCCCCCTCGAGTACTCCGTTCTGTAGATAAATCTCTCTTGTCTGTCCCCTTCTCCGCTACTGCTAATTCAAGACTCCATTCCTTTTATCTTGCTGCACCTCACACCTGGAATAGACTTCCCGAGTCTGTACGTCTAGCACCGTCTGGCCGTTTTCAAGTCCAAACTTAAAGCCCACCTCTTTACCGCTGCTTTTGACTCCTAACCACTACTCACTTGCCCTGTCCTTTTATCCTCACCTCTTTATTCCCTTACCTTATTGTTCTGTCTGTTTACCTGTCTTATCTAGATTGTAAGCTCTTTGAGCAGGGACTGTCTTTTTTGTGTATGGTGTACAGCTCTGCGTATGCCTTGTAGCGCTATAGAAATGATAAGTAGTAGTAGTAGTAGTAATATTAACGCAGCCATTGAAAAAATTACCATAGGAACACTTACTGCCTCCTATTTATGAGGTGCTAAGGCAGGGGGGTATCCAAACTTGGCCCTCGCCAGGTCGGGTTTTCAGAATTTCCACAATGAATATTCATGAGATCTACTTGCGTACAATGGAGGCAGTGCTTGCAAATAGATCTCATGCCTGTTCATTGGGGAAATCCTGAAAACCTGACTGGATTGCCGTCCTCGAGGACCGCAGTTGGACACCACTGCACTGAGAGCTCCTGGGTTATGCATGCACTAACCAGTTAGATTGACGATAACGTCAGTGCAGCAGCTGATTAGCACATCCGTGTCCATTCTCTGCCCCTGACACACCCCTTCCAAAAAAAATACACAGAACTCTATAGTGCATCCTGCCTTAGACCATTTTTGATGCATTAGGCTTATCTTAGAACCTAACACAGCTTAGTAAAAGGGTCCCTTAAGTTTCATTCTAAATATTTATTATATTTATTTATGAGTACTTGATATATCATGAATTCCATGCAACATGCATAAGAACTTAAGCATTGCCATATTGGGACAGAACAAAGGTCATCAAGCCCAGTATCCTGTTTTCAAAATTGGCTGATCTAGGTCACAAGTACCTGGTGAGACTCCAGAACACAGATTTTATGCAGCTTATCCTATAATATACAGTGGATTTTCCCAAGTCCATCTTAATAATGGTTTATGGGCTTTTCTTTTTTTTTAAACCCTGCTAAGCTAACAGCTTTTACCACATTCTCTGGAAACGTATTCCAGAGTTTAGTTACACGTTGAGTGAAGAAATATTTTCTCTGATTCATTTTAAATTTACCACTTAGTAGCTTCTTTGCATGCCCCCTAGTCCTAGTATTTTTGGAAAGAGTAAACAAGGGATTCACATCTACCTGCTCCACCCTGCTGTGTAGTAAGAAATGACAAAAAGCTAAATAGGACAGAAGGTAGATGAAACAGAATGAAGGAAACAAATTACATTTTTGTTAAATGAAAAAAAAAAAAGACCCTAAACAAAACAGAAAACTTTTCTGTTCACACCCCCTAATGACTTCATAAAAATGCAGTTCCATTAACCACGTCCTTTAGATTTGCTGGAATATTAACCCAGGGGATGGGGGAGGGGTAATGACTGCTCTCACAACACTTGGAAAGACCAAGTTATCTGGAACGTGTGAAGTGCTCATGTTAATGTCACGTCGTTAAACCATATTGCTGCACAGGTTAATATAATTGGGTTCCTGTGTGTGAGCAATGATCCAAAGCATGTTATGGCATGAAAACAAATGACATTTAACTAAGAGATTGTAGGGGCACCTTGTTATCTGCATGGAGAGCAATTGGAATGGAGAGTCAGATCACTAGACAACAGACTGATGAATTAGCTCTTGGGTTTATTGCACAGCCTGGATTTATAACCACATGGTTTGAGCACAATTTAGTAGACTCCTGAAGGGATGAGAGTCCGGATTGTCAATTAGGGGTCTTTTCACCAAGGCTCGCTGAAAAATGGCCTGCGGGTTTTGGGTGCACGCCGATACATTTTTTTGCACGCCTGTAAAAAAGGCCCTTTTTTTGCCGAAAACGGACGTGCGGTAAAATGAAAATTGCCGTGCGTCCATTCTGGATCTAAGACCTTACCGCCGGCCATTGACCTAGTGGTAAAGACTCACATGGTAACCGGATTGTCAATTAGGGGTCTTTTTACCAAGGCTCGCTGAAAAATGGCCTGCGGGTTTTGGGTGCGCGCCGATACATTTTTTTGCACGCCTGTAAAAAAGGCCCTTTTTTTGCCGAAAACGGACGTGCGGTAAAATGAAAATTGCCGTGCGTCCATTCTGGATCTAAGACCTTACCACCGGCCATTGACCTAGTGGTAAAGACTCACGTGGTAACCGGTCGGTTATGCCCTACACGCACCAAACGCCTACTTGGCGCGCGTCCATTACACGCACCAGAAATAAAAAAAAATATTTTTCAGGCGCGCGTATCGGACACGCGACAGAAATGAAATTACCACAAGAGCCACGTGGTAGTCTTGTGGCAACTCCATTTTGGCGTGCGTTGGGCGTGCGTAGTAGATGGGCCCCTTAGATTACAGCTTCTTACCCTCTCTGGTTCTGTGTAGGGAATGGCTGTATTTAGACTTTAATTTATTGGTCATTTCTGCTATTTATAAACGTACAGAAACCAGTTTTAAGCTTTTAGAAGGAACCACCCGGCCAATGAGGCCTTGGAGTTGCCTGGGAGTGCATGCTGCTTGAGTGTGAGTCACCTCTCCCCCCTACTTCCCCAATTACGCTCTCCCACAGTACAGTAAAAACAGATTACAGAGCTCAAAGCAGTATTTTTCTAGACTGACATCTGCCCTTTACTAGGGTAGTTGCACCTTGTTGGCAAACTCAGCCCACTTGCCTCAGCTGTGGACACCTTGACTTTTGACACCCTGCATCCTCAGGACCAGCATTACAGGGGCAATTGCTAGGCCCCCATGATACAGGGAAGGGGGCATCTCTTCCTGCTGGTGAGCTTTGGAGCTCCTTCCCATATTTTACCCCTTGGTCCCAGTGGCCCACCCAACAGTAGCACATGTTCAGCGGTAGCTGGTGGAGATCCCAAGCTCGGTCAGCTGAATACTTTCCCCTGATAGTAACAGAATTCTACTCTCCACAATACTGGCACCTGCGCATGCTCAGTTTTCAGCGCATGCCTGCTGCAGTCTGCCAAGGTGGAAAGAAGCTTTTTGCTGCCAGCTGAGACATTTTGTTTTGGGGGGGGGAGAACATTCGGTGCCTACCCACTTCTTACCTAGGCCCACCCAAAATCTGTTGTCTGGCGATGCCCCTGCTTGGTCCCAGGATGCTTATAACTGGCCCTGTGCATCCTTTAACCAGTAACTCAGAAGGCACATGCTTGCGACGGGACTCCCAGGGGTGAATCCATGGGTGGGACTTCGTAGGCCATGTTGCCTCTACTTTGCAATTAAGACCACCCAATCAGCGGCAGTGGTATGAGCCAATGAGAGAAGAACTGAAGGCAGTGTCAACATCTGCACTGCCTTGTACCTACCCATGTTACTCTCAGGCCTCACCAAGAAATCAATCCTAGTTACACCGATGAGGACACTGTTTGTCGTCTTTCCTAAACGGTGACCAAATAATGAACTTGCAAAAAGTAAGGGGTCCTTTTACAAAGACGCACTGAAAAATGACTTGCGGTAGGGTAGGAGCGGAGTTCGGGCGTGCGCCAATCCATGCTTTAGCGCGCCTGTAAAAAAGGCCTCTTCCCCTCCCCCCCCCCCCCGAAAATGGATGTGCTGCAAAATCCAAATTGCTGCTGCATCTATTTTGGGTGGTGGACTTTGGAACTGGGGAACTGAGTTCGATTCCCACTTCAGGCACAGGCAGCTCCTTGTGACTCTGGGCAAGTCACTTAACCCTCCATTGCCCCATGTAAGCCGCATTGAGCCTGCCATGAGTGGAAAAGCGCAGGGTACAAATGTAACAAAAATAAAACAGATACTATTGGAGATTCTACATGGAATGTTGCTACTATTGGAGATTCTAGATGGAATGTTGCTAATATTGGAGATTCTACATGGAATGTTGCTATTCCACTAGCAACATTCCATGTAGAAGCCTGCGCGGCCACATTGCTGATCTGCAAGGGCCGACTTCTACATGGAATGTTGCTAGTGGAATAGCAACATTCCATGTAGAATCTCAAATAGTAGCAACAGTGGAGGAGTGGCCTAGTGGTTAGGGTGGTGGACTTTGGTCCTGAGTTCGATTCCCACTTCAGGCACAGGCAGCTCCTTGTGACTCTGGGCAAGTCACTTAACCCTCCATTGCCCCATGCAAGCCACATTGAGCCTGCCATGAGTGGGAAAGCGCAGGGTACAAATGTAACAAAAATAAAACAGATACTATTGGAGATTCTAGATGGAATGTTGCTAATATTGGAGATTCTACATGGAATGTTGCTATTCCACTAGCAACATTCCATGTAGAAGGCTGCGCAGGCTTCTGTTTCTGTGAATCTGACGTCCTGCACGTATGCACATACGTGCAGGACGTCAGACTCACAGAAGCAGAAGCCTGCGCGGCCACATTGGTGATCTGCAAGGGCCGACTTCGCTAATGGAATAGCAACATTCCATGTAGAATCTCAAATAGTAGCAACAGTGGAGGAGTGGCCTAGTGGCCTGTAAGCCGCATTGAGCCTGCCATGAGTGGGAAAGTGTATAAATGTAACAAAAAAAAGATAAACTCATAGGTGCTACTTTTTGTGTATACCTGATCTCGATTTGTATCTGCCATTTTCAGGGCACAGGCTGTAGAAGTTTGCCCAGCACTAGCCCCGCCTCCAAACCACCAGCCCCGCTTCCCCCCACAGGCTCTGCCACCCAATCTCGGTTAAGCTTCTCGGTTAATAGTCTATTGCCTCAGATAACAGGTAGTGCTATTTCTATCAGACATTAGCATCACAAATATGCATTCCAGAGAAAGGAAATCCCAGGCTTCACATATTAGATCTGGTTGCTTCTCCCTTCTTACCGAAGGCCTTGAGCTGTCCATCCTATTGGCTTTCTTGATCTCCCCTGGCTAGTCATAGTGACCCCATCGTGCCATGCTCCTGCTGACAAGCCTAACTTGGTGGCTCTGCCTCCTTAGTACCATCTGCTCTGTTCCACCTTTTCCCAGGGCTTTGTTCCTGTTGTAAACTTTTCAATACCTGCTTTTAATCAAGGTACTCCTGGGCTAAACTTGTGTCCTGCCCCTCTTGGACAACAGTACCCAGAAATTAGAGAGAGGGGGACAGAGAGAGAGAGAGATGCCTGTGATGGGGTCTATGTCCTGTCACTTAGTAAACCCCAGGGACATAAGAAAAGGTTGGAAGCAGTAACAAAAACCACAGAATGAGCTCCAAGTCTCAGTAGGTGATTGCAAAATAGAATTGCCCTGTGAATTGCAAAATCAATTTCTAGGAAGAAAGATAGAAAAGGGAGATCACCTGAGACTTGAAGGCAAATCAATTCATTAGCTCCTCCAAAAGAGACAATATTCCCCTCCAATCTGGCTGCAGGGTAGGGCTTAGGGGAGGAGTCCACTGTCCTAGAAGGGGAGGGAGTTGTAGCAGAGCACAGACTCCCTGAGAGGAAGCTGGAGTCTGAAGATTGCAACACACGCTATGCATTTATTTATTTCTTTATTTGTTGCATTTGTATCCCACATTTTCCCACCTTTTTGCAGGCTCAATGTGGCTTACATAATGCCGTAATGGTGATCGCCATTCCGGAATGAGAAATAGAAAGTGCTGTTACCCTGACTACTTGTCGAATTTAACAATTCCTTACACTGCCACACGAACCCTTAGATCCCTAACAGATAACAGGTTAGTGATTCCTCCTCTCGCTAGGGCCAGATGGGAATCTACGCGGAGATCGGCTTTTTTCTACTTGTCCCCTTCTCTTTGGAACGGTCTTCCGAAAGAGATCAGACTTGAGAAATCCTACTTTCATTTTCGGAAACTTTTGAAAACCTTTTACTTTATCGACTATGTAGAACAGAATTTAGACTAAGGGAAAAACTAGGTTATAAAAGGAAACTTCAATGTGTATTAAATCTTAATTTGTACTATTTATGTTTGTGTAGTTTATACTATGTACTCAATTCTGTATTTGCGGTGCTTTCCTGTAATGATTGGAGTTCCATTGTTTGTCTAAACTGTATTGTTCTTTTTCTATTTTACAAATTGTAAACCGTTCTGTCTTGCAGTTGCAGTAAGATACGGTAAATAAATTACATTAAAGTTTATAAATGAAGAGTAAATTATAGAGTAAGTTAGATATAATCAGTTCATTTCCGGCGTGAGAAATAAGGTGGCTGAGCATTAACATTCATTGGTGACAGAGTGACTGAAGCAGTCGGGTATAGAGAGTTCAGTTTTGGCTGGTTCTGGAAGAGTTTCGTTGTCTGGTATTTAGATATAAATTTAGATATAAATCCTATAAGATATAGGATTCTCTTTTCCGCTTTTACCAGTGGGTTTCGTTTTCCCCGTAGGCTATTCATTCAGAGCAAATTTGGAAAAAGTCTAAGTGACAGAATTTTCCTGCCTGTAGATGGTGGTATTTGCAATTCAGACTACGTGGATGGCAGCAGTGGAGCAAGACCTGACCCCCAACTCAAGGACATTTGTTTTGGATACATTTAAGTTAAAAGGCAATTTTCTAAATATTTGTTGTTGATGCCTGTGGAATTTTTATTGAACCTTTTGCTGGAACACATGTTAAATCCCACAGAGAGAAAGGAGACCTAGGTGGGGTTGGGGCCTTCTGGTGAACACACCAGGAACAGAGCAACGGGGGGGCGGGGGGGGTACAGATCCGTACTAATTGATTGACCGAGATTCTGTGCTGACAGAAGACTGGGGATTTATTTATTTATTTAAGCACATTTATATCCCACTTTTTCCCCACAGTTTTGCAGGCACAAAGTGGCTTACAATGTACTGATGAGGCTAACACCAGATCGGTTGTTATACAAATACAATCAAATTAAATAGGATAGAAGGAACAGGGTAAAAAGAAAAAGGGAAAGGTTAAAGAGTCTAAAACGGTCCACTGATAAGTCATTAGGATGGACTTTAGATTGTAAGCCGCATTGAGCCTGCCATGTGTGGGAAAGCGCGGGGTACAAACGTAATAAATAATAATAATAATATACGTTGAAACCATAGAGAAGACTGTCCAAGATAGGCTGGACCTAGGTAGTTTCCCATTGCTGAGACAGCTCTGGTTAGCTGAACAACTCTCGGCAAGGCGGTCCATAAGTGGGTGGAGGTGAAGTGGAAA
The DNA here is from genome assembly GCF_901765095.1 of Microcaecilia unicolor. Lineage (NCBI taxonomy): Eukaryota > Metazoa > Chordata > Amphibia > Gymnophiona > Siphonopidae > Microcaecilia > Microcaecilia unicolor. The sequence continues at coordinate 239,734,486 of NC_044038.1, forward strand.
GCAGCCCCTAAGATGAGTGGTAAAGTGATCAGTTCACTCTATGGTGTTCAGACGCAAAACCTAAGTGGTCCCAAAGGCGCTGCTCAACAGGTGGAGATCGGGTCAGGAGACTAAAGCGATCATGTGGCAGGCTGGGTGGAAAGAGGCTCAGATGGAGTACGGCAGGAGGAGACACGGAGAGCAGAAGAAAGGGGTTCATGGGCACTTGCCCACACCTGTGGATGGGTGTTGCGCAACAGTTTCCAAGGAACGGTCTTTATGGGTGGGCAGCGTATGATGATGGCTTAGGAGAGAGAATTGGATGGGTAAATTCCCCAAACTGAAAACTTCCCTCCACTTAGGCGGCAATTCTGTATGGGTCACCAAAACTCAGGTGCCAAAATGCAGGCAAAATGTTGGGTACTAAACTTTACTCTATAACAGCATCTACACGGTTAGGAAAGGAATGGAAAACAAAAATGAGGACGTTATAATGCCTTTGTATCGCTCCATGATGCGACCGCACCTCAAATATTGTGTTCAATTCTGGTCACCGCATCTCAAAAAAGATATGGTGGAATTAGAAAAGGTGCAGAGAAGGGTGACAAAAATGATAAAGAGGATGGGACGACTTCCCTAAGAGGAAAGGCTGAAGCGGCTAGGGCTCTTCAGCTTGGAGAAAAGACGGCTGAGGGGAGATATGAAAGAAGTCTATAAAATAATGAGTTGAGTGGAACGGGTAGACGTGAATCATTGCTTACTCTTTCCAAAAATACTAGGACTAGGGGGCACGCAATGAAGCTAGAAAGTAGTAAAATGAATCGGGGAAAATATTTCTTCACTCAACGTGTAATTAAACTCTGGAATACATTGCCAGAGAATGTAGTAAAAGCGGTTAGCTTAGCAGGGTTTAAAAAAGATTTGGATAGCTTCCTAAAGGAAAAAGTCCATAGATCATTATTAAAATGGACTTGAAACCTGGATTGGCCACTGTTGGAAACAGGATGCTGGGCTTGATGGACCTTCAGTCTGTCACAGTATAGCAATACTTATGTACATTATGGAATACTAGCATAAGTCTACATTTATGCACTAATATCTATGTGCACCCACTTTTGTGTGCTCTGTTGCCTAAATGTTGGCACATACTACTACTACTACTACTACTACTTAACATTTCTAGAGCGCTACTAGGGTTACGCTAGCTTCTATATATGATACCTAAAACATCGACACTGAAAATAATATGCAGTAAGTTTAAAACAAATAAGAGAAAATTTTTCTTTACTCAGCTTGTAATTCGACTCTGGAATTCGTTGCCAGAGAATGTGGTGGTTAAGGCAGTTAGCTTAGCAGAGTAAGAAAGGTTTGGGCGGCTTCCTGAAGGAAAAGGCCATAGAATGTTCTTAAATGGATGTAGGGAAAAATCCACTATTCCTGGGACAAGGAGTACAAAATGTTTTTCTCCGTGGATCTTGTTGGGTGATTGTGACCTGGATGGGCCACTGTCGGGGACGGGGTGCTGGGCTGGATGGACCTTTGGTCTATCCCAGTGTGGCGATGCTTATGTCTTATGCCTAAGCATCTAATATAATAATTTGCTCCGCCAACATTCCAATTGTCTCACTGGGATCGTAACCACCTGCTGACGTCACTCCTCCAACGTTCTCCATCTCCCCTCCCTCCCAGTTCCATGGGACCCTGGAACTGGGAGGGAGGGATGGAGGGACAGAGGGAGAGGGGACCCTGGAAATGGGAGGGAGGGAGGGGGACACTGGAACTCAGAGGGGGGAGGGAGGGAGGGGGGCCTGGAACTCGGAGGGAGGTAGAGGGGGCAGGGGAGAGATGCTGCACATGGATGGATGGAGGGGGCAGGGCATAGAGGACGTTACCTGCATATGGATGAATGCAGGGGAGAAAGCATAATGCAAGGGAGGGAGGGGACCCTGAAACTTGGAGGGAGGCAGGGAGAGGACGACCCTGGAACTCGGAGGCAGGGAGGGAGGGGATGACCCTGGAACTCAGAGGGAGGGAGGGTGACAACAACCCTGGAACTCGGAGGGAGGGAGGGAGGGGGGACGACCCTGGAACTCAGAGGGCGGGAGAGAGGGGGGACCCTGGAACTGGGAGGGAGGGGGGCCCTGGCACACACTCTCATGCTCACGCACACACTCTCTCTCTCTCTCTCTCTCTCTCTCTCACACAGACACACTCGCACCCAGACTCACTCTCTCTGTGTCACACACACACACACTCGCACATTCATTCACTCTCTCTCTCTCTCTCTCTCTCTCTCTCACACACACACACACAGTCACTCTCACACACTCTCTCTCTCAAACATGCACACTCCGAGGAAAACCATGCTAGCGCCTGTTTCGTTTGTGTCAGAAACGGGCCTTTTTTACTAGTATTTCATAAAGTAACAAATTTAGGTGGCAATAAGGGCTCCCACGCTAAGCCAGTTGTATCCGGCCAGCGAGTGGCAATGCCCGATTACCGCCAGGTTACAGCTACGCAAGCCATTTCCGGAGGTTTTCCATCGGCAGCCGCATTGGGCTGACGGTAGTCCCGTAAGAGCTAACGGCAAACCCGCGTTGGGTTTACTGCCGCTCTGTAAAAGGGCCCCTTACAGATTTAGCTTGGGCTAACGATTAGCACATTGTAAATTAGAAGACGCCCATAGGAATAGAATGAGCGTCCTATCATTTAGCACCTGCTAAAACCATCAGCACAACTTAGTAAAAGGACCCTTTAGACTTAAGCCCTCCAGGAACAGGGAAATACCTCACCCTCAGCTACAACTGAAAAGGTGAGAGCGAAGTACAAACACATCTGCAACGCACACCTTATATTATTCAACTTAATTTTTTTCAGGTGTTCGAAAGAAGGCCTATGTTTCCTCAATTCCTGGGATCAGAACAGAATGGACCGAAAAAGAAAACTGTGCAAAGGCCCTGGGAAAAAGATGAAATATGGGAAGGGAAAGTGGAGCAGTGCAAGTAACCTGGGACTGCTCAAAATAACAAATCCTCTTGAGTCCCCAGTACAAAAATAAATATTGATGTTTGTAGTCCCTTGCCATCGGGAATACATTACACGTCCAATAAGAGGCAGGACAGAAAGATAACTGCTTTGTGTAGCTACGTTCTAACAATGCAAAATCTTAATTAAAAAAGAGGAAAGAATCTCAGCACCTCCACTTTTTTGATTTCAGAATGTAAGACGGGCACATAATATGTTGTCACAGAAGACTGCAATTGGTTCATCTTCTTTAATAGCTTAAATCCTTAAGGAATCCGAGAATTACAGCTAATTTTTACTCTTATTATAATCCTGTGTATTGTATAAGGCAATAACAATATAATTATGCAATTAAAACACCCATTTTCCATCTTAAGAAGATCGTACATTCGGTTTTAACATGCTCAGGTACATATGCTGCTCATGTATATACACTATGGAATGAGTCTAATCACAGGTGAAATTGGAATTAACAGCCCTATCTGGAGACGTGAATTTTTTAGCCTTTAAAACAGAGGTGCTCAAAAGGGTCCACAGGCCAGTCGGATTTTCAGGATATCCCTAATGAATATGCATGGGAGAGATTTGCATATTATGGAGGTGACAGGCATGCATATCTCTCTTGTGCATTTCATTAGGTGCGGAGTTGGCACCTGGCCGGTTAAGTGTCGATAATCAACACTTAACGGCCAGGATAACTGCATAAATGGGACCATATTAAACACAGTCCTATCTTTATGCGGCAACCTATGCCTGCTTAAGCTCTGAGTAACGACTTAAGCGATCGTGCGTTACTCGGTACCGCATAAATCAGTTATTCAATGCCGAAACCCGCACATGGGTTAAGTGTTGATAATCAACACTTAACGGCCAGGATAACTGCATAAATTGGACCATATTAAACACAGTCCTATCTTTATGCGGCAACCTATGCCTGTAACGACTTAAGCGATCGTGCGTTACTCGGTACCGCATAAATCAGTTATTCAATGCCGAAACCCGCACATGGGTTAAGTGTTGATAATCAACACTTAACGGCCAGGATAACTGCATAAATTGGACCATATTAAACACAGTCCTATCTTTATGCGGCAACCTATGCCTGCTTAAGCTCTGAGTAACGACTTAAGCAATCGTGCATTACTCGGTACCGCATAAATCAGTTATTCAATGCCGAAACCCGCACATGGCCCAGCATTGAATATCTGGAAATAACACCTGCAGCAGTCTACAAAACGCTGAATATTGATGTCTAGGTTTTCAAACTCAGGGAGCCCAACACGCACCAAAATGGAGTTACCACCCAGCTACCGCGTGGCTCTTGCGGTAATTTCATTTTTGGCGTGTGTCTAATACACGCATCCGAAAAATAATTTTTATTTTTTTCGGACACGCGTATTGAATGTGCGCCAAGTGGCATGTGACACACATAGGTCATGATCGCCCAGTTACTGCATGAGACTTTACCACTAGGTCAATGGCTGGCGGTAAGGTCGCAGACCCAAAATGGATGCACGGCCATTTTCATTTTGCCACACGTCCATTTTCGGCAAAACTTTTGCAAAGGCAATTTTTACAGGTGCGCTGAAAGATGGTTCTGTGCGTGCCCAAAACATGCGTCTACACTAGCGTAGGCCATTTTTCAGCACACTTTAGTGGGCTAAGAGAGTGTTCTATGAGGGCACCTGAGTGTCCAGTTTCTACTGTAGAATAGAGCCTAATTTGGCATTTGGGCATCAACACTCACCCCATGTAAATGACAGGCGTAAATGTTAGCACCTAAATGTTGAGACGTGGAGTGGCATAATTGAACAGGGGCGCTCATCTCTAAGGGTGCCCATCTCTAAGGACGGCCCTGTAAAGGGGCGTCCCTGATCGTATTATCGAAACAAGATGGGCATCCATCTTTCGTTTCGATAATATGGTCAGGGACGCCCAAATCTCAACATTTGGGTCGACCTTAGAGATGGCCACCCTTGGTTTTCGCTGACAATGGAATCCAAAGACACCCATCTTAAAAACGGCCAAATCCAAGCCATTTGGTCGTGGGAGGAGCCAGCATTTGTAGTGTACTGGTCCCCCTCACATGCCAGGACACCAACCGGGCACCCTAGGGGGCACTGCAGTGGACTTCAGAAATTGTTCCCAGGTGCATAGCTCCCTTACCTTGAGTGCTGTGCCCCCCCCCCCCCCCCACCAGGTCCGCCTGCCTGAAGTACACTGCACCCAGTACAACTGCTCCAGGGACCTGTATACTGCTGCGATGGACCTGAGTATGGCATTTGAGGCTGGCAAAAAAGTATTTTTAACCTGTTTTTTATGGTGGGAGAGGGTTAGTGACCACTGGGGGAGTAAGGGGAGGTCATCCCCGATTCCCTTCCGTGGTCATCTGCTCAGTTTGGGCGTGTTTTCACGGCTTGTTCATGAAAAGAAATGGACCAAGTAAAGTCGGCCAAGTGCTCGTCACGGCCGCCCTTCTTTTTTCCATTATCGGCCGAGAACGCCCATCTCCTAATCACGCCCCAGTCCCGCCTTCGCTACCCTGCCGACACGCCCCCGTGAACTTTGGTCGTCCCTGCGACACAAAGCCAGCAAGGGTGTCAAAAAATCTGCTTTCGATTATGCCGATTTGGGCTGCCTTGCGAGAAGGGCACCCATCTCCCAATTTGTGTCGAAAGATGGGTGCCCTTCTCTTTCGAAAATGAGCTGGTTAGCTGCGCAACTTAAAGTATAATTTTGCCCCCAGATTCTATATAGCGTAACAAGTTTTGTGCGCAAATCCAGCTGTATTCTGGATTCGTGTGCGCAACTTAATTAGTTAACAAGCCAAGCAGCGCCGATAATTGCCACTTAACAAGCAATTATTCACACTAATTGGCATTAATTAGAATTTACGCACACAACTGCCTAAACGTATTCCATAATGTGATGCGTGTAAATTCTAAGTCGTGTAGTTGAAAAGAGGGCGTGGCCATATGTGTGGAATGGGCAGGTCACGGGCGTTTTTAAAACCTATGTGCATTGTTATAGAATATACCTAGTCCCTGCCTAATTTAGCAGTCGGCATTTGCTCTAAGTTTTACTTGGCGTAACTACCCGTAATATAATTTAGGCATGCGGATGAGTACTCAGCGTTTTCTATAAACTGTGTTGAAATTTAGGCATAGTCTATAAAGTACACCTAAAATTTGGCCTAATTTATAGAATACACTTAGGAGTATTTATTCATTACATTTGTATCCCACCTTTTCCCACTTATTAGTAGGCTCAAAGTGGCTTACATAGTTCCGGACAGGTGGTTACAGACTCCGGTGTGAACAAATACAGTATAGGGGTACTATTACAGTGACGAGTACAGTAAAGAAGTATCGGTAAATAGGTTGGGGTGATTCAGACAAAATGTTAGGATGTGATCATGCGTTGGAGTTGAAAACTGTCCGTTTCCTGATTAAAATGCCATATTTCATTATTCGGTGTTTATGCCAGATACTGTGGGGCAGGGCCGCCGAGAGGGGGGGGGGGCAAAATTCCCCGGGCCCAGGCCTCCAAGGGGGTCCGGCGCTGGGATCAGGCCGCCGGCGCTGCAGTCCCCGGTCTCACCTGCCTGCCTCCACGGCTCCGGGCCCCCTTCATTCAAAGCGGCAGTCGCAGATCACATCTCTTCTGGCCTTCCTTCCCTATGTCCCGCCCTCGCGGAAACCGGAAGTTACATCAGACGAGGGCGGGACACAGGGAGGGAAGGCCAGAAGAGACGCGATCTGCGACTGCCGCTTTGAATGAAGGGGGCCCGGAGCCATGGAGGCAGGCAGATGAGACCGTGGACTGCAACGGCGGGGGGGAGAGACGGGGGGCGGCAGCGGCGGGGAGGGTGGAGGCGGGGAGGCCTTGCCCCGGGCCCGGCCTAGTCTCTCGGCGGCCCTGCTGTGGGGTATGCCTTCTTGAACAGGTGAGTTTTTAGGGTTTTTTTTTTCGGAATTCTAGATGATTATTCGTAGATTTCAGGCGTTTTGGTAGTGTATTCCAGAGCTGTGTGCAATATGTAAGAGAAACTCGACGCTTATATTGATTTATACTTCAGGCTTTTACAACTTGGGAAGTGAAGAGTTAAGTACGTTCTGGCTGATTCAATTGTGTTTCTAATTTATTTAGTTTCAGTGCTGATTGTTTAGGTGTGATATATAGAATCTAGTCCTTGGTACCTAATTGTGTGACCCACCCATGCCCCACCCACAGGTTCATCCCTTTACAGTTAGGGGCTAAAGCACTTGGGTGCTCATTTATTAAAATGTGCCTGACTGCTGTTTACCCCGGTAGAACACATAACTTCCATTGAGAACCTAAGATCTGATGCCTAATTTCTGGTGCACTCTATAGAACTGGGGTTTTATCCCCCGGATTCTATGTCATGCAACTTGTGTTGCACATGCAAATCCGGTTGTACTCTGGGCTTGCCCACACAATTTAATTAGCTTAACAAGCTAAGGATGTGAAAAGATATGAAGTGGTGCAAAGAAATCTACAAAAGTGATATGGGATTTGCTTTACAAGACGTACGAGGAGAGACTTACTGACCTGAACATGTATACCCTGGAGGAAAGGAGAAACAGGGGTAATATGATACAGACATTTAAATATTTGAAAGGTATTAATCCGCAATCAAACCTTTTCCGCAGATGGGAAGGTAGTAGAACTAGAGGAAAATGAAATGAGGTTGAAGGGGGGCAGACTCAGGAAAAATGTCAGGAAGAATTTTTTCACGGAGAGGGTGGTGAATACTTGGAATGCCCTCCCACGGAAGGTGGTGGAGATGAACACAGTGACGGAAATCAAATATGAGTAGGATAAGCACAAAGGAATCCTTTAGAGAAAGAAACGACAGGTTTTAGCAGTCTGTTGAATATGTGTAGAGAAGGAGAGGGAGGAGTCGAAGATGACCCCAAAGTTACCAGCTGATGAGACAGGGAGGATGAGAGTGTTATCCACAGAAATAGAGAATGGGGGAGGAGGAGAGGTTGGTTTAGGGGGAAAGATAAGAGGCTCAGTCTTGGTCATGTTTAGTTTCAGATGGCGCTGAGACATCCAGGCAGCAATGTCAGACAGGCAGGCTGATACTTGGGCCTGGTTGCATTTGTACGCATTCTGGGGGCATATTTTATAAATGGACATAGACACCAATGGTACCTTCATAAAATAAGCATAAGTTAGATGCATGAATCACATATTTTAGGCACCTTGATTTGTCACACATCTTCTACAAGAAACATTTTCCCCCTCCCATTTCATCCTGCTACAAGGGTACCAGAATTACGTTCTTGGTTCCCTCAACCGTAGCCTCAATTAGGTCACACACAAAGGGTACTACATCTGGGTAATGTTATGGGTCATGCAGGTATTTGTAGAACGGATACTTGTAGGCATTTTGCAGACACATGATGTATGAACTATACAAATTTCTTTGATGAATTGTTTTTAAATATTTCCTCTGTTTTATTAATTGACTAAGGAAGCCATGTATCAATGCCATGCGTTGCCGGTTTACACATAAATAACATTCCTGCACTGTTCATTTATATTATTATTACCGATATAACAGCGAATGTATTTTTTTTTTTGCCTTGTAAACAAGATTTTGCTTACAGCTAAATGAAAAGAAGCAGAGTTAATCACACAGAAATAATAGATTTAAAAAGATAATTCAGTGTTGTACGGATAATGTTTAATCTTCACCAATAGAACCCACTCCGAGAGCAATGACAGAAATTCTCGTTTCCTAATTAACCGGCATTCATCACTGGTCAGGACAAAGCTGACGGATTAAGCTGCTGGTGGCTCATGCCTGGTGCTTATACAGGGGAGAGAAATGCGTTCTGACAGAACTGCAACTAGATGAAACAGCGAAACGTTCCGGAAAATATTGCACTGTAAAAATTCAGAATTTAGAGTAAGATTCAGAATTATACAACTCAGAAGTTTGATATAATTTGTCTCAGACAAACCTCTCTCACCCTTGGGTTTCCTAATCCATTTCAGGTCTTCAGACAGCCTTTTCTAATCTTTGGTCTCCCTAATCCATTCTAGGGTCTTTGACTGTCTTTATGTTAAGTTTGATCAATTAAATCGTGGTCTAAACCAATCTTTCCTTTTCTCAACCTTTATAATTCATTTTGTTCCCTAATATATTTTACAGTGTCATCCTACCACTGAAAGAGACTGACTAAAATGACAGAAAGTAGACAATATAATTTCTTTGCTCCCTTTACAGACCATTTCAATCTCCTGACAAGACTTTGCCCACATGGAGTTAAGAGTAATTAGAGAAAGACGTGAGACATTTTTTGAAAGGGCTCCTTTTCATTGCTTTCACATAAGTCAACTCTGTGCTGGTAGAAAGTACCTACGAAAATCTGCTTCTGACTTGTCCTACATAACAAACATGCAAGGAACGAAGGCAAAAAAAAACTACACTACATCCAGTATACAATGGATTAAATTTAGAATTCTACACCGAATGATTGCAGAGAAATATTTGCATATCATGCACATGCAAGAAATTTCTTTTCGTTTCGGTTTCCCTTCTTGTCTACTGCCTACCACCAAAGGGGATTTATACTCCATTCATTTCACGAGAGGTCAAGAAAGGGCCAGGACAAAATTGCATTCTAAAGTTAATGTGTTGAAAACGTATTAAGCAGAACATATACCAATAAGCAGACTGACCTGCTTGGCTGTTCTTCAGTGCTTTTATTTAATTCTTTATTTATTGATTTTACTCTCCTTGTGCCGGCCATGCAATTACATTGCTTTCAAAATGATGAACTCAGGTTTAAGAGAACGTTTCTTGTTTGACACATCAGGGAAGGCGGATACTGGGCCGCGCAATGGTTCATGGATTTGTGAAGATCTGCGTTCAGATCCTGGCCTCAGGTGGAACGTATTTCTTGCCTACACTCAGGAACAATTTAAGCTTTTGGGGGAAACATCCTGCAGTAGTTTTGGACCAGCCCTTAGGGGCCTTTTTACAAAACAGCGGTAAAAAAATGGAATTAGCATTGCTTTCCCAGGTCATTCCCACGTGCTAAGACTATTTGTTTCGCATGGGTAAAATGGCCTCTTTTTCTATTTTTTTTTAATTAATGGCCAGACGCTAATTTTCGCATTAACTCATGGCTATTAACATATCAGCCCCCTACTGCCACCTAGCGGTAACCAACTCTCTGCCCCCAACCCACCCCCAGCATGTGGAAAGCGAATGCCAATGCCAAAATTACCGCAGGATGCCTCAGTGGGCCTCGCAATAAGGCGTTTTAAACTGCAATAAGCTTAGTAAAAGATCCCCTTAATCTGCACATTTTTTCCCCCTATTGAAAATTAAGGCCTTGAACAGGTCTCACCCATTCATAGCTAAATATGCCCACTGAATTCTAGAGATAGGCCTGACGGGACTCACTTATCAGATGTCGGTTTAGATATTTTCCTAAGTATCATTCAGGCGTAACTGGACAGGCACTCAGTGTATTCTATAATCCACACAGAAATTTAGGCGTATTCTATAAAATACTGCTAGATGTGGGCATACTTCATAGAATATGCTAGGCGTATTTTATTTCTGCGTGGATTTTCCAGGCACCATTTATAGAATCTAGACCTATGTGACTTACATGCATCCTTACACAGTAGCGCTTAGCTGCTTTGCTGCCTTGCTGCCAGTCACACAAGTAAGTGTACATTTACCTGTGACACTGCTGTACATTTACACACTCAAGTGGCATATATAATGTGGTAACATAGTAAATGATGGTCTTTCTGAACGGTCCATCCAGTCTGCCCAACAAGATAAACTCATTTTACATGGTATCTAAGTACATAAGTACATAAGTAATCCCATACTGGGAAAAGACCAAGGGTCCATCGAGCCCAGCATCTTGTCCACGACAGCGGCCAATCCAGGCCAAGGGCACCTGGCAAGCTTCCCAAACGTACAAACATTCTATACATTTATTCCTGGGATTTTGGATTTTTCCGTTTAGTAGCAGTTTATGGACTTGTCCTTTAGGAAACTGTCCAACCCCTTTTTAAACTCTGCTAAGCTAACCGCCTTCACCACATTTTCCGGCAATGAATTCCAGAGTTTAATTACACGTTGGGTGAAGAAACATTTTCTCCGATTTGTTTTAAATTTACTACACTGTAGTTTCATCGCATGCCCCCTAGTCCTAGTATTTTTGGAAAGCGTGAACAGACGCTTCACATCCACCTGTTCCACTCCACTCATTATTTTATATACCTCTATCATGTCTCCCCTCAGCCGTCTCTTCTCCAAGCTGAATAGCCCTAGCCTCCTTAGTCTTTCTTCATAGGGAAGTCGTCCCATCCCCGCCCCCCATCTGATACTTTATAGCTGAGTTTGATTTGTCCTTGCCTTTCTCAGGGCACAGACCATAGAAGTCTGCCCAGCACTGTTCTTGTACTAAAAGTTCTGAAGATTCTGGAATCCTAAAGAGTTACAAGATTCCGGAATCCCAATTAGTAGCAACATTCCATGTAGAACCCCAAAGAGTAACATAGTAAATGACAGCAGATAAAAACCTGAATGGTCCATCCAGTCTGCCCACCCAACAAGATAAACTCATTTTACATGGTATGGGATACTTTATACCAGAGTTTGATTTGTCCTTGCCATTCTCAGGGCACAGACCATAGAAGTCTGCCCAGTACTGTTCTTGTACTAAGTTCTGAAGCTAACATCGAAGCCCCTTAAAATTTACACTCAAGCCCATCCATATTTATTCAGTCACGATTCTGGAATCCCAATTAGTAGCAACATTCCATGTAGAACCCCAAAGAGTAACATAGTAACATATATTAACTTAGTAAATGACGGCAGATAAAGACCTTACGGTCCATCCAGTCTGCCCAACAAGATAAACTCATTTTATATGGTATGTGATACTTTATACCCGAGTGTGATTTGTCCTTCCCTTTCTCAGGACACAGACCGTAGAGGTCTGCTCAGTACTGTTCTTATACTAAGTTCTGAAGCTAATGTCGAAGCCCCTTAAAATTTACACTCCAGCCCATCCCTATCTATTCAGTCACGATCAGGGCGTAGACCGTAGAAGTCTGCCCAGCTCCCATCTTGTTTCCCAATTATCGGTGTCGCCACCCAATCTCCGCTAAGATTGCGTGGAACCTTTCCTTCTAAACAGGATTCCTTTGTGTTTATCCCATGCATGTTTGAAGTCCATTACTGTTTTCGTCTCCACCACCTCCCGCAGGAGGGCATTCCACATATCCACCACCCTCTCCGTGAAAAAATACTTCCTGACATTAGTCCTGAGTCACGTGAGCACATAAGCACTGCCATACTGGGAAAGACCAAGGGTCCATCAAGCCCAGCATCCTGTCTCTGACAGCGGCCAATCTAGGCTTCAAAAACCCAGCAACCCCCCCCCCCCCCCCAAAAAAAAAAATGAATAATGTTCAATGGACTTTTCCCTCAGGAATCTGTCCAAACCCCCTTTAAATTCCATAAGGCCAGCTGCTGTCACTACATTCTCTGGCAACGAGTTCCAGAGTCCAACTACACGCTGAGTAAAGAAAAACTTTCTCCTATTTGTTTTAAATCTACCATATTCTAGCTTCATCTTGTGTCCCCTGGTTTTGTTGTTGTTTGAAAGTGTAAGCAATCGCTTCACATCTGCCCCCTTCAATCTCAATTTATGTCCTCTAGTTCTACCGCCTTCCCGTCTCTGAAAAAGGTTCATTTGCAGATTAATACCTTTCAAATATTTGAACGTCTGTATCATGCCACCCCTGTTTCTCCTTTCCTCCAAGGTATACATGATCAGGTCTCAAGTCTCTCCTCGTACAGTTTGCAACACAAATCCCATACCATTTTTGTAACTTTTCTTTGCACCGCTTCCAGTCTTTATACATCGTTAGCAAGATACGGCCTCCAAAACTGAACACAGTACTCCAAGTGGAGCCTCACCAACTGGAGTATTGTCAGAATTGCCCTCTTATCCTATGTGTAACTCTCAAGGGTCAGTAATTGCTGAGCCTGGTGTAGACATCTGAAGTCAGTCAACAAGGAGTGGAAACTGGATCAGGCTCTTCGAAAAAAGACTCAGGATTCCAAAATGAAATTAAAGGTGTTTATTTAAGACGACTCGACATGGCACCATGTTTTGGCCCATGCATGCCTGCCTCAGGAGTCTTGATGTGTATACTTGACAGTCACATATATCTTGGTAAAGACGTCTAGTAAAACAAACATGAATTGGTCTTTAAAAAGACCGTTGGTTAAGGAAACAGTTCAATAGGTTGTGAAATGCCGCTGTGGTGCGCTGAAGACCATCTGTAAACATTGTTTCCAGTCAAAGAAATGTACTGGGTGAGGCCTGAAGTGGCACAGCACACCTGTGCTTTTAACATCCAGCAAGGCTCCGTCCAAGGTGCACAATCTGAAGGTTTCCTTCAGCAGCTGCAAACAAAATGCAAATGTTAGCATTTTCCTCGCACATCAAAAATGCAGACATAAAATAAAAAGCCTGTGCAATTAGCTTCAGTTCTCCGAATCACTTTAATTGGGAGAGTTGCTACCTTTGTTGAACATAATTGCTATTTTCCACACTGTGCTTCATTTGGTTGCCTGTTGTCAGTCAGCTTTTCCCTCTCGCTTTTGCATTAGTTAATTAGTCATTTGTTTGCTAAGAATTCTTTTCCAAAATTATTTCAATTGATTTTGATCCTAATTTGATCCAAGTCAAAAGTTGGAGAAAAATGTCCGCACAAAATACAGATGGATCTAGTACCCAAGAAAATTAGAAACTTGCATGAGAGCATAAGCCTTGCCTTACTGGCACCGACCGAAGGTCCATCAAGCCCAGTATCCTGTTTCCAACAGTGGCCAACCCAGGTCACAAGTACCTGGCAGAACCCCAAAGAGTAGCAACATTCCATGTAGAACCGCAAAGAATAGCAAGATTCTAGAATTCTAAAGAATAACAAGATTCCATGCAGAATTTCAAAGTGTAGCAACATTCCATGTAGAACCCCAAACAGTAGCAAGATTCTAGAATTCTAAAGAATAACAAGATTCCATGCAGAATTTCAAAGTGTGGCAACATTCCATGTAGAACCCCAAAGAGTAGCAAGATTCTATTCAGAATCCCAAGTACATAAGTACATAAGTGTTGCCATACTGGGACCGACCGAAGTTCCATCAAGCCCAGTATCCTGTTTCCAACAGTGGCCAATCTAGGTCACAAATACCTGGCAAGATCCCAAAAGAATAAAATAGATTTTATGCTACTTATCCGGGGAATAAGCAACCTCTATTAATCACATACAGTACAGTACAATACACTGTATTGGCTTACAGAGAAATTCTATCACTTGGCGCAAAGTTGTAGACATCACAATGGGATGGACCTAGCGCCAATTCTATAAAAGCTTTAGGGTGCACCTAAGTCATTATAGAGTACTAACATAACGCCGCATTGACGCATCCACTTATGACAGGTCAACGGCTGGGTAAATCGGAGTGACAAAATTTGCCATGCAACAGACACAACTGATAGTATTCTATAAGTTGCGTGTGTTGCTTGGCAACACACCCACAGCCCACCCACGTTCTGCCTACGTCAACACCCCCTTGCAGTAGGAAGGAAACCGTTGAAGCAGACACAGTTGGAAAATAAAGCAAGAACTTTATGAGTAGTTCAATTAAATGGATCCCCATCATGGCCGTGTTTCACCCGGCATGGACTGCTTCAGGGGCACAACATACAGTAGGACAAATAAAATCAAAATAAATATAAAAATCATAAATAAGCATGAGAAAGTATAAATAATTGACTAATCATACCAAAATCATATTCAGACAATAGAATGAGACCATTGTAAAGCATAACTTACAGAGAGACCATTATAAACTAAATAAATAACAAATCTATTATTCGTTTGGTTCCATTTTTTTATTTATTTCTGTTGTGTTTATTTGTGAGGAGTGTCCTAGTGGTTAGAGCACCGGTTTTGCAATACAGAGGTGGCCAGGTCAAATCCCGCTGCTGCTCCTGTTGATCTTGGGCAAGTCACTTAACCCTCCATTGCCCCATGTAAGCCGCATTGAGCCTGCCATGAGTGGGAAAGTGCAGGGTACAAATGTAACAAAAATAAAATAGATACTATTGGAGATTCTATATGGAATGTTGCTATTCCACTAGCAACATTCCATGTAGAAGGCTGCACAGGCTTCTGTTTCTGTGAGTCTGACGTCCTGCACGTCAGACTCACAGAAGCAGAAGCCTGCGCGGCCACATTGGTGATCTGCAAGGGCCGACTTCTAGTGGAATAGCAACATTCCATGTAGAATCTCAAATAGTAGCAACAGTGGAGGAGTGGCCTAGTGGTTAGGGTGGTGGACTTTGAGGAACTGAGTTTGATTCTCACTTCAGGCACAGGCAGCTCCTTGTGACTCTGGGCAAGTCACTTAACCCTCCATTGCCTCAGGTACAAACTTAGATTGTGAGCCCTTCTGGGTCAGAGAAATATCCAGAGTACCTGAATGTAACTCCCCTTGAGCTACTACTGAAAAAGGTGTGAGCAAAATCTAAATAAATAAATTACCACATCCTCCAGCAAATGTTTAGTACCAGGTTAGCACAGGAGCCTTTACCTCTTCCTAAACAGACAGCAGTAAGGGCTGCCCCAGCAAATGGCCGTTCGGCAAGTGTTTAACTTACTGCATGGCCCTTTCCTTTTGTTTAAAAAAAAAGCCTTTTACTCGCTGTGGTAAAAGGGGGCCTCAGAGCATAGCAAATCCATGCACCGATGCCACCGCTGTGCTCCTTGTACCTCAGCTTGGCAAAAGGGACCCTAAATGTTAGATTCCTCCTCCACTCTGTATGGAGAAATATTAAGGAGTTAATTTAAAAAAGATTTTAGTACCATGAAAATCTATAGTTCCTGAAGCTGTCATAGAGTGGAGGAGTGGCCTAGTGGTTAGGGTGGTGGACTTTGGTCCTGAGGAACTTAGTTTGATTCCCACTTCAGGCACAGGCAGCTCCTTGTGACTCTGGGCAAGTCACTTAACCCTCCATTGCCCCATGTAAGCCGCATTGAGCCTGCCATGAGTGGGAAAGCGCGGGGTACAAATGTAACCAAAATAAAATAGATACTATTTGAGATTCTACATGGAATGTTGCTATTCCACTAGCAACATTCCATGTAGAAGGCTGCGCAGGCTTCTGTTTCTGTGAGTCAGACTCACAGAAGCAGAAGCCTGCGCAGGCCACATTGGTGATCTGCAAGGGCCGACTTCTACATGGAATGTTGCTAGTGGAATAGCAACATTCCATGTAGAATCTCAAATAGTAGCAACAGTGGAGAAGTGGCCTAGTGGTTAGGGTGGTGGACTTTGGTCCTGAGGAACTGAGTTCAATTCTCAATTCAGGCACAGGCAGCTCCTTGTGACTCTGGGCAAGTCACTTAACCCTCCATTGCCCCAGGTACAAATAAGTACCTGTATATAATATGTAAGCCGCATTGAGCCTGCCATGAGTGGGAAAGCGCGGGGTACAAATGTAACAAAAAAAAAAAACTAGGAAAGTAAACGTTCCCCAACCCTTGCATGCTCACAAGACAAACCCTAATCCCATTACAGGGAACCTCAGGCAATACTATAAAGCATATTATATCCTCTATTTTCCTTTTGCAAATTTTTCTCTTTATGCAGCGCTGCTAATAGCTCTTTGCCAGCCTGGTGGCACACTAAAGCATCACAAGTAATCTGCCTCTGTTACTGTTTCAGGGTCTGAGTTTAATTTCTACCATATTCCCTTTAATAACAGCATCTAATTAAAACATCTGCTTAAAAACTCTGTAACATTAACTTTACAGGAGAGAATGGCATAAAATTATATTGGTATTGTAGTGCATTTAACGGGCTTCTTAATCAGGCGCTCTTTTTACAGAAACATTACACAAATTAAAATCAGACGATCATCCCTTCCCTCCCGGATACACACACACAAGTGCCCCGCCCTCCTCCTACCCTTAAAGGAACAATAGAAAACAGACAATGCCCTAATTCACCAGTTCTGTGAAACCTTGCTGCTCCAAGTCTCCCGCATCCCCACTCCACACAATTCATCTTTGTATGTCACTTTTTAAATGGGAAAGAAAGGCAGCAGATCAATGTCACAAGAAAAAGATTTTATTGAAGATACCGTGTATGAACAAATCGCCCGACACAGGCCGTGTTTCGCCCACCTAGGGCTGCGTCAGGGGCTAATTTGAAACCTTCGTAAAGGGGCAAATATGGTGCATAAAAGTCAAGAAAAAACCAGCTAAAACGGGAATCCTGTGGTCTCTAGCATACACAAATGGACACACCATTATTCAATTAGCCGCTGACGCAGCCCTAGGTGGGCGAAACACGGCCTGTGTTGGGCGATTTGTTCATACACGGTATCTTCAATAAAATCTTTTTCTTGTGACATTGATCTGCTGGCTTTCTTTCCCATATTGGATTTTGCAAATCGTTTGCCTTGTTGTTTTTTGGGACTGTCACTTTCTAAATACAGAAATATAATTGTAGTTAGACTGAAAAAAAAATTCCTTTTCAAACTTTAGGCTATTTTAGTCATGCAATCACTTCTACGCATGGTGGGGCCCAGGTCAGAAATTAAGGAGGGGGCCCCTGATCCTCCTCCCCACGATCTCCCCACCTGCATTGCTACTACACGGTCCGGGCATCTTTTCCCCTTCTCCCCACCACAGTCCGTCTCCCTCCCTTCCCCTCACCTTTCGGTCTTCTTTAAAATTTTTATGTCCCTTCTCAAAGGGGCCCCGGCGTGGCAACCATCCCTCACAAGCTGTCTCCTGTTGTCCCGAAGCTTTACCTCTCTGCCGCAAACCACCCAGGCAGAAACAGGAAATTGCATTGGGGGGGGGGGGGGGTGGATTGCAGCAGAAAGGGAAAGTTTCGGGGGCAGCAGCAGGCAGCTTGTAAGAATGGCCCGCTGTGCCAGGGCCCCTCTGAGAAGGGAAATACATTTTTAAAGAAGACCAGGAAGGGAGGAGGAGGAGACAGACTGTGGTGCGGAGGAGGGGGAGGGATGCCTGGAAGGCAGGGCACCCTACAGCTGTGTGGCTCAGGGCAGCTGCTCTGTTTGCAGGGCCGCCGAGAGGCTGGGCCGGGCTCGGGGCAAGGCCACCCCCGGGGCCCTGCCACCGCCGCCCCCCCCCCCCCCCACCTGCCCCCCTCCATCCGCCACCGGGCCGGGCCCCCTGCATAGAAATCACAGTGCCTAACCTCCGTGTGAAAATGCAGCAGGCAGCGGCAGATCGCCTCCCTTCGGGTCTTCCCTCCCTGTGTCCCGCCCTCGCAGAAGTTACATCAGACGAGGGCGGAACTGTGGCGCCGGGCCCCCCTTGGAGGCCCGGGCCTGGGGAAACTTGGCATAGTCCTAAAAGGGAGTGAAATGACTTCTCTCATGAGGAGAATCGCTGTGGCCATCCACCATTATTACTGTTCGCTCTAGAGGGAAGTGTGTTTCAATTTTTAGTTGCCCCTGATGAAGTCTTTTGTAGGCGAAACATGGCCACGTTGGGTGTTGCTCCATGATCTTTTCTGTTTTAATAAATGTTATCGGCCTACTGTCTGGTTTGTCTGGTCTGCTCTATATCTTGGCGGTTTGAGCTCTTGCAGATCCCTGTCTCCTATTGTTCTGCCATGTGTTAATGTTGCCATTAGCGTGCGGCCATTTTGAAAAATTAGTGCTTGTGCACTACCACCACCCATTTTGTAGGTGGTAATGGCTGATACTAACCAGTTAGTGCGCAATGGGGTCTTTTTACTAAGGTGCACTGAAAAATGGCCTGCGCTGGTGTGGACACTTGTATTGGACGCGCGCAGGTCCATTTTTCAGCGCATCTGGAAAAAAGGCCTTTTGTTCGAAAATGGACATGTAGCAAAATAAAAATCTGCACACGCCCATTTTAGGCCTGAGACCTTATACCACCCATTCACTTAGCGGTAAGGTCTCACGCATTAACCGGGTGGTAATCGTCAGCGCGCATACACTGCCAATTACCGCCCAGTTAGCGCCACGCAGTAGAAAGTTTAAAATATTTTCTGCCGTGTGTATTGGACGCGCATAAAAAATAGAATTACCGCCCAGAGCACGCGGTAGCCGGGTGGTAGTTGCAATTTGACACGTGTTGGACGTGCTCCTTAGTAAAAAGGCCCCAATAACTTAGCTGCACTAACTGGTTAGCACAGGAATGTCCACTCTCTGCCCCTGACACACCCCAGGGGCATAGCTAGGTGGGGCCACAGGGGCACAGGCCCCTGCAGATTTAGCCCTGGCCCCCCTGCTTTCACCCCTCCCCCATCGTCGACCCTCCCCGCCACATTCGACCCCCCCCCTCCTGCTGCTGCCAACTCTCCCCCGCCGCTGCCATCAGGCACCTTTGCTTGTGGGTGTCCCCAACCCCCGCCAGCCGAAGTCCTCTTCAGCACCGGTCTCCGGCACGTTGCTGATCTGGATTCTGTTTCTCTGAGTCCTGACGTCCTGCACGTAGGAACGTGCAGGACGTCAGGACTCACAGAAACAGAATCCAGATCAGCGAACGCGCCGGACTCGGAGACCGGCGCTGAAGGGGGTTTCGGCTAGCAGGGGTTGGGGACCCCCGCTAGCAAAGGTATCTGGCAGTGGCGGGGGATGGTTGGCGGCAGTGGGAGGGGGGGTCGAGGGGGATGGGGTGGCGGCACGGGGGGTCAAAGGTGGTGGGGAGGTCGGCGGTGCCGGGGGGGCTAAAATGTGCCCCCTCACCTTGGGCTCTGGACCCCCCCTCCCGCCGGTCTGGCTACGCCCCTGACACACCCCCTTAAAAAAGACAAAATATTTTAGTGCATGTTCATTCAGAAATTGCCACAGGACGCCTGAGCATGTCCCACGATACTCCATTTTTAGCTAGATTAGACGTGTGTTAGCACCTAACACAGCTTAGTAAAAGGGCCCCGTAGCCAGCCCAATTAAAGGAATCACCTAATTGTTTACTGACCTTTATTTCTACATCTTTTAATGGGCCGACACAACCGGTCCATTAGTTTATCCAATATGGGAAATATTGGACATGTGTTTCAAAACCAAAGATATAAATATTCTCAGCTTTCTTATCTCTGCTGCTCATTTATAAAAACAAGTCATAATAGATTTCACCAACTGGTCCATTTTGACAGGCAGCGATGCTTCATCCTGGTTTCTGAATCCCTAATTATACCATAAGCAAAGAAAAACCAGGAGCCCTCTATTTTTCACCGGCTGTTCTAGGGCTGGAGCGCACTGTCTATGCACTTTCAAAAAACTGCTGCCCCGTTTCCCCATTCAGAGAATTAAAGAAAGCCGCCCTGCTGTATCGATGGCATCTTTAAACAGTGTCTGGAGTGATAACAGTGGTGGGGGGGGGGGGGTGGGGGGGGAAGGGGGGGAGGCACAGAAGGGGACAAGTCAAAATAATATCTGTGCATCATACCCAATGCTATATCACAGCTGCCCTCCACCACCTTAAAGTGGAGGAGTAGCCCACTGTTTGGAGCACTGGGCTTGATATCCAGGGGCACCCAGTTCAAATCCCACTGCTGTTCCTTGTAACCTTGGGCAAGTCACTTAACCCTCCATTGCCTCAGGTAAATACATTTGCATGTTTTACATCTCGTTGCTGCCTAGGTCACAGCAACTTAAATATCGCAGTGGTAATTTTAGTCAGGCAGTGTTGGGGCCATTTGAGTTATGTTAAGGGCCAGATAATTTATTTGTCGCATTTGTATCCCACATTTTCCCACCCATTTGCAGGCTCAATGTGGCTTACATTGTTCTGTAATGACGATCGCCATTTCTGGCATGAGCAAGGCTGGACCTAGGGTCTCTGGTGCCCCCCTGCAGACTATCAGTTGGTGCCCCCCCCCCATATCCTTTCTCTCTTTTCCCACCCTGCCCCTGTTCAGCGATTCTCCTTCGCCTCCATCCCCCTCCCATTTATGCCCACCTGCCTGCCCTCTTCTCCCCCCAACATCCCTCTTTTACTTCTTGCCACCCTGCGTGGTTTAAGTCTTTTTTTAAATTTACCTCCGTCCCAGCGTCCGCGTCATTTCAAAGCCCTGCCCGTCTCTAGCCTTCGCTCCCTTCGTAAGTTCATTCCCACAGAGTCCCGCCCTCGAGGAAATGACATCAGAAGGTGGGACTCTGTGGGAACAAACTCACGAAGGGAGGGAAGGCTAGAGACGGGCAGGGCTTTGAAATGACGCGGACGCTGGGACAGAGGTAAATAAAAGATTTAAACCCCCAAGGGCGGCGTGGTATGGCGGCACAGCACCGCAGCGGCGCCCTTGAAGGCAGGCGCCCCCCTGCGGTGCTTACCCTGCTTACTGGGTTTGACCGGCCCTGGGCATGAGGAAATACAACTTGGCATTGCATTAAATGTTCATAAGTGAACAAGTAGATTAGTAGTCGAGTATAGAGAATTCATTATCGGGATAAGAAATAGCGTGGTGTAGCGTTAAAGTTCATTCGTGACAAGTTGATGAGGCAATCAGGTATAGAGAGTTTGGTTATGTCCAGTTCTGGTATGAGTTTCGTTGACTGGAATTTAGGATGGATCATTGTGGTACGCCCTGTTGAACAGGCTGGTTTTTAGTGATTTTCGGAAGTTTGTTAAGTCATGCATTGTTTTATGGCATATGGTAGCACATTCCATAGTTGCGCACTTATGTAGGAGAAGCTGGACGCATATGTTGATTTATATTTTAGTCCTTTGCAGCTGGGGTAATGGAGATTCAGGAATGTGCGTGATGAACTTTTTGCATTCCTGGGTGGTAAGTCTATGAGGTCTGACATGTAGACCAGGGCCTTGCTGTGAATGATTTTATGAACTAGAGCACAGATTTTGAACGTAGTACGAAAGAAGGAAGGATTTACAGCGTTAATTAAATTGCTATGAATGTGTGTTTGAGGGACTAGGCCAGTGGTTCCCAAACCTGGTCCTGAAGGCACCCCAGCCAGTCAGGATTTCAGGACATCCACAATGAATATTCATGAGAGAGATTCGTATACACTACCTCCATTGCATGCA
The DNA here is from genome assembly GCF_901765095.1 of Microcaecilia unicolor. Lineage (NCBI taxonomy): Eukaryota > Metazoa > Chordata > Amphibia > Gymnophiona > Siphonopidae > Microcaecilia > Microcaecilia unicolor. Next base: position 239,756,629 of record NC_044038.1, read on the forward strand.
AATCTGTCTCATGAATATTCATTCTGGATATCCTGAAAACCTGACTGGCTGGGGTGCCTCCAGGACCAGGTTTGGGAACCAGGTCCGGACTAGGCTTTACCTACAAATACTGTGGTTTATTTCTGAAAGGTACAAAGAGAAGACCACCTTGTGCTGGACCCCCTGAGCTGCTCACATGAATCCTTAGACAATGCATGGGGTAATCAGGCATTTTCAGTTATCCGCTTCCCAGCGTTCCCAGTTAGAAAAGAAATGGATATGTTTACCAGCTACACCACTATTAACGGTGTGCTTTGCTTTTAAAAAACACGTGTAATGCAGGTTTAAAAGAAACCTGGCAACCCAGACTGTCTGCACTGAGCACTTTAGACTTCAGTGCACAAAAACATATCATTTAGACCTTTCGCAATTCCAGGCTTCTACATTTAGCTTATTATCAAACGTAATAACCATCTTAAGGTAAACTACAATATTTGTATTATATCGTATACAAATAATAAGGTGTTTACAGAGTAAAAAATAAGCCTGAAACAAAAAGACAAAATTATAATATTTTGTTAAAAAAATACAAACACTAAAAAAAACTTGAATTATTAGTTATTTCCGTAAGACTGAAATAAAATCAAATTTAGGGAATCTTGGGGCCCCTTTACTAAGCCGCGGTTCAATGGTCAATATTCTCAATGGAGAAAGGTAAGTAATGGGGTTCCCCAGGGGTCTGTGCTGGGACAACTGCTTTTAAACATGTGCTGTTAGTTTCACGATATCTGTAAGCATTTGGGTCATCATGGGGGAAGATGAGAGGGAGGGGAATTAAAACACTGAGGATAACAGTTCAGGTTGTATATACATAAGTAGGAAGTATAATACCAAATGTCAAACGTTAATTACACATTTTACAACTGTTAAAATAACAATAAAAACTGTTGAAAAACTAGCAAAGAGGATAGGGGAGGGGTGAGGAGGAAAATGTTTAAAAAAATGTTTTGATGATGGACTATATAAGTTTGTATAAGTTGTGTACAATTTCATATTTGAATCTCTGTATACTTATATTATCTGGAGGTGTTATTATGAACTGTCATCAATAAAAATGTTGAAATATAAATGCCTAGAGACCAGTGTGGCGATTGAATTTGCTGATGACAAAAAGTTAGTCAAAAGTTGTTAAAGTGCAGCGGTGAAATGACTACAATTTAGCTTTTTTTCCTTTAATGACTTTGCACTAATTTCCCAATTAGCGCACAGCCATTAGCGTGGGAGAAGTTAGCGCCACCTATTTACTCAGTGGTAAGGGCTCCTGCATTTAACCCATGCTAATCGGCAGCATGCGGCGATTTGCCGATTAGCACAGGGTGCGCCTACTCTCCACCCCCAAACATGCCCCCGCTTAAAAAAATATTTGATATTTTTTACTGCAGGATTGGCACACGCTAATCCCAGAACTACTGTAGAATGCCTAAGCACGTCCCGTGGTAATGCCTTTTAGCATGCAGTACGCACGCGGTAGTGTTTAACCAACAGTTAGTAAAAGGGTCCCAAATGGTTAAGGAAGAACTATGGTAGGCTTTAGAGCAGTGAATAAAGGGGTAACATATATTCCACTCAGTCCCAAGGTCCTTGGCGGACCACAATTATACATATATAATCAGCATACTTATTTATTTATTTATTACATTTGTACCCCACGCTTTCCCACACATTGCAGGCTCAATGCGGCTTACATAGTAAATAATTACAATTACAAAGTCTTGAAGGAGAATATTATAAGCAGTAAGTGGGGTTTTGAGGATAAAAAAGTTGAACATGTAGAGGCAAAGGAAAGGATAATCAAAAGGAAATGGGAGAGGTGAGGAGAGGAGGGATGGAGAGGAGAAGATAAAGGGTAAAGGATAGAGAGGGAAAGATAAGGGTATAAGGAGATTGGGATATATAGACTAATGTATAACAATTATCAGGATCGGGATTAAGAGGAAGGGTTATAAAGTTAAGTTGGGTCATTCGGGTAAGCTGTCTTGAAAAGGTGGGTCTTCAGCATTTTTCTGAATGGTAGATGGTTGTTGATTGTTCGGATGGATCTTGGCAGAGCGTTCCAAAGCTGGCTGCCCAGGAAGGAGAAACTGGATGCATAGAAGGTCTTGTATTTAATGCCTTTGCAATTGGGGAGGTGTAAAATGAGGTGGGTTTCGAGATGACGATGGTCTATTTCTGGCTGGAAGGTCTATAAGGTTGTTCATGTAGTTGGGGGATTCTCCATATATAATCTTACATAATTCCGTTCACTGGAGTAAATCTCTCTTATCTGCACCCTTCTCCTCTACTGCTAACTCCACACTCCGTTCCTTTTATCTTGCATGCTCCATATGCCTGGAATAGACTTCCTGAGCCGGTACGTCAAGCTCTGTCTCTGGCCATCTTCAAATCTAGGCTAAAAGCCCACCTTTTTGATGCTGCTTTTAACTCCTAACCCTTACTCACTTGTTCAGTACCCATATTTTATCATTCCCACCTTAGTAATTCCCTTATCTCTTATTTGTCCTGCTTGTCTGTCTTAATTAGATTGTAAGCTCTTTCGAGCAGGGATTGTCTCGTTATGTCCAGTGTACAGCGCTGCATATGTCTAGTAGCGCTATAGAAATGATAAGTAGTAGTAGTAGTATCATTCAACAAAGATCAATGACAGACAAAACACCACCAATTTCTGTACTTCATAAACCAGAGGAGGCCGGTTCAAATCCCACTGCTGCTCCTTGTGATCTTGGGCAAGTCACTTAACCCTCCATTGCCTCGGGTACAAACTTAGATTGCGAGCCCTCCCGGGACAGAGAAATATCCAGAGTACCTGAATGTAACTCACCTTGAGCTACTACTGAAAAAGGTGTGAGCAAAATCTAAATAAATATATGGAATGTTGCTACTATTGAAGATTCTACATGGAATGTTGCCACTTTTTGAGATTCTGGAACGTCGCTACTATTTGAGATTCTACACAGCCTGTTGCTAGTGGAGGAGTGGCTTAGTGGTTAGAGCACGGTCTTGCAATCCAGAGGTGGCCGGTTCAATTCCCACTGCTGCTCCTTGTGATCTTGGCCAAGTCACTTAACCCTCCATTGCCTCAGGTACAAACTTAGATTGTGAGCCCTCCTGGGACAGAGAAATATCCAGTGTACCTGAATGTAACTCAGCTTGAGCTACTTCTGAAAAAGGTGTGAGCAAAACCTAAATAAATAAAATATGCCAGTTGTCCTTTTTCATAAGTGATGTCTACTTAATTCATTCCTCAGGTCTTTGATATGCCTGAATAAATACAAAAAAAATTATTGTCTCTTAAATTCAATCATGTTTCTGATCTTTCTAATTCTTAGGGTAAAATTGCCCATATTCGTCCAAATTCACAACACAAAATGAAGGAAAATCCAACAAAAAATGGTCAGCTGACCTTAATGACCAATTTGGTTGATAGATATGAAGCCTAGAGCCCAAGATCTTAGGAGCTTGGCCAGGTATAATTTTAAAAGCAATACAAATGATCTTAAATTGAATTCTGTATTCGATCGGGAGCCAGTGTAGTCCCTTCAACACTGAAGTAATGTGATCCAGGAGGAAATATTTTTTCACTCAAAGAATAATTAAGCTCTGGAACACGCTGCCGGAGGATGTGGTAATGGAGGTTAGCATATCTGGGTTTTAAAAAAGGTTTAGACAAGTTCCTGGAGGAAAAATCCATAGTCTGCTATTAAGATAGACATGGGGGAAGTCACTGTTTGTTTGGGATTGGTAGCGCAGAATGTTGCTCCTACTTGTGATTCTGGCAGGTACTTGTGACCTGGATTGGCCACTGATGGAAGCAGTAAACTGGGCTACATGGACCATTGGTCTGACCCAGTATGGCCATTCTTATGTTCTTATTTTTAAGCACTCAATCACTCACCTTTATGTGAGTGTTATGCAAATACTTTTTCAGGCTGAGGACTTTACCATCCATCTTATGACCCCTGTTGCAGGCATAGTGCCGAAACACAGCCGTGTCGGGTATTCAATAAAGTCTTTGCCATTTGGACCTGTAGTCACTTACGCATTCTTTCCAGTCTCTGCTTTGGTTTGTCCTTGCAGGTATCTGCGGAGGGTTTTTCTTCTTTATTTGCTGCAAAAGTGGTTAGTATGGCAGTGTTTTAAAAAAAGTTTGGACCAGTTCCTAAAAAAAAAAAATCCTAAACCATTATTAAGGTGGACTGGGAAGATCCACTGCTTATTCCTGGGATAAGCAGCATGAAATCTATTTTACTCTTTTGGGATTCTGCCAGGTACTCGTGACCTGGATTGGCCACTATTATTTATTTATTTGTTACATTTGTATCCCACATTTTCCCACCTATTTGCAGGCTCAATGTGGCTTACATATTACCGTTAACGGCGTTAGCTGATTCTGGTATGAACAAATACATGGTGTGAATAATACAAAGTGATATTGTGGTGGAATGAGGTACATGTATGGTAGGTTGGATTGGGGGGTCTTAGAGAGGGAGAGGGGAGGAAGAGTCAGGTAATGTTCATTAAGGTCTTTGGTTTCATTGCGACATAGGTGTCCAGGTATTTTATGCTGGGACGGTGGGGTATGCTCTTCTGAACAAGTCTGCCTTTGATGCTTTCCAGAAGTCTAGATGGTCGAGCGTAGTTTTTACTGATTTTGGCAGTGTGTTCCATAGTTGTGCGCTTAAATAGGAAAAGCTGGTTGCATAGATGGATTTGTATTAGAAACAGGAAACTGGGTTTCATGGACCTTCGGTCTGTCTCAGTATGGCAATGCTTATGTCGTATATGTGTGGCCAATAATGGTTTTTATTTTTGTTTTTCATACTTTCTGTTGTTATGTCAGTGTTGATATATTGTAGATCTTGGGACAATGTTCAGCAGGAAGGGGGCCTGAAAGTTTTATAAATACTGTGTACTTTTTACTGAGCTGTTTGGGAGTATCTAATAAAAATTTTGCTGATGATTGTAGTTTTTTGTTCCTATTCAGTCATCTATGAGTAATAATGCATTGAGTTTTGTTAACCTATGTTTAAAATCCATTGAGACTTGGATGTTTGCTAACAAATTGTGTCTTAATATTCAGAAAATTGAAATTCTCTTCCTGAAGGGTACATCTGCTTTCCTATGCCCTCTATGACTTGATGGATGGCTGTTCAATACTGATTGTTTTTCGACATTTGGGGGTACTTGTAGATTCTACCTTGACTATGAAGGATCACGTGGCTTCTGAATTGAAAAAGGTTTATGTCAAGTTATGTACGTTGTGTAGGCTTAAACCTTTCTTGAGGCAAGAGAATTTGTGTATTATTTTTCAGGCCCTAATATTGACCCATTTTGACCTCTGTAATGGTTTGCTGTTGGGTCTTCCAATTTCGACCCTGAAGTTACTTCAGGTTGTGCAAAACGCTGCAGCCTCACAATTTGTTGGGAGCAGGTCATTTTGAGTCAGCAACACTCCTTCTTTTGATGCTACATCGGTTACTGACAGCTTCTCAAATTCAATTTAAAATATTATGAATAGTTCAAAGTGGAGAAAAGTCTATAAACGGGCACCACATTTCAGGTGCTTAGATGTAGCACACGGATCCCAGCATTCTGTAGAGGTCACCCAGATTTGGGCATGGATCCCAAATCTTCACATAAACTATTTAGTCAACTAGGCACTAACAAAAATTGGAGTTAACGAGCAATAATGCATGCTAGTTAAAGGGACCCATAGTTTTGATTTTCCAGTTTATGTTTAAAGAAATCTATACATGCAATGGAGTAAATAAAAAAAAAATCAAACTTGTCCCCGCTTGACAAGAAGCTCTATGGTCATCCCAATATAAGGAGATATGATCAGTTCATTCAGCAACAGTTGTCTACTCTTAACCACACAGAAAATAGCTGAACAAGATAACGGGCAAATATGTTGGGTTTCGGTTTAGAATTGATGTATAAAATATGTCCTTATCCCACGGAGGGACATTCCTGCTCTCCTAAAATTTTCCCTCAAAGAAGTTTTTAATACGACCAATTTGAGCTCCAGGAAATTATTTGGAACTGAAATGAAGTGAATTTCGAACACTCGTTCATGATCAAATTAAGCAAGGGCTGTAACATATGCTCTATGTTTTCTCATGCTACCTCGGCCTCCAACTTTGTGAGACGCTTTCTGTAGCAAGCAACAGTCAGCTGGAACTAAATTAGCCCTGTGAAACCTTTTCTTTCTTTCTATCTTGTCCTGCCAAGCTCTGATTGATAGGAAGAGAGAGGAGAGGCTGTTAAAACAGCATTGAATTCATTTGAGACTCAAAAGTAACATTTTACACAGCTGTAATTATTGGGAATATTTAGATTAAAAAGTTAGATTCTTAGACAATTTTAAAGGTTAATTCAATTGGAAAATCTTTGGTCCTGGTCCCACCCAGCTACAGAATTCCCTTGATAAAACAGCAGTTAGCTGACACTTGGGGACTTATAAGTTGCAAGATCCGAGACAACATGGTTTAAACAAAGGCAAATCGTGCCAAACGAATCTCATTGAATTCTTTGACTGGGTGACGGGAGAATTAAATCAAGGACGTGCTATGGACGTCATCTACTTAGATTTCAGCAAGGCTTTCGACACGGTTCCCCACAGGAGGCTCTTAAATAAACTAGATGGCCTGAAAATAGGACCCAAAGTGGTGAACTGGATTAGGAACTGGTTGACGGACAGACGCCAGAGGGTGGTGGTGAATGGAGTTCGCTCGGAGGAGGGAAAGGTGAGTAGTGGAGTGCCTCAGGGATCGGTGCTGGGGCCGATTCTGTTCAATATATTTGTGAGTGACATTGCCAAAGGGTTACAAGGTAAAGTTTGCCTTTTTGCGGATGACACCAAGATTTCCAACAGAGTGGACACCCCGGAGGGTGTGGAAAACATGAAAAAAGATCTGAAGAAGCTAGAAGAATGGTCTAACGTTTGGCAATTAAAATTCAATGCGAAGAAATGCAAAGTGATGCACTTAGGGAGTAGAAATCCAAGGGAGACGTATGTGTTAGGCGGGGAGAGTCTGATAGGCACGGACGGGGAGAGGGATCTTGGGGTGATAGTATCTGAGGACCTGAAGGCGACGAAACAGTGCGACAAGGCGGTAGCAGTAGCTAGAAGATTGCTAGGCTGTATAGAGAGAGAAGTGACCAGCAGAAGAAAGGAGGTTTTAATGCCCCTGTATAAGACGTTGGTGAGGCCCCACCTGGAGTATTGTGTTCAGTTTTGGAGGCCGTATCTTGCGAAGGATGTTAAAAAAATGGAAGCGGTGCAAAGAAAAGCTACGAGGATGGTATGGAATTTACGTTCCAAGACGTATGAAGAGAGGCTTGCTGACCTGAACATGTACACCCTGGAGGAAAGGAGGAACAGGGGTGATATGATACAGAAAGGTATTAATCCGCAAACGAATCTTTTCCGGAGATGGGAAGGCGGTAGAACGAGAGGACATGAAATGAGATTGAAGGGGGGCAGACTCAGGAAAGATGTCAGGAAGTATTTTTTCACGGAGAGGGTGGTGGACGCTTGGAATGCCCTCCCGCGGGAGGTGGTGGAGATGAAAACGGTAACGGAGTTCAAACATGCGTGGGATATGCATAGAGGAATCCTGTGCAGAAGGAATGGATCCTCAGAAGCTTAGCTGAAATTGGGTGGCGGAGCAGTTGGGGGGAAGAGGGGTTGGTGGTTGGGAGGCGAGGATAGGGGAGGGCAGACTTATAAGGTCTGTAACAGAGCCGGTGATGGGAGGCGGGACTGGTGGTTGGGAGGCGGGAAATACTGCTGGGCAGACTTATATGGTCTGTGCCCTGAAAAGGACAGGTACAAATTCAAGGTAAGGTATACACATATGAGTTTGTCATGGGCAGACTGGATGGACCATGCAGGTCTTTTTCTGCCGTCATCTACTATGTTACTATGTTACTATGTTACAGACAAGATTAGCTGACCTGAGCCAGACTGTAGCAGGACAATAGCCCCTGTACTGTAGAAGGGGTGGGAAGCAGGGGTGGCTGAGGCAGCCCATTCCTTGACCACATTGCCATGAGGGTCCTACAGAGTTAAAGAGTGAGGGGCGAGGGAAGACGGACGTGTATTTCTGTGTCTCTTTCTGTCACACATCCCAAAACATTCCCAAGCAATACATGGAAATCCAGAAACAAAAGGATGAGAGGCCGGGGCTTGCATTTTTTATGGAACTTCTAATCACAGGAGACAGGCCGCTGACCTCTGCTGTAATTTTTGAGGATGGATTAGGGCTGTGTATCAGCATGCTTGGATGAGATACTCTACTGCTGCACCCACACACAGTACTTAAATGGTACAAAACAATGCTTAACCTTTCATTTCATTTTGCTTGCTGAGGCACTCTCTGATTCCCCTCATCTTGAAATTGTTTTTGCTAAGGTTTAGGCCTATAAGCACTTGCAAAAATATAACCCTAAAAACAAGGCTGGGATAGACACAAAAAGGGACAGTAAATTTTCCACATCAAGCTACGACTCAGTTGTAGGAGAATTAGGCTGATTTTTTTTTCAGCTGACACCAGAGTCTGCGTTGGTCTCCTCATGATAAAGGGGATGGAATAACTCCCCTATGAAGAATGATTGAACACGTTGCAGGTCCTCAGCCTGAAGTACAGAGGGGCTGACAGGAAATACGATAGAGCTCTATAAAAGCATGACTATGAAATATTTTTTCACTCAATGAATAGTTAAGTTCTGGAACTCTTTGCTGGAGGATGTGGTAATTTATTTATTTAGATTTTGCTCACACCTTTTTCAGTAGTAGCTCAAGGGGAGTTACATTCAGGTACTCTGGATATTTCTCTGTCCCAGAAGGGCTCACAATCTTAAGTTTGTATCTGAGGCAATGGAGGGTTAAGTGATTTGCCCAAGATCACAAGGAGCAGCAGTGGGATTTGAACTGGCCATCTTGGGGTTGCAAGACTGGTGCTCTAACCACTAAGCCACTCCTCCACTATAGCAGCATTCCATGTAGAATCTCAAATAGGAGCAACAGAATCTCAAATAGTAGCAACATTCCAGAATCTCAAAAAGTGGCAACATTCCATCTAGAATCTCAAATATTTATTTAGATTTTGCTCACACCTTTTTCAGTAGTAGCTCAAGGTGAGTTACATTCAGGTACTCTGGATATTTCTCTGTCCCAGGAGGGCTCACAATCTAAGTTTGTACCTGAGGCAATGGAGGGTTAAGTGACTTGGCCAAGATCACAAGGGGCAGCAGTGGGATTTGAACTGGCCACCATTGCCTCAGGTATAAACTTAGATTGTGAGCCCTCCTGGGACAAAGAAATATCCAGAGCACCTGAATGTAACTACGAGAATGGTATGGGATTTGCGTTACAAGACGTATGAGGAGAGATTTGCGGACCTAAACATGTATACTCTGGAGGAAAGGAGAAACAGGGGCGATATGATACAGACGTTCAAATATTTGAAAGGTATTAATCCGCAAACGAACCTTTTCCGGAGATGCGAAGGCGGTAGAACGAGAAGACGTGAAATGAGATTGAAGGGGGGCAGACTCAAGAAAACTGTCAGGAAGTATTTTTTCACGGAGAGAGTGGTGGATGCTTGGAATGCCCTCCCACGGGAGGTGGTGGAAATGAAAACGGTAACGGAATTCAAACATGCGTGGGATAAACATAAACGAATCCTGTTCAGAAGGAATGGATCCTCAGGAGCTTACCCGAGATTGGGTGGCAGAGCCGATGGTGGGAGGCGGGGCTGGTGGTTGGGAGGCGGGGATAGTGCTGGGCAGACTTATACGGTCTGTGCCAGAGCCAGTGGTGGGAGGCGGGGATAGTGGTTTGGAGGCGGGGATAGTGCTGGGCAGACTTATATGGTCTGTGCCCTGAAGAGGACAGGTACAAATCAAAGTAGGGTATACACAAAAAGTAGCACATATGAGTTTATCTTGTTGGGCAGACTGGATGGACCGTGCAGGTCTTTTTCTGCCGTCATCTACTATGTTACTATGGATTGCAAGACTGGTGCTCTAACCACTAGGCCACTCCTCCACTATCTGGGTTTCAAAAAGGTTTGGACAAATTCCTGGAGGAAAAGTGCATAGTCTGCTATTGAGACAGACATGGGAAGCAACTGCTTGCCTTGGGATTTGTAGTATGGAATGTTGCTACTATTTGGGTTTCTGCGTGGAATCTTGTCACTCTTTAGGATTCCAGAATCTTACTATTCTTTGGGGTTCTACATGGAATGTTGCCGCGATTTGGGTTTCTGCCAGGTACTTGTGACCTGGCTTTGCCACTGTTTGGAAAACAGGATACTGGGCTAAATGGACCATTGGTCTGACCCAGTATGGCTAATCTTATGTTCTTATGTGGAACAGGCTTTTGTTTTTTCTTTTCAAATGGTACTAGGACCAGAACCAGCTCAAAGTTTCTATTGTTAGTTTGTGGTTACTTATTCTATACTTGATGAGGGTCTACCTGTGTTTATGTATGAAAAAAGACAGGCATTCTGTTAGCATTGATGCCTGTGCAGTTTCAATCCATACTAATCTAGCTTGTTCAGCCCACTACAATGTTTACAGCACTGCCTTTTTCTAGGTAGGCCTTTACTGTATCACTCCTGGACGTTAGTGCTATTAGTGTATGGTAGAATTGCTTTCTAAGTTTTGAGTGACTTTTGTAGGGTTTTGTATTACTTTATAATATGCTTGGTACTGAATTTTGGATTTGCTCATGGCTTTTTCAGTTTTAACTCAAGGCAAGTTACACACAGGTTCAGTAGGTATTTTCCTGTCTCTGGAGGACTTACAATGTGTTTGTACCTGAGACAGTAGAGGGTCAAGCGACCTGTCGAAGATCTCAAGGAGCAACAGTGAGATTTGAACCCCTGCTGTTCTAAGCGTTAGGTACAGCTAAAACAGATAAAACATATTCCTAACATGTTTGGTAACTCAGCAATGAACTAAAAGCCAGCAGAGACAAGGCCTACAATGAGAACCTATAGCCTCACTAATCCACTTCACCAACCCATTCAGTTATGAAAGCCCACCTTCTATAATTGTCCTAATAAATCCCTTCCTTCTTCTTTCTTCATAAGTACATAAGTACATAAGTAGTGCCATACTGGGAAAGACCAAAGGTCCATCTAGCCCAGCATCCTGTCACCGACAGTGGCCAATCCAGGTCAAGGGCACCTGGCACGCTCCCCAAACGTAAAAACATTCCAGACAAGTTATACCTAAAAATACGGAATTTTTCCAAGTCCATTTAATAGCGGTCTATGGACTTGTCCTTTAGGAATCTATCTAACCCCTTTTTAAACTCCGTCAAGCTAACCGCCCGTACCACGTTCTCCGGCAACGAATTACAGAGTCTAATTACACGTTGGGTGAAGAAAAATTTTCTCCGATTCGTTTTAAATTTACCACACTGTAGCTTCAACTCATGCCCTCTAGTCCTAGTATTTTTGGATAGCGTGAACAGTCGCTTCACATCCACCCGATCCATTCCACTCATTATTTTATACACTTCTATCATATCTCCCCTCAGCCGTCTCTTCTCCAAGCTGAAAAGCCCTAGCCTTCTCAGCCTCTCTTCATAGGAAAGTCGTCCCATCCCCTTAATTAATCTCTACACAATACTAACTGTACCTGATATACTGGAATAACTATGTTAACAATACTATGTGAGCCTCATTGAGCCTTCAAATAGGTGGGAAAATGTGGGATACAAATGCAATAAATAATAATAATAAGCTTGGTGACCATTTGGTAACCTACCAAAAAAAACTGATAGGCTAATCATTTTATGGGTTTCATTAACCACAAGTTTTCCGTTATAGTGTTGCTGAACCCCACTGTTCACATGTCCAACAGGAAGATGCTGGACTGAGGTGCTAGAGCTGTCTGGAAGCCAAATGTTAAAGTATCTGCATATATTTCCAGAATACTGCAAATGTTGTTCTAGGAGTGGCCTAGTGGTTAGGGTGGTGGACTTTGGTCCTGGGGAACTGGGTTCGATTCTCACTTCAGGCACAGGCAGCTCCTTGTGACTCTGGGCAAGTCACTTAACCCTCCATTGCCCCATGTAAGCTGCATTGAGCCTGCCATGAGTGGGAAAGCGCAGGGTACAAATGTAACAAAAATAAAATAGATACTATTGGAGATTCTACATGGAATGTTGCTACTATTGAGATTCTGTTGCTACTATTGGAGATTCTACATGGAATGTTGCTATTCCACTAGCAACATTCCATGTAGAAGGCTGCGCAGGCTTCTGTTTCTGTGAGTCTGATGTCCTGCACGTACGTGCAGGACGTCAGACTCACAGAAGCAGAAGCCTGCGCTGCCACATTGGTGATCTGCAAGGGCCGACTTCTACATGGAACGTTGCTAGTGGAATAGCAACATTCCATGTAGAGTCTCAAATAGTAGCAACAGTAGAGGAGTGGCCTAGTGGTTAGGGTGGTGGACTTTGGTCCTGAGGAACTGAGTTTGATTCCCACTTCAGGCACAGGCAGCTCCTTGTGACTCTGGGCAAGTCACTTAACCCTCCATTGCCCCATGTAAGCCGCATTGAGCCTGCCATGAGTGGGAAAGCACAGGGTACAAATGTAACAAAAAAAAATAATATGGTATATTATTTTTTTAGTGCATTATTTAAAAATTTTGGCAAATGGTTCCCTGGAGCACATTGTATGCATATTGTCATCATTAAAAAAAAAGTACTAGGAGAGGGGGGAGACAGCAGATCAGGGCCGCCGAGAGACTGAGGCAGGCCCGGGGCAAGGCCGCCCCCGGGGCCACCGCTGCCTCCACCCGCCCACCTCCATCGACTGCCCCCCTCCGTCAACCACCCGCCCTCATCTGATGTAACTTCCTGTTTCCGTGAGGGCGGGGCACAGTGAGGGAGGGCCCGAAGGGAGGCGATCTGCCGCTTTCACACGGAGGTGAGGCGCTGCCGATTTGAATGCAGGGGGCTGGTGGCAGACGGAGAGGGGTTGTCGACGGAGACGAGGGTAAGCAGGTGAGACCGGGGACTGCAGCACTGGCGGCCTGGGAGCAAGAGGAGAGAGACCCCTGTGCCAGGTCCCCCCCCCCCTTGGAGGCCTGGGCCTGGGGAATTTTGTCCCCCCTGCCCCCCCCCCTTCTCAGCGGCCCTGCAGCTGATACAGCTCCACCAGAGCCACACAGTCAAAGACTTCTTCCTTGCTGTGTTGAAAGTGCCCCACTCTACTACTACTAGTACTACTTATCATTTCTAAAGCGCTACTAGACGTACGTAGCGCTGTACACTGAACATGAAGAGACAGTCCCTGCTCAACAGAGCTTACAATCTAATCAGGACAGACAAATTGGACAAATAAGGGATAAGGACAAAGGGTAGCAAGATTCCGGAACCCCAAAGATTCTGGAACCCAAATAATAGCAAGATTCTGGAATCCCAAAGACTACTACTACTACTTATCATTTCTATAGTGCTACTAGACGTACGCAGCACTGTACACCTGAACATGAAGAGACAGTCCCTGCTCGACAGAGCTTACAATCTAATTAGGACAGACAAACAATCTCTCCCTTTACTGCTGACATAGGTGTTGGCCCAGACCCATTGGAGCTGACTCTGTGGGTGCTGTCGGTGCTTGAGCACCCCCAATATTGAGAAAATTCCTTGTATCTGTCCAGGGAAGGGTTATTTCCATTGGGCTTAGCACCCCCATTAATTTTGAAAAGTTGGCTCCTATGCCCTAGCCCTGCCCCACATTAGCCTCCCTAAACAGCTGAGTCACCAACTGCCTATGATCCTGAGGTGCAGTAGTTCTGGGATGCTCAGATGCAGTCACCTCCCACATCCATCAAAAGATTCAAGGCACTTCAGGTTGTTTTCCACTTTTCCCTTCTCATTTTCTTCATCATCTGAAGCCAGGGCCCTTCATCTGCAAAGATGTGAAGAATCCCAGGTAAATAACTAGCAGACAGCCCATTTGTTTTAGCCAAACAATGATGCATCATTTAAGGATGCCCTGAACATTTCACAAAAAACTACCTGCCCTATGAATAATGAACCTGCTACTAGAATATATTGTCACCACATCAGCAATAAACCTTCATAAGCTTCATTTTCTAGTAGGACGGCCATATAAAAACCAGTGCATGTGACACAGGGCTAAAACAATTTTGCATTTAATTACTCACCTTTCCAAACTCAAACTGAGTTACAGTTCAGGGGCAGTAGAAATCTCTACATTTGCTTCATTTTGCTCGAGCTGAGAAATGGAAATATAATGGGAATCAAGTCAGGCCCACTGTCTTCTAAAGAGCTTGGCTGTGACCTAGGTGAATTGCACCCCTTCCCCACCCCACCCCCACCCCCATCTCTGATTCTTTTAAATATGTGTGCCCTCTGGATCTTCCCCCCACTTCCTGGTCCCTAATCGTTTTTAAATTGTAAGAACACCACTACCCTGGTCTTACTCCCTTCCTGATCCCTGTGAAAAATAAATAGCACCCCCTCAACAACCACCCATCTGATCCATCTTATTTTTTTATATTTAAATTTGTTTATTTATTTATCAATTAAACAAAATAAACTACACCCACAAGAATAATCTTGCTACAGAAACACAGCTCCATATACAAAACATTGTTGTTATATACATATACATAGGTTTAATACATTTAAGGTTAGCTTCCTTAGACCACAACAGGTGCGGGGCGTACTCAATTTAGGGAAGATTTCAGAAAGAAAAACTTATGTCCAAACTTGACAAGTGCATGTCTCTATTTATTCTATCTAACGTCAGTTCTGTTGTTTAGCATCCAGAAAAAACTTGAGCTGCTCTGGTACAAAGAAAACATGTTTGACCATCCCTATTTTCACTATACATTTACAGGGGTATACTAACAAAAAGGATCCTCCCAGCTCTAAAGTCTTTGATTTTAAGTTCAAAAATTCTTTCCTCCGTTGTTGCGTTTGTTTAGTTACGTCTGGGAACATCAATATCTTTGCTCCACCAAAAGGAGTTTTTACATTTCGAAAATATAATCGTAGTATGGAGTTCAAATCTTGTTCAAACACAAAGACCACAAGAAGAGTGGCCCTTTCTGTCACATCCTCTAGGGACTGCTCCAATATTGCGGAAATATCTTTTAAACCTTCACTTTTATCCTCTACCATAGGATATTGAGCTCCACCTCTAATTCCTTCAATATTTCTCTTAGGAATATAAAAGATTTTACTTATTGGTGGTATAGTCTCTCTCGACATTTTTAAATTCTCCATTAAATATCTACGAAATAAATCCATTGGGGTATATCCTAATAATTTTGGAAAGTTCAAAAGTCTTAAATTCAACCTCCTATTGAAATTTTCAATTTGTTCAATTTTTCTCTGTTTAACAATTCTTTCTTTTATCACTGTTGATTGAAACTCTTTGAACTTTTCCATTTCTTTTTGAAGCGGTGTCACGCACGTTATTAAATCAGATTTAACAGATTCCACAGTAGTTTTTAAATCCTCAAACTTTTGATTTAAAAGACTTACTTCACTGGAAGATCTTTGAAGGGTTTGGTCCATCTTAGTTAGCATCTGCCAAATTCGTTCTAGATTTAACTCCGGCTGATTTTCTGGGGCCTTCATTCGGGCCTCTTCTCCCAGCATTTTTGTCTGCGTCGGTAGTTCCCCACTGAATCACATCCCTGCTCCACTTCCGGAAGGGGGATGTTTCTCCTCTATCGCCGCAGTTAGCGCTGGACACGGAGGAACTGTCGGTGCAGGGGGGGAAAGCGATGTTTCTTCGCCCAGCAGCGGGTCCCCTTCCCTGGGAATCGCCGCATCGAGCTCCTCTACCCTGCTACTCTGAGAGACTCCATCTTATTTTTAATGTCGATTCTCTCTGTGGTCCCAGACTCTCCATGTTAAAAAAAACCACACACATTGGTGCAATTCCTGGTGAGTAGTGGGAGACAGGAGTGATCTTCAATGACCCTTGCCCCAGCGCCTTCCAACTTCCAAAATGGTGCTATTCCCACCCCCTGTAGTTCCCTAACTTGGCTTTCTGCCCCTAGTGGTAGTATTGTTTGATGCAAATGCCAGGCAGTAGCAACTAGGGATCACATCTGCTTCCCACTATCTACCAAGGATCGCTCAGAGGTGTGTAGAGGGGAGAAGAAATTTGATAAAGGATTAGGTGGGTGAGGGGTACATGGGAGCTAGTAAGATGCTTTTTATTTTTTAAAAATATCAGAGTGGCTCAACCGGGGAACAGGTTCAGTAAGGGTAGTGTGGCTCATTTGCAAAATGGAGAGACTCTGGGTGGTGCGGGCCCACTCACTCTCTAAGTGGGAGGTGATGTGGGAGCCCTTCTTGAAAAACTGGTCCTGTTAGTAGGTTTTGGAAGGGGGGAGGGGTTTGGGTGAGGGGGTCTGGGGGGTGGGGTAGGGTGTGGAATTAGATAGTGGCTGGTAGGGGGGTTCGGGTGGGGGGGGGAGGTTTTCATATAAAACTTAAAAAGTTGTTGTCGAGCTGTATGCAATCTTGAGCATTACAAATTAATGTGTTTCAGGGAAATGTTCCTGATATATCTATTTAAATGTTCAATAAAGACTTCATTTAAATTAAAAAAAAAATATCAGAGTGGGAGTGAGACATGAGGGGTGAATTCTTAACTTTATTAAGGATCAGAGATTGGAAAGGGGGAGTTGCTCCAGAGAGCAGTGCATTTTTTTTTTAACATGGATCGGAGTTGGGGAGAGAACTATTTTTCCTGTGTTGCCCCTTTCAACTTATCCCTTTGGAGCATTAGCTTATGTGCCGGAGAATGTGGTGGCAGCGGCTGGCCTTACGGAATTTAAGGGGGGTTTGGACAGATTCCTGAAGGAAAAGTCCATTAAACATTATTTATTTATTTATTTGTGGTTCATTTGTATCCCACATTTTCCCACACATGCAGGCACAACGTGGCTTACAGAAAATTAGGACAATTTACAATTTAAAAAAATATATTGTATTATTATTTTTTTTTGGGGGGGGGAGGGAGGTTGCCAGGTTCTTGAAGCCTGGATTGGCCGCTGTCAGAGACAGGATGCTGGGCTTGATGGACCCTTGGTCTTTTCCCAGTATGGCGGTGCTTATGTGCTTATGTGTTAGCAGTCTAGTACTCTCAGGGGAAAGTTAACACCACTTCTTGAGGTATTCCTAGCTTTCAATGAATACAACATGTAAAATTTTATTCAACCTATGTTTTTCAATTTCCATATTAATAAACTGCATTGTATGCCAAGATGGACCCATGGTCTAGGCCAGTGATGGGCAACCTTTTGAGCTTGGTGTGTCAAAATTCGCGAAAAAACCGAGCATAACTCGGGTGGTGTGTCACTTCGAGAAAAATCTACTAGGACCGCCCCCGGGCCCCCCCTACCCGAGATCGCTGCCCACCCGAGGTCGCTGGGCCCCCCCCCCCTCCACCTGCTACCGGGCCCAGAACTAACCTTAAAGCCTCCTTTCATGTCGCAGCAAGCAGCAGCAGGGCAGACCTCTCCTCCTTCCTTCTGTGCTCTGCCCTCGCGGACGTTACGTCAGGCGAGGGCGGGACATGGAAGGAAAGAGTGGCCTGCTCTGCTGCTGCTTGCTGCGACATGAAAGGAGGCTTTAAGGTTAGTTTCCAGGAGTGAGGAGGGAGGGCAGACCACACTGCGGCGGCGCCGAGTGACATCAAAAATGGCTACGCGTGTCAGTGCTGACACGCGTGTCATAGGTTCGCCATCAGGGGTCTAGGCTGAGATGTAGACAAATTTCCCCTGCCCCCACGCCACTCCCAATCCTGATCCTCACAGCTCATACACTGTGCATTAAGAAATCCTGTGTTAAGCTTCTTTACCAGCAGATAACACATATTATAACTCATTAACACTTGTTAATTTTCAAATAATTAATTTGCATCATTGTCATAACACACTTAGTAAACAGAGTCCTAAGTTTGCACCTGTGACAATGAAGAATGAGGTGAGTCACCCAGCGATACAGAATAGCATGCATCCAGATGCGCAAGCAAATGTTAATGAGCGCTAATTAACGTTAGTAATTGGTTACTAGCACCCCATTATCGATGGTTCAGAGCTCATAATCCAATTTATTTTGCAAGTGCCTCTCAGAAGCGTGGCCAAAGTCAGGAACGCAACTTTGGGGAACATATATAGAATCTGTGGATCCGAGACTCATATGCGCCCCACAAAATAATGCTTAGCTGCTTTCCCTCCACTTCTGTGAGAAAGTGCACACCCACAAAAACCACTGCTATTCTGTGCATTTACATGCTCAAGCAGTGCATAACCGTGGCATCCAGTTGAACAATTAGCCGAAGTAGACTCTACGCTGCGAGAACTTGCATTTACTAGAGGTTCCTGACTTTCGCCTTGTTCCTTTGGAATCCACTGTTGTCGGCTCTGCCGAGTGAAATAACCTGCCTGTTGTCATTAGGAAACAGAAAAGTGTGGCCATGTTTAAGAGTCTATTGAAACGGCACTTGCTGAAGCAGTCTCCAAATTGAACTTGATTTCAGGTGCCAGTGGATATAATTTGTAAACAGCCTTTTGTGGGCTGTATGTAGTTATAGTTTGTTTGGTTTGCTGTATATTTTTTTATTACACTCAAGAGAAATTGCACTGGCTCCCAATAAAGGAACGAATCAACTTCAAGATTTGCACCCTAGTCCACAAAATTCTTTAAGGAGATGCACCAGGCTACTGTCACATCCCTCGCTCCCTCTGGCTGCTCCTCTGCGGGAAGCAAGGGCCGGGAGGAAGGACCCGCAGCCAGGGAAGGCTTACCTGATGATTTCCCGGATGGGCGCCGGTTCCGGGTGCAGTCAGGGCCGAGAAGGTGCCCATTGCGGCGATGGCCGCCCTTCTTGAGGCCGCGGCTGAGAGCCGGGGCTCACCGCGGCGATGGCCGCCCTGTCCGGGGCCGAGCCCGTGGGCCGGCGATCGCGGCTTCCGGGCTCTCGGTCGCCGGCTATGGGGTCCGTGCTTGCGCCAGCGGGGAGGATGGCGCTGAGACGTGATGGCCAGCGTCTTCTCCACATTCGGGCGTGGGAACCTGAAGCTCCGCCTCAGAAGAATCAGATTGGGATGCTGGTGCTGTAGCCCCGCCTGGGAGGCCGGACGGAACCAACCAGAGGGATTTCTTCAGTAGCCGGGTTCCAATTGGCTGGCCATGTCAGCTGGGGCTGGGCGGTTGAATGCTGACAGTATTTAAGGAGCGGGGCTGAAACAGGACATTGCTTCAGGTTCTGTTTCCCAAGGCCAGTCTTTGTGTGTTCTTGTTTTCAGTGCGTTTCCTTGCTCTCCTGGTTTGACCTTTGGACTGTTTCTGGACAACTCTGTTAGCCGCCTGCCCTGACCTGTTGCCTGTTTTTGGACGACGCTGTGAGCTGCCTGCCCTGACCTGTTGCCTGTTTTTGGACGACTCTGATTTCCACCTGCCCTCCCCCGCTCCCGGTTCCGGGTCTGGGTCAGTTCGTCAACCCCACGTTGGCCGCCTGCAGCTGGGGGCTCAACCCCCGGTGAACGGCGGTCACCGCAGGTGAAGACTTGGGGTTGCACGGCTGTCCTCTGAGGTCCTTCGGGGCCTTGCGGGACCTAAGGGCTCACCTTCTTTTCAGACAAGACAGCTACATGTATAACCTCATCAATCTTCCACCCTGGAATACATCAAGCACATGCCGTTTATTCCTAAATCTCCACTACCCTACCTGTGCAGGCCTCAAATATAAATCCATCTACGCTTCCTCTTTTTCTTTTATCAGTACCCAATTATGGAATGCGTTTCCAAAAGCTGTCAAAACTATTCAAAACCATCTCAACTTTAGGAAATCACTCAAGACCAACCTGTTCCAGAAGGCCTACCCTCATGATCCAATATAAAACCTAAAGTCTTGAAAAAACAGCATAGAAATGGACCATTTTGGACTCTCTTACCTTTACCCACTTTCCCTTCACACCCTATTCTTTCATTCCTTGCTGACTACTACAATCTATTGTATTTCTATAACTACCGGATTGGCGATAGCCTTTTCGGTTTATTGTAAGCCACATTGAACCTGCAAACATGTGGGAAAATTGTGGGGTATAAATGTGATAAATAAATAAATATTAATAAATGAAATAGAGGAGTGTGGTAGCCGTGTTAGTCCACTCTTAAGGTTATCAATAGAAATCAAACAAAATAAAACATGGAAAAGAAAATAAGATGATACCTTTTTTATTGGACATAACTTAATACATTTCTTGATTAGCTTTCGAAGGTCGCCCTTCTTCCTCAGATCGGAAATAAGCAAATGTGCTAGCTGACAGTGTATATAAGTGAAAACATTCAAGCATTACTATGACAGTAAAATAGATACCATTGGAGATTCTACATGGAATGTTGTTACTATTGAGATTCTGTTGCTACTATTGGAGATTCTACATGGAATGTTGCTACTATTGAGATTCTGTTGCTACTATTGGAGATTCTACATGGAATGTTGCTACTATTGGAGATTCTACATGGAATGTTGCTATTCCAGTAGCAACATTCCATGTAGAAGGCTGCGCAGGCTTCTGTTTCTGTGAGTCTGACGTCCTGCACGTACGTGCAGGACGTCAGACTCACAGAAGCAGAAGCCTGCGCGGCCACATTGGTGATCTGCAAGGGCCGACTTCTACATGGAATGTTGCTAGTGGAATAGCAACATTCCATGTAGAATCTATAGAAATCAAACAAAATAAAACATGGAAAAGAAAATAAGATGATACCTTTTTTATTGGACATAACTTAATACATTTCTTGATTAGCTTTCGAAGGTTGCCCTTCTTCCTCAGATCGGAAATAAGCAAATGTGCTAGCTGACAGTGTATATAAGTGAAAACATTCAAGCATTACTATGACAGTCTGACAGGGTGGGAGGATGGGGGTGGGTCGGAGGTATGCATGGGGACATCAAAGCATATCATTGATATTCTAACAGGATGGGTGTGGATAGGTGAGGGGAGGGGTGATCAACAGAGAAATACAGCTTTATGGTTTATAATGGTCCAGGAACCCCAGATCCTTGTTAAGTCCTTTCTGTTGGGTGTTAAAATATTCAATCATTCTGACTTCAAAGGTCTTACGTTCTTGTATGGTTTTAAAGTTACCTTTCAGGATTCTCACTGTGAAGTCACTGGTACAGTGTCCTGGTCCTGTAAAATGCTGACCAACAGGCGTGGGAACCCTGCATGTTCATGTGATGTCTATGTAAGTTGAATCTTGTCTTAAGCATCTGGCCTGTTTCTCCAATATAGCATCCTTCGTTACATTTTTTACACTGAATGATATATACCACATTGGAAGATGAGCAAGTGAAAGATCCCTTTATGTTGAATATCTTTCCTTTGTGGATGACTGTGGGGTCCTGTGAAATATTTTGGCATAAATGAAATGAAATGATAGAGACCAACTCTAGATCCATGATGAAGGAGCACCGGTACATGAGCCCTGGCCCAAGGACTGTAGCTATGCGTGTGCCGACTGACTTGGAGAGGACCCAACATGAGGGAAAATGTTGCATCACTTGTGAGTGAAGGCTCGTAACTTCAGGTCCCGCCCTGGTTTTGACTGAATTGCCGAGCCTCCACCCCTCCCCCCCGTCTCCCCAAAAAGAGTAAAAATATTGCTTCTATATACTGCAGGGCTGTTGCACAAATGCATAGCAATGCAATAAAAGCCATAGCTTACTATGCACAGAATGTCCTTTTCTACTGCTAATGTAGAGAGGGGGTGGCGACACTGCAGTAATCACTGCGCCCCCATAAGCATGAGACAGCTTTTGCTGATGTTATCATTCCCACAGCAGAGCACCACCTTCTTACAGTAAGTCCCTGTTTTCAGGAAAACCAGAAGCCGGCTGCCTGAGTTAATGAATTATATCCAGACAGCCTAGTTTTGCCATTGACTCATTCAGTACTGGCTAGAAATGATCAGCAAAATCCCCCAAAGTGAATTCACTGGGTATTCCACGTTATGGCAGCTTCATTGCACATGCTCATTTTGGGGAGGGGGAGGAGGGGTAGTAGAAGAAAGGTGGGTTTAGTTGCTTGCGGTGATGATCAGTCAGTCAAGGGGCAACTTTTTAAAAGTGTGGGGTTGTCTGTCAAGTCTGCAGGCACTTTGATCTGAAGATTTTAAAGCAGTTTAAAGCTTAAAGCCCACCTCTTTGCTACTGCTTTCGACTCCTAACCATGACTCTCTTACTCAACACCCTCACTTATCACCCCTACCACTGCAATTTCCCCACCCCTAGCTGTCTGTTCGTCTGTCCAATTTAGATTGTAAGCTCTGTTGAGCAGGGACTGTCTTTTTCATGTTGATTTGTACAGCGCTGCGTAAGTCTAGTAGCGCTATAGAAATGTTTAATAGTAGTAGTAGTAGTATGAGCCAAGTATAGGACAGTCAAGCCATTGTGACATCACTGATGAGGTTGGCTCAGGCATTGGTGGAATGAGGCATTATGACATCACAATATAGCTCTGGTTAAATCACCGCAGCTCCTCAGTACCTTTCCGCTCTCATCTCTCCCTACACTCCTCCCCGTGAACTCCGTTCGCTGGGTAAATGTCTCCTGTCGTCCCCCTTCTCCCCCACTGCTAACTCCCGGCTCCGTTCCTTCTATCTCGTTGCTCCCTATGCCTGGAATAGACTCCCTGAGCCAGTACATCAGGCTCAGTCTCTGGCTGTCTTCAAGTCTAGGCTTAAAGCCCACCTCTTTGCTACTGCTTTCAACTCCTAACCATGACTCTCTTACTCAACACCCTCACTTATCACCCCTACCACTGCAATTTCCCCACCCCTAGCTGTCTGTTCGTCTGTCCAATTTAGATTGTAAGCTCTGTTGAGCAGGGACTGTCTTTTCATGTTCATTTGTACAGCGCTGCGTAAGTCTAGTAGCGCTATAGAAATGTTTAATAGTAGTAGTAGTAGTATGAGCCAAGTATAGGACAGTCAAGCCATTGTGACATCACTGATGAGGTTGGCTCTTAGGCATTGGTGGACTGAGGCATTATGACATCACAATGTCAGCTCCGGTTAAATCACCGCAGTTCCTCAGTACCTTTCCGCTCTCATCTATCCCTACACTCCTCCCCGTGAACTCCGTTCGCTGGGTAAATGTCTCCTGTCGTCCCCCTTCTCCCCCACTGCTAACTCCCGGCTCCTTTCCTTCTATCTCGCTGCTCCCTATGCCTGGAATAGACTCCCTGATCCAGTACGTCAGGCTCAGTCTCTGGCTGTTTTCTAGGCTTAAAGCCCACCTCTTTGCTACTGCTTTCGACTCTTAACCATGACTCTCTTACTCAACACCCTCACTTATCACCCCTACCACTGCAATTTCCCCACCCCTAGCTGTCTGTTCGTCTGTCCAATTTAGATTGTAAGCTCTGTTGAGCAGGGACTGTCTTTTCATGTTCATTTGTACAGCGCTGCGTAAGTCTAGTAGCGCTATAGAAATGTTTAATAGTAGTAGTATGAGCCAAGTATAGGACAGTCAAGCCATTGTGACATCACTGATGAGGTTGGCTCTTAGGCATTGGTGGACTGAGGCATTATGACATCACAATGTCAGCTCTGGTTAAATCACTGCTATGAGCCAAGTATAGGACAGTCAAGCCATTGTGACATCACTGATGAGGTTGGCTCTTAGGCATTGGTGGACTGAGGCATTATGACATCACAATGTCAGCTCTGGTTAAATCACCGCAGTTCCTCAGTACCTTTCCGCTCTCATCTATCCCTACACTCCTCCCCGTGAACTCCGTTCGCTGGGTAAATGTCTCCTGTCGTCCCCCTTCTCCCCCACTGCTAACTCCCGGCTCCGTTCCTTCTATCTCGCTGCTCCCTATGCCTGGAATAGACTCCCTGAGCCAGTACGTCAGGCTCAGTCTCTGTCTTCAAGTCTAGGCTTAAAGGCCACCTCTTTGCTACTGCTTTTGACTCCTAACTATGACTCTCTTACTCAACACCCTCACTTATCACCCCTACCACTGCAATTTCCCCACCCCTAGCTGTCTGTTCGTCTGTCCAATTTAGATTGTAAGCTCTGTTGAGCAGGGACTGTCTTTTTCATGTTGATTTGTACAGCGCTGCGTAAGTCTAGTAGCACTATAGAAATGTTTAATAGTAGTAGTAGTAGTATGAGCCAAGTATAGGACAGTCAAGCCATTGTGACATCACTGATGAGGTTGGCTCTTAGGCATTGGTGGACTGAGGCATTATGACATCACAATGTCAGCTCTGATTAAATCACTGCTTTGTGCCAAGTATAGGACAGTCAAGCCATTGTGACATCACTGATGAGGTTGGCTCTTAGGCATTGGTGGACTGAGGCATTATGACATCACAATGTCAGCTCTGGTTAAATCACCGCAGTTCCTCAGTACCTTTCCGCTCTCATCTATCCCTACACTCCTCCCCGTGAACTCCGTTCGCTGGGTAAATGTCTCCTGTCGTCCCCCTTCTCCCCCACTGCTAACTCCCGGCTCCGTTCCTTCTATCTCGCTGCTCCCTATGCCTGGAATAGACTCCCTGAGCCAGTACGTCAGGCTCAGTCTCTGTCTTCAAGTCTAGGCTTAAAGGCCACCTCTTTGCTACTGCTTTCGACTCCTAACTATGACTCTCTTACTCAACACCCTCACTTATCACCCCTACCACTGCAATTTCCCCACCCCTAGCTGTCTGTTCGTCTGTCCAATTTAGATTGTAAGCTCTGTTGAGCAGGGACTGTCTTTTTCATGTTGATTTGTACAGCGCTGCGTAAGTCTAGTAGCGCTATAGAAATGTTTAATAGTAGTAGTAGTAGTTTTCAAAGGGGAACTTGTGCTCACCCATTTATACCTGATGTTACATACTTTTTACATCTAAACCGTCAAAACTCAGCTGTTGCTATGAAAATAACCTGACCTGGACATTGATTGATACCTACAATAGCACACTCTTACACATTAGCAAGAAGATTGAGTCTCCTCACAAGTATTTACAGGACGTAGTTAATTCGATTTACCGGCAAATGCTCTAGGACATCAAGATTCTCTCCACATCTATACGTATGTGTGTTTGTGTGTATATTATATATATATTTTTTTAAACAATTTTAACCTGCTTCATCAACTTTTCATGGTGGCTTACAAATATGCATTAGTGTAATGGCAAATCCTTTATGAATACATCCACATATAATAAATTATAACACACAATAATAAATGGTAAAAACACCATCCGATCTGCAAAAATATCTCCAGCTAGAATGTCTTATCCAACACTATGGCACATTCATAAGTACATAAGTATTGCCATACTGGGAAAGACCAAAGGTCCATCGAGCCCCAGCATCCTGTTTCCAACAGTGGCCAATCCAGGTCACAAGTACCTGGCAAGATCCCAAAAATGTACAAAACATTTTATACTGCTTAGGAAGCCGTCCAAACCTTTTTTAAACTCTGCTAAACTAACTGCCTTTATCACATTCTCCGGCAACGAATTCCAGAGTTTAATTACACGTTGAGTGAAGAAACATTTTTCTCTGATTAGTTTTAAATTTACTACATTGTAGCTTCATCGCATGCCCCCTAGTCCTAGTATTTTTGGAAAGCGTGAACAGATGCTTCACATCTACCCGTTCAACTCCACTCATTATTTTATAGACCTCTATCATATCTCCCCTCAGCCGCCTTTTCTCCAAGCTAAAGAGCCCTAGCCACTTTAGCCTTTCCTCATAGGAAAGTCATCCCATCCCCTTTATCATTTTCGTCACCCTTCTCTGCACCTTTTCTAATTCCACTATATCTTTTTTGAGATGCGGTGACCAGAATTGAACACAATATTCGAGGTGCGGTCGCACCATGGAGCTATACAAAGGCATTATAACATCCTCATTTTTGTTTTCCATTCCTTTCCTAATAATACCCAACATTCTATTTGCTTTCTTAGCCGCAGCAGCACACTGAGCAGAAGGTTTCAACGTATCATCAACGACGACAACTAGATCCCTTTCTTGGTCAATGGCTCCTAACGTGGAACCTTGCATGACATAGGTATAATTCGGATTCCTCTTTCCCACATGCATCACTTTGCACTTGCTCACGTTAAACGTCATCTGCCATTTAGACGCCCAGTCTCCCAGTCTCCTAAGGTCCTCTTGTAATTTTTCACAATCCTCCCGTGATTTAACGACTTTGAATAACTTTGTGTCGTGAGCAAATTTAATTACCTCACTAGTTACTCCCATCTCTAGGTCATTTATAAATATGTTAAAAAGCAGCGGTCCCAGCACAGAGCCCTGGGGAACCCCACTAACTACCCTTCTCCATTGAGAATACTGACCATTTAACCCTACTCTCTGTTTTCTATCTTTTAACCAGTTTTTAATCCACAATAGAACACTACCTCCTATCCCATGACTCTCCAATTTCCTCTGGCGTCTTTCATGAGGTACTTTGTCAAACGCCTTCTGAAAATCAAAAAATTACAATCCCAATCAATTTCTCCTCCTTGATCCACTGGGATCCACTTGCTCTCTCTGAGCAATTTCAGTCAACATCATATAGATACCACTACCAGCCAAAAGCCTTTCCCCCCTGTTTACTAAGGCGTTCCGACACAGTCCATTCACTTTGAGCTCCTTTTACTAAGCAGCGGAAAGCCCACTGCAGGCTTGCCATGTGACAATCCAGAACTACCACTGGCACAATGCGGGCGCCGGTGGTCGTTCCACCCCCAGCATGCGGTAGTTACGGCGCTAGCGTAAATAGTTGAAAAATATTTCTTCAGGGGGTTAGCGCCATGCACTGCCCGGTTACTGCCAGGTTAGTGCGGGAGCCCTTACCGCCACCTCAATGGGTGAGCTCCCCCCCCCCCCTGAAATGACCACACAGCAAGTGTGAACTTACAGCATGGACATTTCATATTTGGCCATTTTTATCCACTGCAGCAGGTAGAGTTTAACATAAAACTTAACAGTATAACAATAATAAAATGGTCAACTATAAACATAAATACAATGAATGAGGTAAACTTGTAAACAGCAATTTGAAACCTAATAATAGGACAACCATGAAACACGATCAAAAATACAACAGCCCTGAAATTCAAATAATAGAGATATAATACAATGCCAGCATAACACTAATAAACACCCATAAGAACATTCAAATAACATAGCTACGATACTAATACTTTTCTACGATACAGCTTACCAATTGAGAGGCCATGGACTGGAGAGTCCTGGAAGAATTAATTGACTGTAAGTGTCTGAACTGAGTTTGGGTTCTCCGTCTCACTATTGTCCTTTTTCTGAAGACTATTTTTTTAGTAATCTTTCTGATCCAGAGCCCCAATTCAGGCCTGGACTGAGTTATGGTGTATTGGTGAGGAGTGAAGAGTATGGATTAATTTGCCAATGCCCCCCACCCCAGTTATACTGGTCCCAACTTGGGCCCAAGTATTGTATCCTCTGAGAAGAACCCTACATGCGAGAGTGACCTCCCTGAAGGTGTGCCTTCAATCTGCTGAGCAACACTTAACAGTCTTATAAGGACCACGCTACCCTGACCCTCATTGTTCCATTGTGCTTGACGTGCTAAACGTCTTCCTATTTTTTTTGGTCCATTCAATAATGTTGTACTGAAAAGTAAAGATTTATCTTTATGAGGGTGAAGTCACCCCCAATGACTTTGTCCTTATTTTATTGTTTGTGATAGATCACGCATGGCGCTTACAGTTTCTGATGGAAATGCTGAATGAAGACTACGGGAAAATGGTTAATGCAGTCCTAATGCTTGCATGAGCTAATCAGAAACCCGTAATGAATCTAGTTCTGTAGGCTGTAGACTGGGGTACATGCATTTCATAGCTGCATTTCAAAGCTGGGCTCTGGGATTTGATAATTGTATAACCATCATAGTATAAATCTTGCCTGATGTGAGCTGTGCAGCTGTAACCACAATCAGTTTTTACTAAGGTGGCATTTCTGTCTCCTTTTCTAAATATAAATAATATATATGCACTAGGCATTATTTTATAACACTTCCTTTTGGCTCAGAGTGGTTCCATCACTCAGACAATACAGCTTAGCATACATACGCCGCATTAGTACCAAAATGGGGGTCAGGATATCCTTTGCCTATTTCGAGTGTCTAATCAAAAAAATCAGTCAGAATGAATACGACAATTCAACATTTCAAAAGGTGTCATGGTATTTCTCTTTTCCCCGCATTGTCCCAGGTACAGAAATTTAGGGGTCCTTTTACTAAGGTTCGCTGGAAAATGGCCGGCGGTAGTGTAGACATGTGTTTTGGACGCGCACAGAAATTATTTTTTAGCGCACATACAAAAAAATGCCTTTTTTGCCGAAAACGGACGTGCGGCAAACTGAAAATTGCCACGTGTTCATTTTGGGTTTGAGACCTTACCGCAAGCCATTGACCTAGCGGTAAGATCTCACGCGGTAATTGGGTGGTAATGGTCTATGCGTGTCAAATGCCACTTTACGCGTGTAGCTGCCGCGCACCAGAAAATAAAAAATATGTGCAGGACGTCAGACTCAGAAACAGAACGAAGGAAGAAGAGGAGGACCTCGGCTGGTGGGGGTTGGGGTCTCCCACCAGCAAAGGTAGGTGACGGCGATGGCGGGTTGATGGCAGGACTAGGGGTCGAGAGGGTCGTCGACAGGGGGGTCCAGGGCCAAATCTATGGGGGCCCAGGCCCCCGTGGCCCCACATAGCTACTCCCCTGGCATAGGTGCCTATGCTTACCCAACGTGTGCCAAATTGGAGTTACTTCCCGGTTACTGCGTGGCCTTTGTGGTAATTTCAATTTTGTCACACGTCCGCTGCGCACACCTGAAACATATTTTTAAATTCTGTGCACGTCCAAAACCTGGGGTCCCCCGCCAGCAAAGGTAAGCGACAGCAACGGCGGGGGAGGGTTGGCGGCGGGAGGAGGGGTCGGGAGGGTCGTCGGCAGGGGCGGGTCAAAGTTGTTGGTGGTGGTGGCGGCGGCGGGGGGGTTGGCAATGGTGGGGGAGGTGTCGGCAATGGTGGGGGGGGTCGGCGGCGTCGGGGGGGCTAAAATGTGCCCCCTCACCTCGGGCTCTGGACCCCCCTCCCGCCGAAGTCTGGCTACACCCCTGACCTATGCAAGTTAGTAAAAGGGCACCTTAGATTGTGAGTCCACTAGGGATAGAGAAAGTACCTGTATCACATTCATGATCCTTTACCCTTTATATGAGTTTAAGGACCCTTTTAGTAAGACGCGTGCCTAAAGTTGGCCTGTGCTGATGTAGGCGTGTGTTTTGGACGCGTGCAGGTCCATTTGCTCAGGGCACCTGGAAAAAAGGCATTTTTTTTGTGCCGGAAAATGGACGTGTGGTGAAAATTAATACCAGCATCCATCCATTTTCGGGCTGAGACCTTACCGCCACCCATTGACTTAGTGGTAAGGTCTCACGCACTAACCGAGCGGTAAGTGGCCGGCGTGTGTAAACTGCCGAATACCGCTGGGTAAGTGCCACCTGGTAGAAAATGGAAAATATTGTCTACCGCATGTTTTGGGCACGTGTCAGAAATGGAATTACTGCCCAGGGCACGCGGTAGCTGGCCGTTAGTGCCGATTTGGCGTGCTTTGTACGTGAGTAGGCGCCTACGCACCTTTGTCAAATGCTCCCTAGTAAGCAACTCTTATATCCCTTTAAAGAAAAGATTGCTAATATATTTTTCTGCCACTTTGGATTCCTGAAAAAGCACATTCTTAATATTGTTAAATTAAATTTTTCCTGGAATTAATGATGGATATCTCCCAGAGACAAAAAACAGTAACAATGAATATGCATGAGATTGTTCTGCATGCACCTCAGAGTTCAAATCACATTTTTGCAGGAGACTCATTTGATGGTTAGGCAGCAGACTAAGCTAAGATGGGCATGAGTGGGGTAGTCTGGCTAATTTTCCTTTACCAGCCAGTAACGTGAGGTGCCCATTCTCATCCATAAAAGCTTGCCCTGTGAGATTGAAAGAATCATACAACTGGGCAGGGTGCATAGTTATAGCGTCAGCTCCTTATATGGACAGAAACTCCGTTTACAAAGGGTGTATGCACTGAACACCTAACTGAGGCCTTTTTTTGTGAAATTAGCCAACAAACCAATGGCTTTCCCAGACTATCAGATGGTGGTCAGGGGAGACTTTACTAGAGTGAGTGAGTCTTGCTCTTGTTGCTTCCCGATCCGTGCGGGGCCTAGGCTGCAGGGTATATGGCCCTTGTTCACTCCCCCAACTCTAGGCGCACAAGGGCGGCTTCTTCCACGTTGAAAGTTAGGTTGGAGGATAGAACTGCGTTTTTTTTTTTTTAATTCTTCCTTTAGGCATGTTGCTACAAAAAGGTTTGGACAAGTTCCTGGAGGAAAAGTGCATAGACTGCTGTTGAGACAGACATGGGGAAGCAACTGCTTGCCCCAGGATTGATAGCATGGAATGTTATTGCTAGTAGGGTTTCTGCCAGGTACTTGTGACCTGGATTGGCCACTGTTGGAAGCAGG
This sequence comes from Microcaecilia unicolor, assembly GCF_901765095.1. Taxonomy (NCBI): domain Eukaryota; kingdom Metazoa; phylum Chordata; class Amphibia; order Gymnophiona; family Siphonopidae; genus Microcaecilia; species Microcaecilia unicolor. Next base: position 239,787,270 of record NC_044038.1, read on the forward strand.
ATACTGGGCTACATGGACCGTTGGTCTGACCCAGTATGGCTATTCTTATGTTCTAGCTATAGTTCTGGAGATATGGCTAAAATGCACATGTTATTGTGTTCTGTTTCTTTGCTTTTGTAAACTTGTTCTTTCCTGGAATTAATTGACAAAAAAAAAATATATATATATATATATATATATGTATGTATGTATGCTTAAACCACTTCTCTGGGTTGGGTGATGTGGGCTGAGCTGGCTTGTAGGGAGTTTTTCTCATGCAGTAGGGAGATCATGGCTCTTGGTCAATGCCAGCTGGTTTTTATTGTTTTATTTGGAGAATAAAACCGGTGCAGGGCGGATTTCTACGGTCTGTGCCCTGAGAAAGGCAAGGACAAATCAAACTCGGGTATAAAGTATCACATACCATGTAAAATGAGTTTATCTTGTTGGGCAGACTGGATGGACCGTTCAGGTCTTTATCTGCCGTCATTTACTATGTTACTATGTTAGAGGAGTGGATAGGGACAAGGACTGCAAGTCGTGAAGCTGAGGGGGCCTTGAGACGAAAAGGTAAACGTAAATGTTTTAGCAAAACAGCTGGGGATGCTGGACATTTGCCCCCAGATTCTATATCTGATTAACAAATTTGCACACCCAAATTATTTGAATAATGAGCTCATAACCATCAATAATTAGGTGCTAACAACCAACGATTGGAGTTAATTGGCACCCTTTAGAATTTACGCATGCATCTGCCTACATGTGAATCGAAAATGAGGGGTGGCTACATCTCACAGCATGTAACTCAAAGGGGGTGTGGCTATCAGAGGGGCATGGGCGTGTCAGGGGCATTCCAAAAAGTTGCACATGTAGTTATAGAATACTGGGTCAGCACTTGGGTGCCCAGCATTTACACCATATTTCAGCAGGCGTAAGTCTAGCACTTCAAGTTTGGGTGCGGGAATCAGGGCCCTTTAGAGAATTGTGCTTAGTGGCTAATCTTTTCCGGTACCCGTTTTTGAGTGCCATGTATAGCACCCAGCCTCCTGGTGGGTGTTCCATCCCCACAGCAGCAGCAGATAGATTATGTGCTCATTTCTGAGGGCCTACTTTCAACAGCACATGGGGCTAGCACTGGGCTATTGTGATTTTTGACTGATTCCTACTTCAGAGGGAGGGAATAAGAGGGAGATTGAAGAGTGATTGAGGGAGGGAGGAAGAAGGAGATTGAAGAGTGATTGAGGGAAGGAGGGAGGGAGGAAGAAGGAGATTGAAGAGGGATTGAGGGAGGAAGGGAGGGAGGAAGAAGGAGATTGAAGAGTGATTGAGGGAAGGAGGGAGGAAGAGGGAGATTGAAGAGTGATTGAGGGAGGGAGGGAGGGAGGGAGGGAGGAAGAAGGAGATTGAAGAGTGATTGAGGGAGGGAGGGAGGGAGGAAGAAGGAGATTGAAGAGTGATTGAGGGAGGGAGGGAGGAAGAGGGAGATTGAAGAGTGATTGAGGGAGGGAGGAAGAAGGAGATTGAAGAGTGATTGAGGGAAGGAGGGAGGGAGGAAGAAGGAGATTGAAGAGTGATTGAGGGAAGGAGGGAGGGAGGAAGAAGGAGATTGAAGAGTGATTGAGGGAGGGAGGGAGGGAGGAAGAAGGAGATTGAAGAGTGATTGAGGGAGGGAGGGAGGAAGAGGGAGATTGAAGAGTGATTGAGGGAGGGAGGAAGAAGGAGATTGAAGAGTGATTGAGGGAAGGAGGGAGGGAGGAAGAAGGAGATTGAAGAGTGATTGAGGGTGGAAGGGAGGGAGGAAGTAGGAGATTGAAGAGGGATTGAGGGAGGAAGGGAGGGAGGAAGAAGGAGAGTGAAGAGTGATTGAGGGAAGGAGGGAGGGAGGAAGAAGGAGATTGAAGAGTGATTGAGGGAGGGAGGGAGGGAGGAAGAAGGAGATTGAAGAGTGATTGAGGGAGGGAGGGAGGAAGAGGGAGATTGAAGAGTGATTGAGGGAGGGAGGAAGAAGGAGATTGAGGGTGGAAGGGAGGGAGGAAGGAGGAGATTGAAGAGGGATTAAGGGAGGAAGGGAGGGAGGAAGAAGGAGATTGAAGAGTGATTGATTGAGGGAGGGAGGGAGGAAGAAGGAGATTGAAGAGTGAATGAAGGAGGAAGGGAGGGAGGGACATGGAAATGAAGAGTGATTGAGGAAGGAAGAAGGTTTACTGCAGGCTTATATACTAATACCTGATTTTTTGTATTTGGAGTATAATCCATTTGTGTGGCTTATTTAATGTCTCTTGTCTTACACAATAAAAACAATTTAAAAAAAAACTATGGGATCCTTTTAGTAAGCTGCATTAGATGCGAACACACGTCTAAAGCAGCAAAAATGGCCAAATCCGGGATGCGCTAAAGCGTCCTGCATTAGTTTCGCCATCTGTGCACACGAAGCGCGTGGCATTTATTTCTTCTTATTTGGGGAGAAGTGGGCGTGTCAGGAGGAAAATAGTTTTAGATGCGCTAACTAGCTTGCTGACATCACCACCACACTAAGTGGTTAGCATGGCATATTTTGGAGGCAATTAGGGGCCCCTGTGGTCATTTTTTTAAACAGCTGCTTGGCCAGAAATTAAACAAATAGAAAAAAAACCCATTTTGACAGCTGCTCTAGAAATGGTCTTAGCAAGCTGGAAAGCTCTGGATAAGGACACGTTAAGCCCATCTCTTAGTGCAGCTTCGTAAAAGGCCCCTGAGATTGTGGATCTTGAATATTCACATTGCTTTGTTGTGTTTTAATAGCGACAAATTCTCCATCTCATTATGGGCAAGAGTGTATCCAATGGTCGAGAGAAGCGGAATTGGGCGTCTGTACTTTTTGGGCATTTGAGATGCAGGGCAGTGCTGAGAAGAGAAGAGAAGAGCCGTCAAGCCATCAACTAATTACGGAGTGGAGGAGTGGCCTAGTGGTTAGGGTGGTGGACTTTGGTCCTGGGGAACTGAGGAACTGAGTTGGATTCCCACTTCAGGCACAGGCAGCTCCTTGTGACTCTGGGCAAGTCATTTAACCCTCCATTGCCCCATGTAAGCCGCATTGAGCCTGCCATGAGTGGGAAAGCGCAGGGTACAAATGTAACAAAAATAAAATAGATACTATTGGAGATTCTACATGGAATGTTGCTATTCCACTAGCAACATTCCATGTAGAAGGCTGCGCAGGCTTCTGTTTCTGTCCAGGACGTCAGACTCACAGAAGCAGAAGCCTGCGCAGCCACATTGGTGATCTGCAAGGGCCGACTTCTATATGAGTGAGAAAGCGCGGGGTACAAATCATGTAACAAAAAAAAATTACTGATTCTAAGATTTCTCATCAGAGAGTGAGAAGAAGTGAGTTAGGGTAAAGGGTGCGAAAAAAGCAAATCAATAAACAGGTTCAGGTTTGCATCATTAACACTCAGGCTGTCAATGCACCCATTCAAACTATCGCTCAAGGCAGCTTCAGATTTAATGGCCAATGCAACTGATTTACTGTAAATGGCAGAGCAAAGGGGGGGGGGGGGGGACCTCATCGACAAATAACAGATGTCCCTGGGATCAGATGCAAAAAGCAGCTTATGTTTGTGAATAAATGATCAGAGGGCACAGGCCTTCAGCTGTATTTCATCTAAAGAGTTTAAATGCTTCCTCCGTGTTGTGCCTTAGCCATCAGGGGTTACCAGGGCTATGCGTCAATATGCTCCAAAAGCTTATCATTTCTATCATGCAGGAATTTTCAACCCAGTTCTCGGGACACACAGGCTTTCAAGATATTTACAATAAATATGCGTGGAATAAATGTACATGCACTACCTTCATTAAATGCAAATCTGTCTCTTGCCTATTTATTCTAGATATCCTGAAAACCTGACTGGCTCACTGTGTCCTGAGGAATGGGTTCAGAACCCCCGATATAATGCTACGAGACAAACACCCCTGGATTCTCCATAGGTTGCCCAAAATTATTGGTATTAACAAGCACATCATTGGCAGTAATTATATTTATTTATTTATTTATTTATTTGTAGCATTTGATCCCACATTTTCCCACCTATTTGCAAGCTCAATGTGGCTTATATTATGCCGTGATGGCAATCGCCATTTCCGGGTAGTACAGAATTTCAAATGGTAATACATTTAGTTGTATACATACATGGTACAGAGGAATCCATTATGGCATTGCATCGAGGTTTCTAAGTGATAAAATGAGTTGTAGCATAAGTTAGGTCGTCGACTATAGAGACGTCACCTTCAATTTAAGAAATAGATTGGTAGAGCATATTCTGTAGCTTTCTTTAATAGCAGTGAGGTTAAACAGACAAGTGACAAGAGTTCGGTTTTTTCTAGTTCGTGTAAAGTCTATTTATTTTGTATATAAGATGGATCGTTATGGTAAGCCTTCTTGAACAGGTTCGTTTTCAGTAGTCTACGGAAGATTGTTAGGTCATGTATTGATTTTGTGGCCTTCGGTAATGCGTTCCATAGTTGCGTGCATACGTAGGAGAAGCTGGATGCGTATGTGGATTTATATTTCAGTCCTTTGCAACTGGGGTAGTGGAGATTGAGGAATGTTCGAGATGATCTTTTTGCATTCCTAGTAGGCAAGTCTACGAGGTCTGACATATAGGTCGGAGCTTCCCCGTGAACAATTTTGTGGACCAGGGTGCAAACTTTGAACGCAATTCGTTCTTTTAAAGGGAGCCAGTGTAGCTTTTCTCTTAGGGGTTTGGCGCTTTCGTATTTCGCTTTCCCAAATATGAATCTGGCTGCTGTGTTTTGAGCTGTCTGAAGCTTCTTAATGACTTGTTCTTTGCATCCGGCATAGATGGCATTGCAATAATCTAGATGACTTAGCACCATCGATTGTACCAGGCTACGGAATATTTCCCTTGGGAAGAAAGGTTTGATCCTTTTAAGTTTCCACGCTGAGTAGAACATTTTCTTTGCAGTATTTTTCGCATGGTCTTCGAGTGTTAGATTTCGGTCGATTATGACTCCCAGAATTTTCAGACTATCTGAGACCGGGAGGGTGTAATCTGGGGTGTTTATGGTGCTTGGTTTGTTTGTGTTATATTGTGAGGACAAAATAAGGCATTGTGTTTTTTCTGCATTTTGCTTTAGTTGGAATGCATCCGCCCATGAATTCATTATTTGGAGGCTGTGTTTAATTTCATTTGTGATTTCTGTTAGATCATGTTTGAACGGGATATATATCGTGACATCGTCTGCATAGATGTATGAGTTGAGTCCTTGGTTGGATAGCGATTTGGCTAATGGTGTCATCATTAAGTTAAAAAGAGTTGGTGAAAGCGGTGATCCTTGTGGTACTCCACATTCAGGTTTCCATGGTGTTGATGTTTTTGAGTTTGATAACACTTGATAGGTTCTTGCTGTTAGGAAACCTTCGAACCATCTAAGTACGTTTCCTCCAATAAGGAGTTATGTGAAGATCTGTTAGCTTAGCGGGGTTTAAGAAAGGTTTGGCCAGCTTCCTAAAGGAAAAGTCCATAGACCATTATTAAAATGGACTTGGGGAAACTCCACTGCTTATTTCTGGGATAAGCAGCATAAAATACATTGAACGTTTTTGGGATTTTGCCAGGTATTTGTCACCTGGATTGGCCACTGTTGGAAACAGGGTGCTGGGCTCGATGGACCTTTGGTCTTTCCCAGTATGGCAATACTTATGTACTTATCCTATGACTCTTCATTTCAGAACTTCCTTTTCACTGCCAAAAATGTAACTTCTGCCTATTATTTTAGAACTATTTAAATGTCTATGCCAGGGGTAGGCAACTCTGGTCCTCGAGAGCCGCAGGCAGGTCAGGTTTTCAGGATATCCACAATGAATATGCAGGAGATAGATTTGCAAGCACTGCCTCCTTGGTATGCAAATCTATCTCCTGCATATTCATTGTGGATATCCTGAAAACCTGACCTGCCTGCGGCTCTCGAGGACCGGAGTTGCCTACCCCTGGCCTAGTGGTTAGTGCAGTGGAACATGGAATGTTAGCTACTGTTGGAGATTCTGTTGCCACTATTTGAGATTCTACATGGAATGTTGCTGTTGCTACTATTTGAGATTCTGGAATGTTGCTACTATTGGAGATTCTACATGGAATGTTGCTATTCCACTGGCAACATCCCATGTAGAAGCCTGCCCTTGTAGATCAGCAATGCGGCCGTGCAGGACGTCAGACTCACAGAAACAGAAGCCTGCGCGGCCGCATTGCCTCCACATGGAATGTTGTCAGTGGAGGAGTAGCCTAGTGCAGAGGTAGGCAATTCCAGTCCTCGAGAGCTGCAGGCCAGGTCAGGTTTTCAGGATATCCACAATGAATATGCAGGAGATAGATTTGCATACCAAGGAGGCAGTGCTTGCAAATCTATCTCCTGCATATTCATTGTGAATATCCTGAAAACCTGACCTGCCTGCGGCTCTCGAGGACCGGAGTTGCCTACCCCTGCCCTAGGCTATAACACACACACCTAAATTTCATAGTGCACAGCTCCAAGAGGAACGTGGCCATGAATGGGTACGGGCAGGTCAGGGATGTTATAGAATACTGACATGTATCTAACTGCCATCAGCTGGGTGAGAGCATTTACACCAGCTTTCAGCAGGCAAAAACGTGTCCAAAGTTAGGCGCAAATTTTATTTATTTATTTAAAACATTTCTATACTGCACAATCCAAAAGTTATCAGCGGTTAACAAAGCGTACATTCATAAAATCATAAAATAGACATTTGTTCTTACAAACATACAACTTCAAACAAAACTAAAACCAGCACCTTTTTTCAAGCAAAAAAGGTGCCGGTACTTAGTGGCGATCCTAGCCGGCATGACACCCGGGGCGGATCGCCGATGTGTCCCCCCCCCCCCAGGTGCAGCGCGCCCCCCCCCCCCCGGTGAAATGACACCCCCCCGGGTGCACGCCGCTGGGGGGGGTGCCGCGGTGCGTACCTGTCAGCTGAGTTCGCTGACTTCGCTAACTTCGCTGCAGCTCCCTCTGCCCCGGCCGGAACAGGAAGTAACCTGTTCTGGGGCAGAGCGAGCTGCAGCGAAGTCAGCGAACTCAGCTGACAGGCGCATGCCGCGGCACCCCCCCAGCGGCGTGCACCCGGGGCGGACCGCCCCCACCGCCCCCCCCTTGGTACGCCACTGCCGGTACTCAAATGCCAGGCCACCCTTCAGGGGTGGGGTGATCACTGAGGGACCCACCCCACAATAGCCAGGACCCCTGCAACCAGTCACAGAATCTATGACAAGGCAGAATTGGTGTGTAAAGCCTGACCTCTTTCATTAAAACTTGGGGACCAGGGGTCAATTTGAGCAGACAATGGAAAAGGTGCTGATACTCAGGGGTACTAAGTACCCCCTCAGAAAAAGCCCTGACTAAAACATATAATAGTTAATAAGCCCAGGCTTCAATCTAATCATTCCAATCTAATTATTTCTGCCGGCTAAATCATGATCTTCTGCCACCCCATATGCTTGTATGACGAGATAAGTTTTTAACTCTCGTTTAAGCTCGTTTACTTCCTGAATTTTTTTAAAGTCTTAATGGAAGGCTATTCCACATAATGGGGCCTGCTACATAAAAATAATTGCTCTGTACTCGTTCAACTTTACAACCCGATGTGATGGTACATCTAAGTACAACTGTTATGCTTAGATATTAGAGACCTCGGAGGTTGATACACATGAACATGAATTCTGCAAAAGTTGTTCCTCACGGAGCAGTGCTGTTCCTTGGTCGGCTGCCACCCGGGGTAGATCTCTGTTGCATCCCCCATCCCCCGATGCAGCGTCATCATCCCCTGAGTGCACCATCATCCCCACCCCCAGCACATCACCTCCAAACACCCCCCCCCCTCCCTCCCCGGTGCATTGCTCTTACCTCCTGGGGTGCTGAGAGCATATCAGTTCTGCCGGTTCCCTGCTACCTCCGCCCCAGAAAAGGAAGTAACATCAGAGGGAGAAGAGAACCGGCAGAGCCGATGGAGCTGACGGCCACATGGCTGCTCCCTGCACACCCCTGCAGCGTGCACCCGGGGCGGACAACCCCCACTGCCCTGCCTTCAGTACACCACTGTCACAGAGCACCCTTTACAGAATACTAATATCTTTGGGTGCCATTTTACAGACTCTAACCCACACTGTGCTACACAGATGCATAAAATAGAGAATCCACGCTCCACGGAGCTTACAGTCTTGTTGAGACACAGCACAAACGATCTCCTAGTAATCAGTTGACTATTATGAGGCTTCTCAGCACTGTTCTAGTGGATGGTTTATTTGGAACCGTGTCTGGAGCTTGGTCGTCCTTCAAATGGTGTTTTATAAATACTCGATCAGAGTCACCAGGAGAGTTGGTAGGGTTGGGTTGAAGGAGTTGGTGAGAGACTGTGTTTTGCTGTCCTGCTCCTTCAGGAGAGTGGAAGGGTAAGAGGACACTGTCTTCTCTCTCCAGGTGGAGAAAGGGACAAAGAGAGTGTTGGATTATTTGTAGTAAATAATTAGCAGATTTTAGTACACACAGCTTCAGCTTTAGAAATGTTAATTTCTTTCTTCATCTCTCTCTCATTCACCCCTGAATAATTCACTGCTGAGTCACTTTAAAGTTGAAGTAACAAAACATCTGTTTACTCACAGTTTGCAGTTAGATTATAATCAGACAGGCTTATATATACATAATACTATACATTTGTATTATCAGCTCCTTCCATGTGCTTAGATGGTAATGGATGCTCACACCACCATAGATCCTCTCAGGTTAGGAGAGATCATGAGCTCCATGTGCTCCATGTGCTGCATGTGCTGCATCTAACCCCCACAGGAAGTTGCATAGCTGTGTGACCTCTCTAAGTAATTCACATCAGAGGTCACAGAGTAATCACAGAGAAATAATAGGTGACAGGCAATGCATGTAAAATACAATTACATTCCAACAAACCCCTTCTCATGCATAACTGTCATGCAATTATTTATTCATACAAAGTCCAAGCTTTATACGCAGATTCACAAAATGTTCTCTGGGTAACGGTTTGGTCATGATGTCAGCTGTCATCTCACTGGTGTGACAATAGTGTAGACTGATGACCCCTTCTTTCGCCAGCTCTCGCACGTTGTGGTATTTCGTTGCGATGTGCTTGGTGCGTGACTGAACCTTGTCATTCTGTGACAGTCGGATGCAGCTCTGATTATCTTCCATTATCTGGATTGGTCTCTTTTCAGCTATTCCGAAATCCAGCAAAAGTTTTTCAATCCACATCAGTTCTCTGCACGCTTCCGATACGGCCACGCACTCAGCTTCTGTAGAAGACAGACTCACAACACTTTGTCTATGACTGGCCCATGAAATTTGTACATTTCCATACATAAACACATATCCACTTGTGGATTTATAATCAGAATGATCCCCTGCCCAATCTGAATCACAGTAACATATTAGTTTTGGATTACTATTGGCTGAAATCTTTAATTTACAATCAATGGTACCCTTTAAATACCTTACCATCCTTTTAACTGCAGTCCAATCTGATTTGGTAGGTGAGCTGACCCTTCTGCTCAAAATTCCTACTGCATTTGCTATATCAGCCCTGTATGTGGTAGCTAGATATAAAAGCTTACCTATGGCTGATCTATATTGGATGTTATCTGGTAAAGGTTCTCTTACTGTTTCATCCTTCAGAAAATCAGTGATCATGGGAGTGCTTACAACTTGGGCATCTTGCATACCTAAACTTTCAATAAGCTCATTTATTTTCTGCTTCTGGCTTAGAAGATAAGAACCATCATTTTGTTTCTCAATTTCTATACCAAGATAGTATGACACATTTCCAAGTTCTTTTATCTCAACATTGAGGTTTAAATATTTTACAATGTCCTTGTACTCTTGCTCACTTTTGCTTGCAATGAGCAGATCATCAACAAAAGCTAAAATGTATGCATATTGTCCATTTGTGCACCTAGTGTACAAGCATTTATCTGCTTCACCTTGCTTAAATCCTAAATTTGTCAATATTTCATGCAATTTATCATTCCAACATTTTGCACTTTGCTTTAATCCATAAAGACCTTTGTTTAATTTACACACTAGCTGTCTTTGTTTTGTATTATGAAACCTGTTGGCTGTTCCATGTACAAGTCTTCAGTTATATCTCCGTGAAGAAACGCTGTTTTCACATCAATGTGGTTGACTTGCATGCCTTTTGAGACTGCAATGCTCAGAAGTGTTCTTATTGTCGTGTGTTTCACTACAGGTGCAAACACTTCATCAAAATCTTCTCCATATTTTTGAAGATATCCCTTTGCCACTAATCTGGCTTTATACCTTTCCACTTTTCCTTGTGCATTCCTTTTTAACTTGAATACCCATTTGCATCCTATAGCTTTCTTGCCAGGAGGTAATTTTGTAAGAATCCAAGTATTATTTTTATCCAATGCATCAATTTCTTCTTGTGCAGCTTTATGCCATTCAGCAGCTTCTTCTGCTGGCATTTTCTCAATCTCATCCCATGTTAAGGGCTCTTGAGCTTCTGCTGACTTTGTTAGGTAAGACAGTCTTGGGGGTGGAACACCTTTGTTTTCCCTGGATGAGCGTCTGACAACAGGTTGGTCTGACCTTTCCGCATCCTCTAAATCTGAGAGTCCTTCTCCAATTGATTCCCCTTCTCCAACTGTACTGTCTTCTTCAATGATCCTTTCTGTGTCTGTTTCCTCTGCCTGTTCCTCGTTAGATACAGGTGAGTTGCTTTCAGACATCTGCCTTGGTATGGCATTTATATACACTGGCATGTCTATTATGGTTCTAGTTTCATATTCTGGATGATAAGGCTCATCTGGGATAATCCAGCCTTTATCAACCCTTTTGTTTTCATCAAAATATGTAACATGTCTTATGCCAACAATGCCAGTTTTCAGATTCAAAATTCTATATCCTTTGTGTCCTGGAGTATAGCCAACTAAAATGCCCCTTTCTGTTGTGGAATCCAGCTTATGCCTTCTTTGCTTTGGTACATGAGCATATGCTGTACTTCCAAATGTTCTTATGTGTGACAGGTTTGGCTTCCTACCATGCCATGTCTCATGTGGTGTGCGCTCAGCGCCTTTAGTTGGCATTCTGTTTTGTAGGTACACTGCTGTGAGAATGGCTTCCCCCCATAGTCTTTTAGGGAGATTGCTATCTGACAGCATACATCTGGTCATTTCCACAAGTGACCTAAATTTTCTCTCTGCAACAGAATTTTGCTCTGGTGTATAAGCTACTGTTGTGATATGTTGAATGCCTTCTTGTTCTAGAAATGTGCGCATGCTTTGTGAAGTGAACTCACCACCATTGTCAGTCTGAAGAACCTTTGGTTTTCTTTCAAATTTATTGCTCACCATGGCTACGTATTTCTTCAGCATGTCTGTGACTTGACTTTTCTCTTTCAGCAATAGGCCACACAATATCTAGAGAAATCATCCAAGAATATTAGCACAAATCTGTTATTTCCCAATGATGGGATATTAAACGGTCCACATAAGTCACTGTGTATTAAGTCCAGCACTTTATTACTCCTATTTCCTGTGTATGCAGGAAATGAGGGTCTCACACCTTTTTGAGTAACACAGTCTATGCATTTCTCCATTTTACCAGCATCTGCACTTATCTGAATGTCAGTGGCTAGTTGCTTACTGTAAAGATCCTGGATCACCTTAGAATCACGATGTCCCAGGCGGCGGTGCCAGATTTCCAGACTACATTTACCATCATTCTTCCTTACTTGCGCCATATGTGAGGCTTCACCTGAAATGTTCAGCTTATAAACATCATTATGCATAAAAGCTTCAGCATACACTTCATCATTTTTAGAGATTGTGCACTTACTGTTTTCAAAATGAATCGCAAATCCCTTCTTATCTAATGTAGATACACTAAGCATATTACAAACTGCTTGGGGAATATACAAGACATCACTTACAGGAATTTCTTTAACTTCATTAGACACTTTGCATTTTAAGAATCCAATACCTTTTGCTTGGATCTTAGCAGTCCCTGCGTTTGCAGTTTTAAGAATACCTTCCTCTGGACACATTTCCTGAAAGAAATCTTTACAATTGGTTAAATGGCATGTGCTCCCCGAATCCAAAATCCAAGTACTTTCATTTGAATTATTATTTACCATAGTCAAAGATTTTTCTGCCATTAGAAAGCCCTTGTGTTTATCTTTGTCCTTCATACATTTCCTGGTTTGAAAATTCTTTAGTTCCATTGGCTTAGGTGAGCTAGAGGGAGTGTTTTGTGTTTCCTTACACCATTTAGATACATGTCCCTCCTTTCCACATGAGTAGCAAATCAGCTTGCCCTTGGGTGGAGTTTTCCCATAGCTCCGCCTTCCTCTGTTCTTTGCCAAGAAATTTGTTTCATTTCTCTCTGACTTGCTTTGAGAACACATCTCCTCAGAATCATTTATTATGCATTCCTGCCTTAGTTTTGATGTTGCCTGTTCAAAAGATTGCCCTTCAATGGCCTCATTTACAGACCTAAAAACATCAAACTTCTTTGATAGTGAGGTAAAAAGAAATGCTCTTTTCAATGCATCACACATGGGAATTCCAGAAAGTTCTAACTTTTGAAATGAAGACATAAGATGCATAATGTGATCATTACATTTACTTTTATCCCTTAATTTGGTTTCATTCAACTCTGCCAGCCAAATTGGTTGCTGCTTTGCATATGTAGTTGCATACATAGTTCTCAGTTTATATAAAATGTCCTTTGGTGTATCTTTTCCCTCCACTAATATGGCTTGTTTCTCTGAGAGAGCTTCCAAAAGCATGCACTTCACATAATAGTTTGCATTGTCCCATTCAGCCATATTTTCAGCTGTTCTGTCTTGGTCTAAGCATATATTTAATCTTTTTGCTCGAAGGAGACATATGAATCTTAGTTCCCACTGCCGATAATTAAACTCAGTTAATTTAGGCACCTTGAGAGAATAGAAAAATGGTGAATTTCTTCCCTCAGCCATTTTCTTAGCCTTCTGTCTGCTGTGTGGGGGGAGAGAGAGACAGACTGAATCTTTCCTTTAAAACTTAAGAGAAAAATGTGGCCTTTTTTCTGCCTGGTAATATTTCTCTTCTTTTTCAATTCCTGGGCCTGGGCCCATAACCCTTTTGTTGGATTATTTGTAGTAAATAATTAGCAGATTTTAGTACACACAGCTTCAGCTTTAGAAATGTTAATTTCTTTCTTCATCTCTCTCTCATTCACCCCTGAATAATTCACTGCTGAGTCACTTTAAAGTTGAAGTAACAAAACATCTGTTTACTCACAGTTTGCAGTTAGATTATAATCAGACAGGCTTATATATACATAATACTATACATTTGTATTATCAGCTCCTTCCATGTGCTTAGATGGTAATGGATGCTCACACCACCATAGATCCTCTCAGGTTAGGAGAGATCATGAGCTCCATGTGCTCCATGTGCTGCATGTGCTGCATCTAACCCCCACAGGAAGTTGCATAGCTGTGTGACCTCTCTAAGTAATTCACATCAGAGGTCACAGAGTAATCACAGAGAAATAATAGGTGACAGGCAATGCATGTAAAATACAATTACATTCCAACAGAGAGAAGTTTGAAATATTTATGCTTGTTGAGACTTCTGCAGCTGCAACCAGAGGAGGACATCTGTCCAAGGTCAGCAGGTGGAAAAACCAGTCCAAGGAACTGCAGTGTTGCAATTACCAGTTTACTTCCTGGTGATTGTCCACCTTCTCGATATTGTAATCCACGTAGAACCGCAAGGTCGACGGCAGAATGTAACTCATATTGTTATGTTATGTTACCACAGGGAAAATCTGTCAGAGATGGAGGTAAAATGAAAAATGCAGTGATAGACAAACAGGCTCATCTTCCCTTGCATCAATCCAGAAGCTTCTCCATTGAAACAAAGAGGGAAAGATTTTGGTGTCTTGATTTATTTGTTTTCTGTTCTACCTAATGTTCCAGATCTATCTAAATGTTTAAAGAGTGAAATGCACTTGACAATTAATCTGTAAGATCATCTGAATAGTCCTTGCCATTCGTTCTGAGTAGCAATTGCCCATTATTAAACAGGAAGCTCCTCTGTAATCAACAAGCAGCTCTTAGCTATTTCAACAGATAACATTTCTCTCGGGATCATCAGCAACCCTCTAATCTCTTCATCCTCTATAGAAAAAGCTAGATTTGAAGAGGAAAAAATGCCCATTCATTTACCACTTCCATCATGATTCCTCCTTCGTTTTTCTAGAGTAAGAACTTGGAAGTCCCATTGCAAATCCAAAACATAGTAACATAGTAGTTGACGGCAGAAAAAGACCTGCACGGTCCATCCAGTCTGCCCAACAAGATAAACTCATATGTGCTACTTTTTGTGTATACCCTACTTTGATTTGTACCTGTGCTCTTCAGGGCACAGACCGTATAAGTCTGCCCAGCACTATCCCCGCCTCCCAACCACCAGCCCCTCCTCCCACCACCGGTTCTGGCACAGACCGTATAAGTCTGCCCAGCACTATCCCCGCCTCCCAACCACCAGCCCCGCCTCCCACCACCGGCTCTGGCACAGACCGTATAAGTCTGCCCAGCACTATCCCCGCCTCCCAACCACCAGCCCCACCTCCCACCACCAGCTCTGACACAGACCGTATAAGTCTGCCCAGCACTATCCCCGCCTCCCAACCACCAGCCCCGCCTCCCACCACCAGCTCTGACACAGACCGTATAAGTCTGCCCAGCACTATCCCCGCCTCCCAACAACCAGCCCCGTCTCCCATTTGAAGCAAACGTGGAAGGCAGATGAGCAGCAATTGACACCATGGGGCTCATTTTCGAAAGAAAAAAATGTCTAAAAAGTGGCATAAAGCGGCGTTTGGACGTTTTTCTCACAAAAACATCCAAATCGGTATTTTCAAAACCTATTTTTCAGACTTTTTTTCTGTGCTGTTCGTCTGCAGTGCATCCAAATCTTTTGTGCAAAGCAGCCAAAGTCGGACTTAGACGTCATATCGAAAATGTCCCTCCACAGGTAAGAAATGATCTAGGGTTAGATGTACTAAAGGCTGCTACCATATGACATGCACTAATGTTGATAAGGTACATTATCAATAAATGGGGGTCATTGCATACAGAGAGATCTGCACGAAATGGGTTTTGTGTATTCAATCTTCTGCTATAATATGCACCAACGGAGAAGGCGGTGGATGCCTGGGAAGTCCTCCCATGCAGGGCCGTGCCAACACAGTGCACGGTAAGCACCGCAGGGGGCGCCTGCCTTCAAGGGCACCGCGCCGTCTAGCTACATTTTTTTTAAAAACCTTACTCCTCCGCTCCATCCCCGATTCCCCGGCGCTTTAAATTTACCTCGCTCCGCCTCCGATGTCTGCTCATCGTCAGTGAAAGCACTACCTGTCTGACGTCTCTCCACCAGCCTTCCCTTCATTCGTTCATTCCCTCTGTGTCCCGCCCTCAAGGAAATGACGTCAGAAGAAGGCGGGACACAGAGGGAACAAACGAGCAAAGGGAAGGCTGGTGGAGAGACGTCAGACAGGCAGCACTTTCACTGATGCTGCGCAGACGTTGGAGCCGGAGGCGGAGAGAGGTAAATTTAAAGCGCCGGGGAATCGCGGATGGAGCGGAGGAGGCTCAGGCCAAACCCAGCCATTTCCTCCATCGCACCCCAGATGGCAGCTTGGGGGAGCAGCGCTCGGCTCTTTGGCACTGCCCAGCTCTTCACGTGCCTTGGAGCCAGGCAGGTCCGGGGGGGGGAGCGCACCAACTGATAGTCTGCAGGGGGGCTCCAGAGACCCTAGGCACGGACCTGCTCCCATGGGAGGTGGTGGAGATGAAAACAGTGACAGAATTCAAAAATCCATGGGATAGACACAAGGAGCCCAATATTCAGCTGGTGGCAGACAGCGCTTTTGCTGTCCGTCGCAGGTGTTAAACCCAGACATTCAACGCCAGGCCGTTTCCGGCGACCAGCATTGAATATCTGGGTTTTTTTAACCGCTAAAAAGTTAACAAGTCAATATCCAGCACTACCCAGTTACTTTTTTAGCAGATAAAGATAGGCCCTGCTATATATGTAGCCTCTTTTAACCACCAAATTTAGCCGGTTAAGCACCTGTCTGATCTACTGTAATTAATATCTGCTGTAAGTCCCGAGTATTGTCTCGTCCCATCTTCGTATCAAATATCCCATCTGTAAACCGCTTAGAACTTATTATGGAAAAAGCAGTCTAGAAATTCTAAATAAAATAAAGTTGCTAACGGACATTGTCCAGCTTATTTTCGAAAGAGATCGCCGGCCATCTTCCGACACAAATCGGGAGATGGCCTGCCATCTTCTGAAGCCGGCCAAATCAGTATAGTAGGAAGCCGGCCAAACTTCAAGGGGGCGTTTCGGTAGTGTAGCGAAGGCGGAACGGGGGCGTGCTTTGAGATGGCCGGCTTCGCCCGATAATGGAAAAAAGAAGGGTGTCCATGATGAGAATTTGGTCCA
Source organism: Microcaecilia unicolor (assembly GCF_901765095.1). Classification (NCBI taxonomy): domain Eukaryota; kingdom Metazoa; phylum Chordata; class Amphibia; order Gymnophiona; family Siphonopidae; genus Microcaecilia; species Microcaecilia unicolor. The sequence goes on from NC_044038.1 coordinate 239,803,808, forward strand.
CTTTATTTCAGGTCCAAGTCTCAAAAAACTGCCCGAACTGACCAGATGACCACCGGAGGGAATCGGGGATCACCTCCCCTGACTCCCCCAGTGGTCACTAACCCCCTCCCACCCTCAAAAAAACAACTTTAAAAACTTTATTTTACCAGCCACTATGCCAGCCTCAAATGTCATACTCAGGTCCATCGCAGCAGTATACAGGTCCCTGGAGCAGTTTTAGTGGGTGAATTGGACTTCAGGCAGGCAGACCCAGGCCCATCTCCCCCCAACACCTGTTACACTTGTGGTGGAAAATGGGAGCCCTTCAAAACTCACCCGAAACCCACTGTACCCACATGTAGGTGCCCCCATTCACCCCTTAGGGCTATGGTAGTGGTGTATAGTTGTAGGTAGTGGGTTTTGGGGGGGGGGGGCTCAGCACCCAAGGTAAAGGAGCTATGCTATTTTTTTGTTTTTAATTTTTAGAAGTGCCCCCTAGGGTGCCCAGTTGGTGTCCTGCCATATCAGGGGGACCAGTGCACTACAAATGCTAGCCCCTCCCACAACCAAATGCCTTGGATTTGGCCAGGTTTGAGATGGCCGGCCTTGGTTTCCAGTACACTTCCAATTGAGATGCAATCTTGATTCATCTTGCAGAGCACGACTTGGCTAGAAGCAACAGTATAAGGAAAAGAACTCTGATAGATTTGAAATAATTTATGAAAAAAAGATATCTCCAAAAAGCTGTTGATAATAAATCATGTTCTTAGCTCCCTGTAATCTTTTACCTCTTTTCTTTTCTTTTCATTTAAGGTTTTGTAATACAGGTCTGAAGAAAAACATAGGCAATGATTTCTTGGCACGATATCAACTCTAGAGGTCAGAGCTGAGAGTTATGAATAAAGGAAATGGGGGACTTAAGGGTTTTATTAAAGAAACTCCTGATTTAATTTCTACTCTTTGGAAATGGAATGCTTTATTTAGATTTAAAGTATCTGACTCCATTTAGCTTTTATATGATCCAAAATGCAAAATGCTTTAGATTTAAAGCAGACCCTTCGATAAACCAATTTGACATTCAAATTGGAAGATTAGTTGCCAGATGTTGTATGTTCTCAAACATCTGGCTCAAACTACAGGTTCTCCAGATATGACTGTTGTGCCCAATTTCATTTTTACCTTCAGCAATGTGCTCACAACAGGTGTCTCAGAGTGAAGATGAACCAAACTTTATTAATCAGTATACTGATTAATAAAGTTTGGTTCATCTTCACTCTGGAACTCCTGGTTTTTTACCCACTGTTTTGTTGTATTGTGACTATCTGTGGGATTTCATTGAGTTCTCCACATTTGTGGATTCTCTACACAACAGGCGTCTCACAGCTGCAGAATCCGCATTAGTGAGCCCGCTGGTCCAGTCAAGGCCTTTCCCATTTGAGGCCATCTTCTGTTTTGCAACTTTTAATAAACTCCAGCATCATCAAACTTACCGTTTGAACTTACTGGAATTTTAGAATGTAGATCCAGATTTCTGTCTGAACACGAGCAAAAAGATGAACATTCTAAGGGTCTCGTGTACTAATGTACAAACCAGCTTTGCAAAAGTGAACTTTGCATGAAAAACAGCAGAAAACACTTGGAAACTAACAAGAATGACAAACGGATTCTGTTCTAATATTCATGGAGAAATGGACATTTATGTACCGGTTACACGTACAGGAGCATCTATTTTAGAACCATTAAAGTCTAAAATCTGATAGGAGCAAAATATACGCATAAACATTTATATGTGGGTACATAAATGGTTATGTTATGAAATATCAACATAAACATTTATGTGCCAAAAATATAATTGTGTATTTCAGCCATTTTAGAATCAAATTTCTTTTTCACAAAGCTGTCACAAACCGCTACTGTATCCCATGCTAGCGTCACTTTCGAAAGGTGGGAGGGCGTCGTTTTCTGGGGGATTAATGGGGCAACCTCCCCTAAGGAGCTTTGGAGACATAGACATGCATGCTTCTGAAATGTTAAGTACAGATTTAGTTTTTAGGTCTACTCTAGTCAAACCCAAAACATGCCCAGACCACACATTTTTCAGTTTTACACATATATATATAGGTAGGTGTAGGAGGGGGATTTGCCACCTTAACACCTGACCCCATTGAAAGAACACAGTATTACAACCGCTGCTCAAATAAAACACGCCCCAAGAGTTGAAATTCATTCCCATAACCTCTTAAATGAAAATCCAGTTTACTGATCATTAATCAACAGTTCATAAGTAGGCAATCTGTACCATGAAATGTTGCTTACGGATGAAGGAGGATATTTAAACACAGTGCCTAGAAATGCTACCAATATGTTGTCATGCCGCCTCCCATAGTCAAAGCCCCCATGCTTCAAGGTAAGGTTTGATTGTAAACACTGGAATTCACTACCTTCTGCATTGAGATTGACTTCTAGTCATCTGCAATTTCCTAAGTAGTTAAAAACACATTTATTTTCCTTATATCTGGAATCTAATGTTTGAGCTATTTATTTTGGAGTACTGGATATCTGTTGAACGTGATGTTACTTCCCAGGGTTGACCTAAATTCTTTTATACATTGTGATCTGCAATGGTTTCTAGCGGAATAATCATTTTTATTGTATGTACCTTTATTATGAAATATCCTATTAATAATTCAGTAGAAGAGTCAATTATTCATTACTTATTTAAACCAGAAGTAAAATATGATACCCTATGAGAGCATTCCTCCCACTGTCTCCCGATCCCTGCTCTCTTATTACTGGAGCTTTCGTTGTTGTTTTTGGTAGAATGATTTTCTTGAAAAATGACCTTCTCCATCCAGTTCCATCCTGAATGCCAAGATGAAACTAGCAGAGATTAATTTATTTAAGAACTATCTATTTTGGCAACATCCTCCAGTATTCCGTTCATCTGTTAGTGGAGAAGAAGTCTAATGGGTTATTAATAATAATAATAATAATAATAATAATAACTTTAGAAACTTTATTTCCAACCCACTATATATGAGTCATTCTAAGCAAGGAATGAAGTTATATACAAGTAAAATAAACCAATACAACAAAAATACATAACGTAATCACTAATACAAAACCATTCATCGCTACAACTCTAATATAAGAGTATACAACACAGTAAAAACAGCACAATCTCATTAAGCTAATGACCCATATGCTTGAACAAACATACGGATTGTTTTAAAAATGTTTCAGTTGGGTGCACAAGGCCTGTATTCCGACCAGCTATTTGCTAAAAAAAAGAATGATTCAGTAGGGAAACTCCCCTACGATGGGCCTCCTTGCTAGGCGAAGTCTTGAATCATATGCAACATGAATAGTCAACTGTAGTCTAAACCCAAAAGTTGTCATAAGCATTAGCTTGGTTTTACTTCAGTCACTAATATCTTTTGACTTCCGGTGGTAGCTCTTCTTGAAAATAAAACATCTCAGTTGCTTTCACATCAATATTCTACAGATTTTTAAAAGTTACGTGCACAATAAATACAAATTCTCCCTTTCTGAGCATCTAAATTTAGAAGCTTACAATTAATAGTTTCCTACATTTAGCTGATAAATGTAGGTTTGATCAGATTTGTGGAATTAAGAACTCAGCGTTGACTTCCAATGCTGGGTTTCTCACATCTGCACCTTAAGAGAATTAATATCTAGCCTAAATTTACTGAAGACTTGAACCGGATAGTCATAAGAGTGAATGATACCTGCCATGGACCTTGAAGAAGTTCCGAAACTTTGGCCATAGTCAATATTTAGATGACAGTGATCTTTTATTGGATGAGGATTGGTCTGTTGCTGTAAGATATTGATATCCTCTAAAGCTCTGCTTGTCAGTTACACTAAATTTAGGTACCTCCGTCATAAAAGATTATTTTCAGTACATAGAGATTGGCTCTTTTAACCTCCTTCACAGTTAACAGATTCTCAAGATCTTACATGTAGGAGACCGCAGGGACAGGAACAACTGGGGGATCTCTCCTGCTCCCCCCTATCTATCATGGATATCATGGGAGATGTCAGTGAGGGTAAGAGATAGAACGAGGGTTCCAGAATAGGAGATTGGTAAATTTAGAAGTGGATTGGTGATTGGGGGTGAAAACACAGCGAAGAATAATAAACAAGTTAAAACATGGATGGGTGATGGGCGTAGAGTTTGATTTATTTATTTATTTATTTATTTATTTGTCGCATTTGTATCCCACATTTTCCCACCTATTTGCAGGCTCAATGTGGCTTACATCTTACCAGTCAAGGCAATCGCCTAGACCGGTATGGAAACAAATACAATTTGATGTTAGGCTTGGGTAAAACTAGTATATTCAGGTGCCTAGGGATCAAGGATAGGAGGTAATATGTAGTGTCCAGTGCAGCTTGTGGTTTGCTGTGTTGTTGATTGGAGGCATCTAGGTTAGATTGGTGGGGAATGCTTTCCTGAATAAGTAGGTCTTTAATGATCTCCTGAAGTCTAAATGGTCATAAATTGATTTCACAGTCTTTGGGAGTATATTCCATAATTGTGTGCTTATGTAGGAGATGTTTGATGCATAGGTCAGTTTGTATTTGAGACCTTTGCAGCTCGGGTAGTGGAGATTTAAATAGGTGTGTTTTAAATGCTTTAGTTCTGTTTCTGTCTGGAATGTCAATCAGGTCGACCATGTATCCTGGGGTTTCACCATAGATAATCTTGTGGACCAAGGTGCAGATTTTGAAGGTGATACGTTCTTTGATAGGGAGCCAGTGCAGTTTTTCTCGGAGGGGTTTGGCAGATTCGAAACGTGATTTACCGAAGATCAACCAGGCTGCCGTGTTTTGGGCTGTCTGGAGTTTCTTTATGAGTTGATCTTTGCATCCCGCATATATTCCGTTGCAGTAATCTGCGTGGCTCATTACCACTGATTGTATTAGGTAGCGGAAAACTTTTCTCGGGAAGAAAGGTTTTTATACGTTTAAGCTTCCACATTGAATAAAACATTTTCTTTATAGTCAAGTTTACTTGGCTCTCAAGAGTAAGATTGCGGTCAATTGTAACAGCTAGTATTTTGAAGCTGTCTGAGATAGGGAGGGTGTGATCTGGGGTGTTTAAGGTTGTTGCAGGACCGTGTGCATAGTTGGAGAAAGAATGTGGCTGGGGTACACTTTTCTGAAGGGATCAGGGGTGATGAAGGCTATTTGGCTACATACACTGGTCCCTTTGATGCTTCTGGGGAAAGTTAATATTTCTTGAGATGCTGTTAATTTTTAATGAATAATGTTGCCTGTGAAGTTTAACACAAGCTGCAGTATAATGAGTTGATTTGCATGGATTTGCATGCTTCACAGCTCATTATTTTTTAACATACCTTAGAATCAAAATTTTGGCCGTTGGCAGTGTTTTTGGCAAGTGAAGCACAGAGCTTAGTAAATAGACCCCTTAGACTACGATTCCACATCTTGGTGCAATATTTTTCATAGAAAAACTGCCTGAACAACGTCTGTGGGTGATTTGCAGGGCAGTAATTTTAGAAGCAGCATTTAATGCACATTTACTGTCATATATGCCACTGGTTCCCAAACCTGTCCTGGGGGCTCCTCAGCCAGTCAGATTTTTAGGATATCCAGAATGAATATTCATGAGGTTACTCCTCCATTCCAATAAAATGGAGATGAAAATGTAAATTTAAACAGTACCCACAAGACTATCTAAATGAAACTCTATCTAGCTTATTTTCGAAAGGGAAGGACGCCCATCTTCCGACAGAAATCGGGAGATGGGCGTCCTTCTCCCGAGGTCGCCCAAATCGGCATAATCGAAAGCCGATTTTTTTGCATCCTCAACTGCTTTCCGTCAAGGGGATGACCAAAGTTCACGGGGCATGTCGGCAGTGTACCGAAGGCGGGACGGGGCCATGGTTAAGAGATGGGCGTCCTCGGCCGATAATGGAAAAAAGAAGGGCGTCCCTCATGAGCAATTGGTCGACTTTACTTGGTCCCTTTTTTTTCACGACCAAGCCTCAAAAAGGTGCCCGAACTGACCAGATGACCACCGGAGGGAATCGGGGATGACCTCCCCTTACTCCCCCAGTGGTCACCAACCCCTTCCCACCCTAAAAAAAAAATTCAAAAACTTTTTTCCAGCCTCTATGCCAGCTTCAAATGTCATACCCAGCTCCATCACAGCAGTATGCAGGTCCCTGGAGCAGTTTTTAGTGGGTGCAGTGCACTTCAGGCAGGCGGACCCAACCCATCTCCCCCCCCCCCCAGCTGTTACACTTGTGGTGGTAAATGTGAGCCCTCCAAAACCCACCCGAAATCCACTGTACCCACATGTAGGTGCCACCCTTCATCCCTAAGGGCTATGGTAGTGGTGTACAGTTGTGGGGAGTAGGTTTTGGGGGGTTGGGGGGCTCAGCACCCAAGGTAAGAGAGCTATGCACCTGGGAGCAATTTGTGAAGTCCACTGCAGTGCCCCCTAGGGTGCCCGGTTGGTGTCCTGGCATGTGAGGAAGACCAGTGCACTACGAATGCTGGCTCCTCCCACGACCAAATGGATTTGGTCATTTCTGAGATGGGCATCCTTGCTTTCCATTATGGCCGAAAACCAGGGAGGACCATCTCTAAGGTTGACCTAAATGTTGAGATTTGGGCGCCCCCGACCGTATTATCGAAAAGAAAGATGGATGTCCATCTTGTTTCGATAATACGGGTTTCCCCGCCCCTTCGCCAGAACATCCTTAAAGATGGGCGTCCCCGTTCGATTATGCCTCTCTAAGCCTACTTCTTAGTGCATCTCAGTAAAACAGCCCCAAAATGGCTTACAGTATTCTCTAAGTTACATGCGTAAGTGGGAGCCCTGTCAAGCCCCGCCCAAGCTCCACCCCTGTGTACACCCCCTTGCAAATATGCACTTTGTAAGTTATGTGGATATTTGCAGAATAGCGCTTAGGCAGCATGCTGGCATTTATGCCTATAAATACACACACATGCATGTGCATGTTAGTATTCTAAATACTCATGTAACATGCACATGTTAGCATCTCGTTTATAGAATCGGCCCCTTGGTGCGTGAATTAGCAACCACAGCTAATTAGCTAATTAGCTTACTGTTACTTGTGTGCTAATGCAAGAGCTAACTGCTTAGCCCTTCATTTCCTAAGATATCTCTACATTGATACAACCATTCCCAGGTGAACAAGAAAATGCATTAACATCTATGATCCTCAAGCTGTGCATGTGTGATTTCGAAAGCACCGTTATGCCTTTTCTGTCAGTGGGAGGATGGAGATGAAGAGGGAAGGGGTCACCACAGCAGGCACAAACTGTCATTGTGCAACTCCCCAGCTATCAAGTCACCACTCGAGTTTCTCAGACAACTTTTCAAGAAAGCCGACTAATTAAAACAGACCTAACAATAATTAAGATACAATGGTGGTCATTGCTCTAAGAGAAGACGTTATCCTTTCTTCTCTTCACTGTCACCAAGAGAGCCCTAGACAAAGGGGGCGATTTATCTCTGTCAAGTCATTAAAATGATGATGCCTATTAAATCACACACGCAATTGCTGTTAGATCCCTGCGGAATTCCCTCTAGATATTTGGACAGAATTGGAATGAGGGTTGGACAGATAACGATAAGAGTGATGCTATTTGGGACTGATTTGATGAATGCAGCGGTGATACTAGAGTAGAAGGAGGGGTTGATGCTCATCTTCTGCTGAAATACAGATGCGTTCTTCAGTCTAGTTTCTATACCAGCAAAGGTAGAGCTCCTTGGCTTGCATAAGTCTTACAATGAGACATCATTTAGGCCTCTCTGGTGGACACTGAATTGGAACCATGTTAATGTGAATTCCAAATCTCAGAGTAAGAGTATGTTGATGACCCACATATACGGTGGGGGGGGGGGGGGGGATTCATCAAGCACTGTTAGGGCCTTACGTCATGTTAATTGGGCCTTAATGTGATTTAAAAAGCCCTAACGCTGCCTGACCAAAGCTGGTGCCCAGTTTCTTGATGTCTGTAAACTGCCTAGAACTCAACTGGGACTTTGCAGACTAGAAGAACATATTGTATTGTATTGTATTGATATTTAAGTAGCTACAGGTTAGGTAGTAATACGATGCAAAATATGCAAATGTGTGCGTTGCATCTTATTAGTATGCAAATATCTTAACGAAACTTGCAGTGTATGCATTAGGGCCCAGAAATCACAGCTTTTTGCTAGGGCTATTTTACCATCTGGGAGCATAGGGCCACAGCTTTGGAGCCCAATGCTCCCAGGCCTTCAGATCAGGGTCCCCCAGTGCTTCTGGCTTCCCCTGATATAAGCATCCCGCTGCACAAGAACCCCCCCCCCCCCCAACAAAAGAACAAGCCTTACACTCCCCTACCTCCTTGCAGCATTGATGGTCTGGAGGGATCCAGGCAGGCTCTTCTTGGTTGTCTGGTGGGGGGTCTTTCTAAGGTCCATGGGTCTTCAGGTAGGAACAATGCCCAGTCATTCCTGCCCAGTCCGGTGCTAGCTTCATAATGGTGTGACTACCACTAGGAGTCATATTTCTGTGATGAATTCCCCCTTAAATATAACCCTTGCATGGGTACATTTACACAATACTTCCACTTTCATGCAGAAGTGCCAGCAGGATGCCCAAGCATTATTCTGTAATATTGTGCAAAAGCGGCATAGTGCATAAATGCAAGGGGTTGTCCACATGGTTGGAGCATGGGCAGGAATGGTCTGGGATGCCACTTACGCTCATAATTTACAGAACACCATACATTTTGCACATACCTGCTACATTAACATGACTGCTGTTTTGCCAAGTCTTTGGCTGATGTATCTGCAGGCTCATAAATGTCAGGAATAACGATATTGGGATATGATAATGGAATCTGGGCTTTCAGTGCACAGCATCGGGGAGCCCTCGTAGAGTAGCACAGGATATTTTAATAGACACATTGAGATCAATATTCAAAAACAATCAGAAAGGATAAATTGGAACTTACTACTACTACTTATCATTTCTAAAATGCTACTAGACGTACGCAGCGCTGTACACTTGAACATGAAGAGACAGTCCCTGCTCGACAGAGCTTACAATCTAATTAGGACAGACAAACAGGACAAACAAGAGATAAGGAAATATTAAAGTGAGGATGATAAAATAAAGGTTCTGAACAAGTGAATAAGGGTTAGGAGTTAAAAGCAGCATCAAAAAGGTGGGCTTTTAGCTTAGATTTGAAGACGGCCAGAGATGGAGCTTGACGTACCGGCTCAGGAAGTCTGTTCCAGGCATATGACTTGGGTCATTGCAGAAACGCTGTTGAACAAAGCACGTTCTTTCACCCTCATTAAGGGTGACTGATAATCAAATAAATCAGTTCTATGGGTGAAATACGTTTACCAACAGAAATCACACTCATTCTTGTCCTCGGCATTTGGATGCCAAGGTTCCCTGGTCCAATTGGGTGTAGTTGAGAGAGGGATAAAAACAAAAACCATGGGTATTATCGCCTACTGGAGGCCAGTTCTAACTAAGCTGTAAGTGTAAAGAAGTAAGACAAAATTGGTGATCCAAAAAAAAATCCCAAGTTGTAGGAGTGGAGAAGTGGCCTAGTGGTTAGGGTGGTGGACTTTGGTCCTGAGGAACTGAGTTTGATTCCCACTTCAGGCACAGGCAGCTCCTTGTGACTCTGGGCAAGTCACTTAACCCTCCATTGCCCCATGTAAGCTGCAGTGAGCCTGCCATGAGTGGGAAAGCGCAGGGTACAAATGTAACAAAAATAAAATAGATATTATTGGAGATTCTACATGGAATGTTGCTACGATTGGAGATTCTACCTGGAATGTTGCTATTCCACTAGCAACATTCCATGTAGAAGGCTGCGCAGGCTTCTGTTTCTGTGAGTCTGACTCACAGAAGCAGAAGCCTGCGCGGCCACATTGGTGATCTGCAAGGGCCGACTTCTACATGGAATGTTGCTAGTGGAATAATAGCCTAGTGGTTAGAGTGGTGGACTTTGGTCCTGAGGAACTGAGTTCAATTCCCGGCACAGGCAGCTCCTTGTGACTCTGGGCAAGTCACTTAACCCTCCATTGCCCCATGTAAGCCTCATTGAGCCTGCCATGAGTGGGAAAGCGCGGGGTACAAATGTAACAAAAATAAATAGTATCAGGGGTTTAGAGATAGTACCAGAACCATTTTGGGCTCATCTGGAGTCCAGCTTCTCATAAGCCACTATTGCCTTTGTATTCACCCTTTTGTCTCCTGCAAACCACCTCTGAATCTCAGTGTGTGGAGCTCAACAGAAATAAGAACCAAGTTGCCCATGGTAGCAACTTTCCTGCACTTGTGATATCAGAACACCCACAGTCAACAAGGTACAATCCGGTGCAGCTGTGCCTGGGTGGGAAGCAGCTCGTGGGAGCAGAATACATAATGCAACTTCGTTAATATCACAGTTATTAAAAGAGAAACAAAATTAAGCTACTTCTGTTCCTAATTAGAAAAAAAAATTAAGCCCTCGCATCTGTGATATGCAAAGGAACATGTGGCATTAACAGATGTGAACTCGGTATCCACAGCTGTAGTGAAGCAAACTGTACCATGGGCAGGATGAAAGCTTTACATTCAGCATCATGGCAGTCGTGTATTTCACCTGAAAATATATCCTGCAAAAACAGACTTACAGAGAGTGGCTGACATATAGACAATATCCACAGACCTTTGTGTCTTGTATGAAGGTGATTATTTTAACTAAAAGTGCCTTGGTACAGTTTTGGAAGGTTATGTTACAGTTGTTTTGTTTAAATAAGTCTGTAGAAAATTATATCAAATTTAAAACTCTGGAAGGAAATATCCTCAAATTATTAAGACTCCTCAGCACTTGACTGATTTGTTATGGGTTCCAAAGGATAATAAGTGTCTATATCTGAGACTTTACTGAATTCATCCCATTCTCTTATTTTTCTGCTAATTCTGCTAAACAAAATAGTAAATAGCACGTGAGTGTTTTATTCAGGGTTTTTTATGACCGGGAAAAACACAAAATACAGTAATGTTCTCTCACTATGGGGTCCTTTTACTAAGGTGCGCTGAAAATGGCCTGCGGTAGTGTAGGCGTGGGTTTACAGATCACGCAGAATCATTTTTCAGCACACCAGAAAAAAAAAGGCCTTTTCTTTATTTTTGCCGAAAATGGACGTGCGGCAAAATCGAAACTGCCGCATGCCCATTTTGGGTCTGAGACCTTACCGCCAGCCATTGACCTAGCGGTAAACTCTCACGCAGTAACCGGGCAGTAATGATCTACGTGCGCCAGATGCCACTTGGCGCACATCCGATACGCACTTCAGAAAATAAAATTTTTCAGCAGCGCATATCAGACATGCGCCAAAAATGAAGTTACCGCAAGAGCCACGTGGTAGCCATGCGGTAACTCCATTTTGGCATGCGTTGGGCGCACGTAGACGTTTACGTGACTTAGTAAAAGGGCCCCTGTTAATTAGAACACGGCCATCACAGGAGCTGTCCACTCCATGGTACTGAACAACAGCAGACCGATGTGGGCTGTTTTGAAAGCCTTGTTTCAACGCAGGACTTTCATGCATGCTAAACCCAGATTTAATGCAACACTTATAAGGGGGTTAAAAATATTTTATTGCAGGTCATGCACTAATGTTGCTATTAGCACATATATTAAACTAGAACCAAGACTAATTTCTGCTACACATAAACTGGCTAACAGCACTACTGCCAAAAACTTTTTCTCTATTTTTCTCTATTTTTTCTATTTTCTTTTTTCTTATTGAAGAGTGCCCTCAGCAAAAATCACTTATTTTAGGCATTTAGCATAACAATCATCTAGAGATGTAACTTGGCAACTTATCACAGGTGCCATACCATGAAATACTTTGAATGCTAACACCAGCGTTTTAAAAATGCAGTGTTTCCTGATAGGTAGTCAATGCAAAGCATTTTATAGAGGCACCTGTTGTCTTTGTAAAATAGCTCTGAACTAGATGCACTACTTGAACTTCCTACCTAGGTGACCTGTTTTACAGTTACCCACTGCATATTCCTGGGATAAGCAGCATGGGATTCCAGACTCTTGATACTCTTTGGGGTTCTGGAATCTATTTACTCTTCGAGATTCCAGAATCTTGATACTCTTTGAGGCTCTGGAATCTTTGGGATTCCAGAATCTTGATACTCTTTGGGGCTCTGGAATCTATTCACTCTTTGGGATTCCAGAATCTTGATACTCTTTGAGGTTCTGGAATCTATTTACTCTTTGGGATTCCAGAATTTGATACTCTTTGGAGTTCTGGAATCTTTGGGATTCCAGAATCTTGATACTCTTTGAGGCTCTGGAATCTATTCACTCTTTGGGATTCCAGAATCTTGATACTCTTTGAGGTTCTGGAATCTTTGGGATTCCAGAATCTTGATACTCTTTGAGGCTCTGGAATCTATTCACTCTTTGGGATTCCAGAATCTTGATACTCTTTGGGGTTCTGGAATCTATTTACTCTTCGAAATTCCAGAATCTTGATACTCTTTGAGGCTCTGGAATCTTTGGGATTCCAGAATCTTGATACTCTTTGAGGCTCTGGAATCTATTCACTCTTTGGGATTCCAGAATCTTGATACTCTTTGAGGTTCTGGAATCTATTTACTCTTTGGGATTCCAGAATTTGATACTCTTTGAGGCTCTGGAATCTTTGGGATTCCAGAATCTTGATACTCTTTGAGGTTCTGGAATCTATTTACTCTTTGGGATTCCAGAATCTTGATACTCTTTGGGGTTCTGGAATCTATTTACTCTTTGGGATTCCATAATCTTGATACTCTTTGGCGTTCTGGAACGTTGATACTCTTTGTGATTTTGGAATCTTGCTATTCTTTGGTATTCTGCCAGGTACTTGTGACCTGGATTGGCCACTGTTGATAAGAAGATACTGGGCTTGATTGACCTTCAGTTTGTCCCAGTACAGTGATGCTTATGTACTTATGTACCCTGAATAGGAACATTTGAAATAGCACTGGAGAGAGCCCTCCTTTTCATCCCTATACAGATGATTCAATAAATGTTTTTAACTGATCTTTAAGGGGGGGGACGATACTTAAACTTATGCATATCATTAGCACTTCACACATATCAAATTATTCTAAATGATCTTGTTAAAAGCTATTAATAAAAGCACTTGCATACCACCTGTTTAGAGTTTGAGGCATCTCAGCTGTACTAAACCAAGAGCATTTGTGAAAAATTAACTGCCTGAATTAAGCTTCAGAGGTGTTCAGGTATTGTGCAGTAATTGTATATAATACTCCCTTTCTTCAACATTTAAGGCTGTATTGATCTGATCATGTATACGATGGAAGTGACAGGGTTATGCTCATAGAGCTTGCCCTAATGAGGAGTGAGTGTCTATTGTTCAAGAACTGCCAACGTCCTCCAGCGGAAACTGATTACAGACAAATCAGTCTCCCAGTCACTTGCTTTTCACCCTCCCCCACCTCTCTTTCACTTATAACATGGTCAATGCTTAATGGAGGTCAGTCTTGTATGCTGCGATGGGAAGTCATCTGGCCACAGGTGGCTCTCAAGCAGGAGGAGAATTTGGAAATTGCCAGAAAGCCTCCAGAAATGGAAGTTTTGTGCTAGCCTTTGCTCAATTTGTGCATACATCAAAATATCAAAAGCAAAATTACTGTGCATTTAAGAGAGAATCTGAATATTGCAGCCCCAAGATTAAAAAAAATAATAATAATAATGCATTAGAGAAGCATTTTAACTTACAGCCAACTCATTGTAGGTTAAAGGTTGAGCAATGAATTGCAATTATCATATTAGCCCATTGGGATATGTGGAAATAAGCATGAGAAAACAAGACAGGGTCATAGTTATGACTGAATGAGCCCAGCAAATTGCCCTGGGCCACCAATGGTAGGGACCAACCACAGTTTAATCCTTCCCCTCCCCTTCAAGTACAGTATTCCTTCCTTCCTTTGCCCCCCATGGATCTGCCATCTCTCTACTTCTCCCTCACCTCCCCCCTCCCACCATCTTCAAACATGTGGTGAGTTGATAGCAGAGTCAGTGATGATAACGCGCTGCCTCCAGGAAGCTGCATCAGAGAAGTAAGACGAGGCAGAGGAAAGACCCTGACGGATGCTGGATCTATGGATGGAGAACAGAGAGGAATTGATCCCAGAACTGGGGGGGGGGGGGAGGATAGAAGCAGAGGGAAGATAGAGAGAGACCTGGAGCAAAGGGGAGGGGGAAATGAGGGGATGGATGCTGGTCCTGGAGGGGGAACAGAGAGAAAAGAGAGAGACTGGTCCAGGGGAGAGAGAGGGGAAGAGATGCTGGACCAAAGGAGGGACGGAAAGAGAACTGCTGTTATAGAATTGACACTTAGGACTCGATTCAGTAAATGATGCCCAAATTTCTATGCCAAGGCGCTATTCTATAAATGGCACCCTCAGTTGGGCACCATTTATAGAACACTATGCAGTGCCAGGATCTGTACCCAACTTTGGGTGTGAGGATTTACACCAACTGAAACCCGGTGTAAATCCTCATGCGTAGGTTAGACACAGATCCCCCTGAATTCTAGACTAGCATGTGCATCTTTAGTGAATACCCCTGACCCACTCATGCCCCTCCTGTGGCCACACCCCTTTTCAATTGCACGCTAAAAGATTTGCATGGACATCTTTATAGAATAGTGCTTAGCAAGATGCACATGCAAATCAATTAACTGCAATAGTTGGTTGTTAGCACCCAATTATGGTCAGTTATTGGCTCGTTACTCAATTAAATTATGTGCGCAAGTCTGGGCACAATATATAAAATGCGGGGGTTAGTGTCCAAAATGTTTTGTGCCTACCTTTTAGTGACCTTTCTTGACTTTACCCCGTAATGGCCACTAATTGATCTATATAGGCTAAGAATGAAAATGCAAAAAGCCAGTCTGTCAACCAATGTATCCTTCTTCTATATATGCACAAATATATTAGTTCACAAAATCAGAGTGCAATAGAGTCCAAAGTAGGCGAAATCAGTTCTGTTTGTAAATCAGCAGCTTCTCGGTGTTAATAATGCCGTGTTTGTTTCTTTTTAGCATTCCAATTCCAGCTTGCTCTTTCTATATGGATTTAGTGCCAATGGCCTTACGTTAAATGTGTCCCAAATATATAAACAAACACTGACAAATCCAGAGCAGTGAATGATAACTACCTCTGCCATCTGCCTTTTATTTTAGCAGCATATACCCATGTAGAGTTGATGGTCAGACACACATTAAGGCTGCCTTAGGAAGCCGTCATTTACATGTGGGATCCATATCGTGTCTAAATGGTAAGGGGCAAGGTTTTAGAGAGGGAGTGGTGAGGGCAGGCCAGCAACATCGATGTGTATTCTCCGTTTTTCAAGGGGAGTAGACATCATCTACCCTCTTTATTTTTAGACATTGTATTTAATTCTGGTCGCCGTATCTCAAAAAAGATATAGTGGAATTAGAAAAGGTACAGAGAAGGGCGACGAAAATGATAAAGGGGATGGGACGACTTCCCTATGAGGAAAGGCTAAAGTGGCTAGGGCTCTTCAGCTTGGAGAAAAAGCGGCTGAGGGGTGATATGAT
This sequence comes from Microcaecilia unicolor, assembly GCF_901765095.1. NCBI lineage: Eukaryota > Metazoa > Chordata > Amphibia > Gymnophiona > Siphonopidae > Microcaecilia > Microcaecilia unicolor. The sequence goes on from NC_044038.1 coordinate 239,819,460, forward strand.
AGAGGTCTATAAATTAATGAGTGGAGTTGAACGGGTAGATGTGAAGTGTCTGTTTACACTTTCCAAAAACTAGGACTAGGGGGCATGCGATGAAGCTACAATGTAGTAAATTTAAAACAAATCGGAGAAAATTTTTCTTCACTCAACGTGTAATTAAACTCTGGAATTCGTTGCCAAAGAATGTGGTAAAGGTGATTAGCTTAGCGGAGTTTAGAAAAGGTTTGGACGGCTTCCTAAAGGAAAAGTCCATAGACCGTTATTAAATGAACTTGGGGAAAATCCACTATCTCTGGGATAAGTAGTATAAAATGTTTTGTACATTTTTGGGATCTCGCCGGGTATTTGTGACCTGGATTGGCCACTGTTGGAAACAGGATGCGGGGCTCGATGGACCTTTGGTCTTTCCCAGTATGGCAATACTTTTGTACTTGGGATTCTGAATGGAATCTTCTTATTCTTTAGAATTCTAGAATCTTGCTACTCTTTGGGGTTCTACATGGAATGTTGCTACTATTTGAGTTTCTGCCAGGTACTTGTGACCTGGATTGGCCACTGTTGGAAACAGGATGCTGGGCTCGATGGACCTTTGGTCTTTCCCAGTATGGCAATACTTATGTACTTACGTAAAGAGGGTAGTATTCAGAGAGCAGTCGTCAGCATTATTTAAGCTCTGGTCAGCACCAGTTGAATTGTGCCTGGAAATTAAGTGGGTCCATAGAGCACTAGCATTTTTAGCATGTGCTAAACACTAGAGACCATCCTTAGGAATACAGAGGCGTCTCTAGCGTTGAGGGGCCCTTTTTCTAAACCGCTTAGGTGCCTACACACGCCCAACGCGCACCAATTTGGAGTCACCACTGGCTACCGTGTGGCCTTTGCGGTCATTTCAAGTTTTATTTTCTGGTGCGTGTAGCAGAGGCATGTCAAGTGCCATTCTATGTGCCTAGGTCATTACTACCCAGTTAACGGGCGAGACGTTACCGCTAAGCCAATGGCTGGCACTGCCCATTTACCGCCGGGTACACTTTGGCGCTACAAAAATAATAAATATATTTTGTAGCACCAGATATGACGGCGCACTAGGGGTGAGAAGTACCACCGGGTTGCTGCAGTAGCCCAGCGGTACTTCCTGTTCGGCAAGCGCTAGGCCCGTATTGGGCTTACCGCCGCTTAGTAAAAGGAGCCCATAGGGTCTTATTCTATATAGGTTATGGTCCTAAATTGGTCGGACACCACGGATCCTGAGGCAGATATCGAAACTTGGGCCGAAGTCGGGCCATGGATGGTGAAACGCAACTGCAAGGCTGGAGAGATAAGTGAATCTTAGAACCTTTAAGAATAATAGTTGGGTTCTAGGAGTAAACATTTAACATTGAGGAGGTTTTTGTGCCCATGATGATTAAAGGAGTCTCCCTAAGGTTGAAAGAAAGATAAATCAACAACGGAGTATCCCCTTGGCATTTGAGACTTTTCCTCCTTTCAACATAAAGTATAGCACATCATTATTTTTTGGATATCTTTTGGTTTATCTGAGATAGAAATCAAGGTCAGGTATACACAAAAAGTAGCACATATGACTTTATCTTCTTGGGCAGACTGGATGGACCGTTCAGGTCTTTCTCTGCCGTCATCTACTATGTTACTATGGATGGGGGATGAACCACATGCTTGAGGGGCAAACCATTTCTCAATAGGCAAAGAGAATGCATCTGAAAATGCCAGCTTCCTTGAGGTTATCCCCAACGAAAAGCTTGGTGGGGTACATGGCATTGACCCCTTCTGGTAAGCAGTGTCGCAGTTCCAGAAAGGAAGAGATTTGGCAGGTCTTTTCAGTTCATTTGGATCCAAAGATAACCCGACGTAGAAATTAGAGAAGACCACTGTCTTCTATTTTTAAATGTTCCTGAGAACCATGAACCTTCCGAGTCTATGTTCAACATTCCTCCACAGCAGGCTCCCTCCCTCACCCTGTCTTTTACCCAGAAATTCTCCAGGTTTAAAAAAAACAAACAAACACAAAGGCTTGAAGGGGTTTGATCAGTCTCCACACAGTCCTACCACTGCTCCGCTGTGTTTTCCGACACAATGTGCATACTACACATTCCTCATAAGTTAATCCCAGTAAGCTACGACTGGGGCAAAATAGAGTACTATATATGCATACACCTGTCCTTTGTTAATGACCTGCTATTATCATTTTCCTCCCCTCCTTTTGATTGATGGATATTATATCCATAATGACCCTCCATGTTTTTTTGTTAGGCTTTGCTAAAGCAACCTTCAAATTAATTTAATATCCTCTTTTGGTTGGGAGCTATGAAACCGGGGCTCGTGGCTGATGATGCGTAAACCATTTGTGGCAAGTATTTAATCTCCGGACAATGGATAGAGATGTTAGTGTATGCTACACTAAGTTCTATTTACGCTGGCTATTAAGTTCAGTCAAGCTGAAGGCAATCGGAGCACATTACAGGGCCTAATGGGAGAGGAAACTAAACAACGGTACATTAAAGACTGAAAATGAATTAAGAGCGAAGCATGGTGCAGAAAAGCAGACAAGTAAAGAGTTTTGTAGACAGATAACTCTTACTGACAGCACAAATATTCATGTACTTAGAGTTCCCAAATCCAATTTCGGGATTGGTTACCGGCTCTTGGGGGGGGGGAGTGTTTTCAACTTTGCAGTGACTCCATTTTTATACCAGGAAGGCTATCTGCTAGGAGCACAGTATACCTTATAAATTCCTCTCTATAATTTTATAACTGTGTCTAAAAAAAAAAGCACATGCATACTTGTTTTCTGCTTTGGAAATGGTGCTTATATTTGTTCCTGCATTTGGTGGAGCGCTATTTCTCTGGGTTTAATTGGCATGCAAGCATATGAATTTTCAAAGGTGTGCATAGGAAGATAAACCCTGCCCTCAGGAATGCCTCTTCCAACCAGGCAAACTCACTCATATATGCAAGCTAAAAACCCTCATTTTAGAAGCTCTGTTTGTGTTTTTGCACATCTGAAAGCCGACATTTAGACATTCATATGCCAGGATATGGACATCTAAAACTGTAGTAGGTCCTTACAGCAAAAGGCAGTGTTTTAGGCGGGACTAGGGAGGGGCCAAAATATAGATGTCCAATTCCAATCACAGAAGGGGAAGGGATGTCCAAGTCTAAAAAAGATGGATGTTGCTATTTAGACCTGGTACTTCGCATGTTTGGGTTACATGCTCTGATTGAGAAGCTGTGTGCGGGAGGGTTTAAGGCAAGTCACCTCTATGATCCTCCAGTGGTTGCTGTTCCCCTTCTTTTCCCGAATGTGAAACTAGCAAGAGATACAGGGCTCTATTTATTTTAGTTACATTTGTACCCCGCGCTTTTTCCCACTCATGGCAGGCTCAATGCAGCAGGCAATGGAGGGTTAAGTGACTTGCCCAGAGTCACAAGGAGCTGCCTGTGCCTGAAGTGGGAATCAAACTCAGTTCGTCAGGACCAAAGTCCACCACCCTAACCACTAGGCCTCTCCTCCAGTGTTGCTACTATTTGAGATTCTACATGGAATGTTGCTATTCCACTAGAAGTCGGCCCTTGCAGATCACCAATGTGGCAGCGCAGGCTTCTGCAGGACGTCAGACTCACAGAAACAGAAGCCTGCGCAGCTTTCTACATGGAATGTTGCTAGTGGAATAGCAACATTCCACACAGAATCTCCAATAGTAGCAACATTCCATGTAGAATCTCCAATAGTATCTATTTTATTTTTGTTACATTTGTACCCTGCGCTTTCCCACTCATGGCAGGCTCAATGCAGCTTACATGGGGCAATGGAGGGTTAAGTGACTTGCCCAGAGTCACAAGGAGCTGCCTGTGCCTGAAGTGGGAATCGAACTCAGTTCCTCAGTTCCCCAGGACCAAATTCCACCACCCTAACCACTAGGCCACTCCTCCACTCTATGACAGCTTCAGGAACTATAGATTTTCATGGTACTAAAATCTTTTTTAAATTAACTCCTTAATATTTCTCCATACAGAGTGGAGGAGGAGGCCTAACATTTAGGGTCCCTTTTGCCAAGCTGAGGTACAAGGGGCACTACGGTGGCATCGGTGCATGGATTTGCTATGCTCTGAGGCCCCCTTTTACCACAGCGAGTAAAAGGCTTTTTTTTTAAACAAAAGGAAAGGGCCATGCAGTAAGTTAAACACTTGCTGAACGGCCATTTGCTGGGGCAGCCCTTACTGCCGTCTATTTAGGAGGAGGTAAAGGCTCCTGTGCTAACCTGGCACTAAACATCGAAAAATACCTTTGCAAAAGGGCCCCTTAGTGCAGTGGGATGAGAACCAAGGGATACCGGTTGAAATCCCACATCAGCAATTTGTGATTGTGAGACCTCCAGGAACAGAAAAATACCAACTGTACCTGAATGTATAAGAAACCTGAAGTGACGTACATTCAGGTACAGGAGGCATTTTTCTGTCCCTGGGGGGGGGACTCAGAATTTTTTTTTAAAATCACAAATAGCTGAACTTGGATTTGAATCTGAGTAACCTGGTTCTCAGATCGCTGCTCTAACAATTAGGCTACCCTACTGCTCTGCATAGAACTCTATCCGCCCGATATTTAAAACCATTTAACTGGTCAGGAACGGCTCCTGGCTATCTGGCAATATTCAGTGGGAGGTCGACGGTTATCTCCCGCTCAATACTGCCAGTTAGTGCGTGGTGTATAACCGGTTATATCGCGCAATATAACCCGGTATCCACTAATATTCAGTACATCACTGGCTAAGTTTGGCAGCCAAAATAGTAGGCCTATCTTTGCCAGTTTCAACTTAACTGGCCAGCACTGAATACCGACTTGGCCGATTAAGTTGAAAGCGGCCAAAAAACACCCATGGGCAGAGCTCCCAGTTATACATACATTACACATGTTCTTGCCACATTTAGGTGCCACAGTTATGCCAGGTCTATGGCTGGTGTAACTGTGGATATATATATATATATATATATATATATATATATATATATATATATATATATATATATATATATATATATATATTAGGTGTGCCAATCCCAGGTTATGCTAGTACTTTAGCGTTGCCACACTGGGACAAACCGAAGGTCGATGAAGCCCAGTATCCAGTTTCCAAAAGTGGCCAATCCAGCTCACAAGTACCTGGCAAGATCACAGAATAGTAAAACAAAATGTAACCAGTGGATTTTCCCAAGTCCATCTTAATAATGGCTTATGGATTTTTTTCTTTCAGGAAATTATCCAAACCTTTTTTAAACCCTGCTAAGCTAAATGCTTTTACCCCCATTCTCTGGCAACGAATTCCAGAGTTTAATTACACATTGAGTGAAGAAATATTTTTCCATGATTTGTTTTAAATTTACTACTTTGTAGCTTCATTGCTTCCCCCTAGTCCTAATATTTTTGGAAAGAGTAAACAAGCAGTTCATGTCTTTCCGTTCCACTCCACTCAGTATTTTGAAGACCTCTATTATATCTCCCCTCAGGATCTATACTGAGACCAATACTATTTAACATATTTATAAAAGATATGGAAATTGGAACGACGAGTGAGATGATCAAATTTGCAGATGATACAAAGCTATTCAAGGTTGTTAAAACATGTGCGGACTGTGAAATATTGCAGAATGGAAATTGGAAGACTGGGCGTCCAAATGGCAGATGAAATTTAATGTGGACAAATGCAAGGTGATGCAATTGGAAAGTACAATCTGAATCACAGTTACCTGATGCTAGGGTCCACGTTGGGGGTCCGCGCTCAAGAAAAAGATCTGGGTGTCGTTGTAGATATTACACTGAAATCTTCTGCTCAGTGTGCAGCGGCAGCCAAAAAAGCAAACAGGATGCTAGGAATCATTAGGAAAGGGATGGTGAGTAAGACTGAAAATACTATAATGCCTTTGTATCGTTCCATGGTGCATCTGCACCTTGAGTATTGCGTTAGAAAGTTCAAAGAAGAGTGACTAAAATGATAAAGGGGATTGAACTCCTCTCATACGGGGAAAGGCTAAAGAGGTTAGGGCTCTTCAGCTTGGAAAAGAGACGGATGAGGGGAGATATGATTGAGGTCTACAAAATCCTAGTGGTGTAGAACGGGTAGAAATAAATAGATTTTTTACTCGTTCCAAAAGTACAAAGACTAGGGGACACCAATGAAGTTACATGGAAATACTTTTAAAACAAATAGGAGGAAATATTTTTTCACTCAACCAATAGTTAAGATCTGGAACTCTTTGCCAGAAGAGGTGGTAACAGCGGTTAGCGTATCCGGGTTTGAAAAAGGTTTGGACAAATTCCTGGAGGAAAAGTCTATAAGCTGCTATTGAAACAGACATGGGAAGCAATTGCTTGCCCTGGGATTTGTAGTGTGGAATGTTGCTACTCTTTAGGGTTCCAGAATCTTGCTATTCTTTGGGGTTCTACATAGAATGTTGTTACTCTTGGAGATTCTTCATAGAATCCTGTTACTCTTTGGGGTTCTGGAATGTTGCCAGGATTAGGGTTCTGCCAAGTACTTGTGACCTGGCTTGGCCACTGTTTGGAAAACAGGATACTGGGCTGGATGGACCATTGGTCTGACTGTGTTTGGCTACTCTTATGATCTTATCTTTTTTTGAGATGCAGTGACCAGAATTGCACATAGTGTTCGAGATGCATTCTAGAACAGAATCAGGGCACCCAGATGTCAATGCAGAATAAACTCTCACTGCATGGCATCTGGGCACCTAAATAGAGGTGTCCGCTTACAGAATTGCCCCCTGCTTCGTGTATATTCCTACCATCTGTTTGGCATCATTAGATTGAGTACTTCAGTTTCTCAAGATGTTTGATATCACTGGAAAAAGTAAACGTATAAAGAAGATTGTGCCTTAAAAAATGATTTGGTGTTGAGTGGATTTTGGGAGGGGCAATGTGGAAAACCTTAAAGGGGGCCCATCCACAAAAGTTTGTCCCAGACCTCCTAAAGGGTCCCGACTGCACCTTTGGTGCCTCCCCCTTAACTTCAATCTCTTACCAACTCCCAGTGTATCACAAGCAACAGGGACCAGATAGCTAGAAGGCAGGCAGAATATGTCCTTTGCTTAAATGGACAAATCTTGATCCTTTCAAAGCTGAATGTGTGCCTTGTGTTTAAATTAGTGCAAATTAAAGACAGTTATTTTTCAGCTCGCCAGTTTTATTGAAAAAGCTGCTTTATACATGCCAGACTGGTTGTAGGCAAGGTCACAGCCCAGAATCCGCTCTTAAAGTCGTGACTAATGAAACTGCAACAAATTTAGACAGAGGAAATGATGTCTTCCTTATCTATCCTTGAACATGTCATGTGCGCTGGACATAGTCGATCATTCATTTCTTTGAACTGGACGTTATGAACATGGTCCATGACTGGTTTGTTTTCTTTCTCTCTGTAAGTTGAATGGAGTTCTTGTGCACTGCAGGTCCTCGTCCTCTTTTATGTGGAGTCCATTAGGGCTCTATTCTTGCCCCTGTCTTTTTCAGTCTCTTCCTAACTTCCTCTGCTATTTTGAACCTACATTATGGAATTAGTTTTTAAGTTTCAACAATTTTTTATTGATGTTCAGACAACCAATACAGGTACAATTTCAAATCACAACAATTCGTTTTACATTCGTCCAGTATCACTGCGAAAATCTTGAGAACACCAAAAAGATTTGTATAATAAGGAAGAATCTAATTACCCTCCTAAACAATCCCTAATCCCCCCCCAAACCCCTCTGCAGCCCCATCCCTGTTCCCCCCCCCAATCCCTTCTCCTTCCCTTCCCCTCCTTTCCCCCCCTCTCCCCCAACCTCCATGCTGTCCCCGTCAATTGAGGAAATACAGTGGAGCACTACCTTACACTATTCCCTCTTATAGCCCCGGCCCCTAAACCATTCCCAATTGATTAAGAATAGAACTGCGAGCTCAGGGAGCCAAAATATTAATATATTTTTCCCATGTTAAACAGAATTTAGGTTGTGTTTTAGGCTTTAAGTATGAATCTCGAAGTTCTAATAAAAGCAATGCATGCAGTCTATAGCGCCATTGCCAATATGAAGGGGCTTCCGACTTTGTCCAATTTAACAAGATACATTTTTCCCTATCAGAAACGCCTTATACAATAATACGTTATGATGGGCAGCACCAGTTCCCAGCGGAGTGTCAACACCCAAAAGAACATTTTCAGGTAAAATCAGTATTTTCCGTCCCAAAAGTCTCTCCATAAAGTGACATACTTGTGACCAAAAACTTGGGACCCCTGGGCAAGCCCACATTGCATGGTAAAAAGTACATCTAGGACCCCCCACACCTACTACATTAGGGCGAATCTACACCTCCCATACAATGCAACCTCGACAAAGAAGTATATGCCCGAAAAATCCCTCTACCCTGACACTCACTAAGTTCGGCACTGCAGATCCGTCCCAGTATTTGGATCAGGCTGCAAACTAAAGTGTCCAATGTCCTCCGACCACTTCAGAGCCAAAAAATCCAATTCTCTATGTTGTTCACTCTGCAATAATCTTTTGTGCAACAATGAGATCGAAATAGGTTCCTTCATAGGCATTTCATAAAGGTCCTGAATCTTGGTGGCCACATCAACGACCAACGAAGCTTTAGGCAAGGTTCCAATATAATGGGACACTTGCTTATAGGCAAACCTATCTGCCCATTCTATTGTGTCCAGCCCCAAAGTTTCCAGCCTCTTCATATTTCCAGCGGGGTCTAAAAAATCTTGTAACTTTTGAAGCCCTCTATCTCTCAGCTCCCTGATGCGCAAATTTTCCATCCCCGGCAAAAAAATCTCCATTACCCGTAAACTGCTGCAACACGGATCAAACGACCAAATTCGCGCGAGTTCTCCCCATACCACCCGTAAAGGTCTGATATTGAATGACATACAACCATTTAACTTCACCTGCACTTCCCTCCTGAACTTAAAAGTCTCACATGAATAAATGTCGAGATACGTTGATCGTGGTTCATAGATTAAAGTTAAATCCCAGCAAGTCTAGGGCTATATGGTTCCTCAATTGCCCTCAAAGACACCATCCCCCGGATTCTATATATGGTGACTACATTTGCATATACAAATCAGCGTGCATCGTAGATTTGCATGTGCAACTTAATTATTTAACAAGCTAATCACGTAACCCTCTTCACCTACCAACACAGCATGACTATGATCGAACAGGACAACACACAATCTTCATCCATTCCGACCCTCCACTTATAGCTCATACGATCACTATACAACTTTGTATTTGTTATCCACTTTCTGGGCAAACGCCTCTGACGGTACTATGTAAACCACATTGAGCCTGCAAATAGGTGGGAAAATGTGGGGTACAAATGCAACAAATAAATAAATATGTCAGCGCCAATAAAGAGTCACTAACAACCAATTATTGGCAATAATTAGAATTTATACACGCAACTGTCTAAGCGTATTTTGTAAAATGGTGCACATAAGTTCTAATGTGTGGATCTCAAAAGAGGGTGTGGCCATGGGAGGGGCATGGGCGTTCCTGAAATTTACACGCACTGTTACAGAACATGCCCGATCCATGCCTACATAAGATGTGGGCATTCACACCAGGTTTTACTTGGCGTAAGTGGCTGAACCTAAATTTTAGTCACAGGGATGGCCACTACGCATATTCTATAAACTGTACCTAACTTTAGGTGAGGTTTATGGAATAACACTAAGCGCATTTTTTTTCCAGCGTTGATTTTTTGGGCGCCATAAATAGAACCTGGCCCCATGAGGATTTTTGAGATCAATATTCAAAGTGATTTAACAAGCCAGAAATGGACGGTGGCTTGGGCAGGGTTAACCAATATTCAGTGGTGCTTAACCGGTTAATACCACTGAACATCAACAATGGCTGCCAAATTCTAAGCTGGCTATTTTGTGGGTGGTACAGAGGTGACGTTGGCAGTTATGCAGTTATTCAGCACGTAACCACCTATGGGGTCCTTTTACTAAGGTGCGCCAAAAAATGGCTTGCTCCATTGTAGATGCTTTCATTGGACACGCGCAGGTCCATTTTGAAGCATGCCTGCAAAAAAGGCCTTTTTTTGGCCGAAAATGGATGTGCAGCAAAATGAAAATTGGCGCACGTCCATTTTGGGCCTGAGAACTTACCGCCACCCATTTTTTTAGCAGTAAGGTCTCACGCGTTAACCGGGCAGTAATTGTCAGCGCATGCCTGGCTCTGTTTCTGGGTCTCACACATTAACCGGGTGGTAATCATCAGTGCGCATACACTGCCGATCACCGTACGGTTGGCACCACATATGAATTTAACCTAGTTGGACTGTAAAGTTCTCATTGCCATGTTTGTCCTGGAGAAAACTGAACTTTTTGCAGATTGTGCCACCCTTTTATTGACCAAACACGTGAATTATTCTGAGTTGATGATGCACATGAACATTTGGGACCGCATGAGTCCGTCCCTTCTTCAGATGTCACAATAATTGGAATGAAGTGTAAAAGCCAGCTCTGGATCTTGCTTAGACAGGGAAGGGCCAGTTAGTTACGTACCATCACAATATGCAAACCAGCAGAAGCCTGAATTCATAATTGGACATTCCAAAATGTAATTATGAAAGATGAAATGCTCCTTTCAACAAGAAGGCTGTAAATAGAATAATTAATTTTGTGTTTGCTTGAACAATTCTGTATTATGGACCTTGCGCTGAAACTGAAATTAATTAAGTGCACCAGGATTTATGGAGGAGGTGAAGAGAAAGGGAAAAAAAAGGATTAATCTGGAGTAAAAGATAGATGACTTTATGAGTGTAATGATGCGTTAGCCTGGGGTATTCTTTAACAAATTTAGCAAACATGCTCTGCGTAGAAATGGCACGCACTGACAGAATTATCTGATCTAATCCAGCTGCTGAACTCAAAGCAAATTGAGATCACAGATGAACATTTAAGACTGAAAGCACTTGACAGCTTCTCTTCTGGAGGCTTTGCTAAAACAGAGTTTTTCAGTCCTGCTAGGGGAACAGATAACCCCTTGAAGAAATGGTGTCAACCAAAGCGCAATGATATCAATGAAGAAAGGGTAGCCCTTGCTATCTAATAAACATGAGGGGGTTATCGGGTCTGCTTTATGGGAGGAGGTAACGCTTATACTTCAAGAACTACTGACAGGAACTGGTAAACTGGCAACTACTTAATTTAATACAACCTACATTCTCAAACAACATGGCAGTGGCGTTCCTACCCTCGAAGACACCCGGGGCGGATCGCCGATGCGCCCCCCCCCCCCCCGGGTGCAGCGCCCCCCCCCCACGAAATGACACCTCCTCCCCCCCGGCGAAATGACCCCCCCCCCCGGGTGCACGCCGCTGGGGGGGGTGCCGCGGTGCGCGCCTGTGGGCTCCGAGTTCGCTACGCTAACTTCGCTGGTTCGCTGCAGCTCCCTCTGCCCCGGAACAGGAAGTAACCTGTTCCGGGGCAGAGGGAGGGAGCTGCAGTGAACCTGCGAAGTTAGCATAGCGAACTCAGAGCCCACAGGCGCGCGCCGCAGCACCCTCCAGTGGCGTGCACCCAGGGCGGACCGCCCCCACCCCCCTTGGTACGCCACTGCAACATGGTGTACAGACATATCAAACAAATTACAAAAGAAATTATAATACCACCCTCTCCATCCAATGCAGAAACTCATACCCACCCCCCCAATATTAAAATAAGCAAGAAAATAGGTCTATGGCTGGCGCTAAGGTCTCAGAACCAAAATGGACGCACGGCAATTTTGATTTTGCCGCACTTCCATTTTTGGCAAAAAAACAAGGCCTTTTTTACAGGTGCGCTGAAAAATGATTCTGTGCCTGCCCAAAACCCACACCTACACTACCGCAGGCCATGTTCAGCGCACCTTTGTAAAAGGACCCCTTAAGATTTTTGTACCTGGGGCAATGAAGGGTTAAGTGACTTGCCCAGAGTCACAAGGAGCTGTACTGGGAATTGAACTCAGGTCACCAGGATCAAAGTCCACTGCACTAACCACTAGGCTACTCCTCCACTAGCAACATTCCATGTAGAAGCCTGCCCTTGCAGATCACCAATGTGGCCGCGCAGACTCAGACTCACAGAAACAGAAGCCTGCGCGGCCGCATTGCTGATCTGCAAGGGCAGGCTTCTACATTACTACTACTACTTATCACTTCTATAGCGCTACAAGGCATACGCAGCGCTGTACACCATACATGAAAAGACAGTCCCTGCTCAAAGAGCTCACAATCTAAAAATGGAATGTTGCGTAACTGAGAGGAAGGGAACAACCAGCGGTCAGCCGCTGATGGCCAGCGTTTTGTCCCCTGAGCAGCAAGTGCGGGACAGCTGCACATCGAACTGCCCACAGATGAAAGGGTTAGCTAGTCCTTTGATTAGCGCCGGCGAAGGAGCATCGACGCTCTTGGACCTGGAAAAACAACTCCATCGCTCCGGAATTATTCAACCACCATGTCCAAAGGAGTGGAGGAGTGAGTTAGAGGCATATGCTGAAACAGAGGACGTTAACAGCAGAACCCAAATCAGCGGAACCACTCCTAAACACCTCAAGAGAAATCATCTTGGAGTTTTTGGCTTCCGTGGAGGTTACATTGAACACCATCTGGAAGGCGCTTCGGGACCTAACGGTGGTAGTAAATAACTTTGTTTCAGATATGATCTTATTGGAGAGTTACATGGACAATTTGACTGAACCCTTTGAGAGTGAAATATTGATATAATAAATGAAAGTGTTCTACACAAGCTAGAAGTGGTTATGATCCTGAAAATGATAATGGATCAGAAACTTTGAATGATAATTGTGGATGATTAATGTCGAGATTATTGTTTTTCCCAGAGTTCCAGGTATGACTCCTAAAGTTTTCCTCAGAAATATTTCCTTAATTATTACTTCGAAAGGAGTGAAGCCTGTGAAAACTGGGATTGCTTTAATCAGTGGGATTTGAATTAGAGACTTAAGTATATGTATTGTTAAATAACTTCTGGTTTTTAAAAGAGAAAGAATGTAATCAGACGTATTATTTCTAACTAATATTGGACAATAAGTATGTTTTCAATGAAATGATTTGACTATACACCGTATTGGCCTTGAAGAAGCCAACCAGATGATCAATGTGGAATAATGACTTAGACGAGTAATATCTGGGGATAATCAGGTTAATACCATGTTTTCTTTTTTTCTGTTTAATTGATCTCCTTGTCTTTTTTTTTTAATTACATTTGTACCCCGCACTTTCCCACTCATGGCAGGCTCAATGTGGCTTACATGGGGCAATGGAGGGTTAAGTGACTTGCCCAGAATCACAAGGAGCTGCCTGTGCCTGAAGTGGGAATCGAACCTAGTTCCCCAGGACCAAAGTCCACCACTCTAACCACTAGGCCACTCCTCATCTCACTCTCCCTATTTTTCTTCACTTTGTGGTCTAAGAAAGAGAAAGATTGTATATAATCCATATATCTAGTTGGGATTGTTTTCTTCTTATCTTGTATTAATGTGCAATCATCTCTGTATTACTGTTTGCAAGTGACCCTTGTAAAATGAAAAATTATAAATAAATGATTTTTTTTTAAAGCCAATTATTGGTGTTAATTAGCTCATATTTAATTAAATTGCACACACAGTGCAATTAGAATTAGGGGGGATGGTGTTTAACAGCAGCGTTTTGGCTTTCTGAACCATGGCATGATACTCCGAGGACTTCTCATGTCATCCACCTGTTTAAGAAATGTACAGAGTATATTCAAAAACAGGTTGGCCAATCTCCTGAAGAAGGCTTTAAAGCTCGGCTTTTTGGCAATGGGTAGACAAAGCTTTCAGGTAAGTAAAAGCCCTTGGGTAAAGCCGATACTATGACTATAGAAACAGTAGCGTACCAAGGGGGGGCGGTGGGGGCAGTCCGCCCCGGGTGCACGCCGCTGGGGGGTGCCGCGGCGCATGCCTGCTGCGAGAGTTCGCTAACTTCTCTCGTTCGCTGCAGCTCCCTCTGCCCCGGAACAGGTTACGTCCTGTTCCGGGGCAGAGGGAGCTGCAGCGAACGAGCAAAGTTAGTAAACTCGCAGCAGGCGCGCGCTGCGGCACCCCCCCCCCCCCCAGCGGCATGCACCCGGGGGGGCTCTTTCGCCGGAGGGGGGGTCCGCGCTGCATAGGGGGGGGCGCTGCACCCAGGGGGCGAGGCGCCGCCCCGGGTGTCCGCCCCCCTAGGAACGCCACTGTATAGAAATAAAGTTGCAGTTCTAGACGCAGTCAAGAGCAAGCTGACTTGAATACGGTGGTGGTCATGGAGACAAATGTACTGGAGAACCGTGACTGGGCTATAGTTATACCAGACTACGTTCTGTCCAGGAAGGACAAGGGGTGCTACTACATATACAATATTAAAGCATGAGAAATGTAAAGGGGTCCTCACTTATTTACAGCCCGACCCTAGTAATATGTTTCAATGTATAACTAGGGGTCAGGCAGTGCAATTTTGAAGAATGGCCCCACTAGGGCAGGAGCAACTGGTCATAGTAACATAGTAACATAGTAGATGACGGCAGAAAAAGACCTGCACGGTCCAACAAGATAACTCATATGTGCTACTTTTTGTGTATACCCTACTTTGATTTGTACCTGTGCTCTTCAGGGCACAGACCGTATAAGTCTGCCCAGCACTATCCCCGCTTCCCAACCACCAGTCCCGCTTCCCACCACCGGCTCTGGCACAGACCGTACAAGTCTGCCCAGCACTATCCCCGCCTCCCTACCACCAGCCCCGCCTCCCGATCTTGACTAAGCTCCTGAGGATCCATTCCTTCGGCACAGGATTCCTTACCGCCCCCCCCCCCCCCCCCCCCCCCACACTCCTAGGAATATGCAGATAAGTATGAATAGAGTGGGGGGAACAAGGGAAGGCTACTTGGCAGAGGCCGTAGTTTCAACTGGACTTTTGCAACATGAGGAAAGCTGAAAAAAAAGGACCAAACCTTTTTGCAATAACCCACCTAAGATTTAGGGTTAATTTTTAACATTGCAGGCCCCTTAAAAGTATTTATTTATTTGTAGCACTTGTATCCCACATTTTCCCACCTATTTGCAGGCTCAACGTGGCTTACAATTGTTCCGTAATGGCGATCACCAATTTCGGAAAAGAGAAATACATAGTTAAGGTGAAGGAAGACAGAGTAGGTTAGATATTCAAGTAAGGAAGTTCATTTTCATAATAAGAAATAAAAGGTAACGGGTAAAACTTCAGTAGGACAGTAGGATATAAACTTCAAATCATGATAAAATTAGTATGGACGATTAGGAAAATAAAGAGTTACGTTATTGTGTGGATCTAGTGCGAATTTGTTTACTATCAAGTAAATATGGCAGGCCCAGGAAAGGAATCGACACCCTGCACTACTACAGCAGGACATTGCAAGTTGTTCCTGGCCTCAGTAACACGAAACAAAAATTACTCCAGGGTTGACTAACTTGTGGTGCTCATATATGTCAGTTTTGCAGGTCCTGAGATCATTTTCAAAACTAAAAGGGTGTGAACAAGAACTGTTTCACCACTTAGTTTAAAACGGGCCATTTTAATAGTGCATCTGACCCCTTTACCTGTGAGCCTCGTGAACACACCCAAGTAAAATCACAGAATATTTATGATGTCAGAAACCAGGATCTCATTAAGAAAACTGCACATGAAATCGTAACCACAGACAAATCTAACTATACATACGCAAAGTAGACCAGCTTCAGTGCCTGTAGCACTGTAAACTATGAATAATGTATACAACCAAGGCCTAGTATACTTTAAATCACCAGTGAGCTCATTAAAACCCTCAAGGGTATATATTATTTACTCTAATTACTGGGTCCAGTAATACACATGCATGGATAAATACACTCAACCACTGAGCCCCTGAAAGCAACTGAAATAAAACGCAGAACATCTGACAGCGATATGTAAAAGGAGGTTCCTTCTGCCCCTGGGGGAAGGTGATGAGACTAGGGAGTCATGAGTATAAAGTTGTAAACAACCCATAACTTAGGCCTAGTTGTAATCCATAAACTTCCCTAGGACATAGAGCAGTAACTATTATTTCTGTTCTGTATTCAGGGATGAAAGGCTGGGGGAAGGACTGCAGAAAACAAATGCAGATGGGGATGGATGGATGGTAGACCGGGACCGATTCTCAGAAGACTGCGTTCATGAGGAGCTAGCGAAACTAAAAGTTGACAAAGCGATGAAGCCTGATGGGATACATCTGAGGGTACGCAAGGAACTCAGAGAAGTCCTGTTGGCTCCGCTGACTGACCTCTTCAATACTTCCTTAGAGGCTGGACTAGTCCCAGAGGCAGTGGCGCTCCTTGGGGGGGGGCGGTGGGTGCGGTCCGCCCCGGGTGCACGCCGCTGGGGGGGGTGCCGCGCGTGCCTGTCCTCCGTTCATTCCATGCTTCTTCTCTGCCCCGGAAGAGGTTACTTCCTGTTCTGGGGCAGAGAAGAAGCATGGAATGAACGGAGGACAGGCGCGCGTGGCACCCCCCCAGCGGCGTGCACCTGTGGGGGGGGTTCTTTCGAGGGGGGTGTCCTTTCACCGGGGGGGGGGTCCGCGCTGCATCCGTGGGGGCGCTGCACCTGGGGGCGGGGCGCATCGGCGATCCGCCCCGGGTGTCAGCCCCCCCTAGGAACGCCACTGCCCAGATGACTGGAGAAAGGCAGAAGTGGTCCCTCTGCATAAGAGCGGAAGTAAGGAGGAGGTTGGGAATTCCTAGGGTTACCATATGGCTCCAGAAAAAGGAGGACACATTGATCCAGTCCGGGTTGTGCTTGTCCTCGTTTTTCTGCAGCCATATGGTAACCCTAGGAATTACAGACCTGTCAGTCTGTCCTCGGTGGTGAGTAAACTAATGGAAACACTTCTAAAGCAGAGGATTGTGAAGTTTCAAATGGCCTGCAGGACCCGAGGTAGCATGGGTTCACTAGAGGCAAGTTGTGTCAGAAAAATCTGATTGATTTCTTTGACTGGGTGACCAAACAGTTGAATGTGGGATGGAAACTAGATAGACATTTTTGCAAAGCCTTTGACACAGTTCCCTCGGCAGGGGACCTAAAGTGACTGACTGGGTCAAAAATTGGTTAAGTGGGAGGAGACAGAGGGTAGTGGTAAATGGAGCTTGCTCTGAGGAAAGGGATGTTATCAGCAGTGTGCCGCAAGGATCGGTCCTCAGGCCAGCTCTCTTTAACATCTTTGTCAGCGATATTGCAGAAGGACTGTCTGGTAAGATCTGTCTCTTTGCAGATGACACCAAACTCTGTAATAGGGGTGGACACCCGGAGGGTGTGGATGGCATGAGGAAGGATCTGGCGAAGCTTGAAGAATGGTCCAAAAGTTGGCAACTAAGATTTAATGCTACCAAATGCAAGGTCATGCACTTGAGTTACAAGAATCCAAGGGAACGGCAAAATATAGGGGGTGAAGTGCTTCTATATATGATAGAAAAACAAGACTTGGGGGTGATTGTGTCTGATGACCTTAAAGTGGCCAAACAGGTAGAAAAGGTGACGGTCAAAGCCAGAAGGATTCTTCGGTGCATAAGGAGAGGGATGACCAGCAGGAAAAGGTGGTGATAGTGCCCTTAAATAAGTCTCTAGTGAGGCCCCATTTAAAGTACTGTATGCAATTCTGGAGACCGCGCTCACAGAAAGATATAAATAGGATGGAGTTGGTTCAAAGGGCGGCTACTAAATTGGTAAGCAGTCTCTGTCATAAAACAAATAAGGACAGACTTATGAACCTCAACATGTATACGCTGGAAGACAGGCGAGAAAGAGGGGACATGATAGAGACATTTAAATACCTCAGTGGCATTAATGTACAGGAAGTGAGCCTTTTTCAAATGGAGGAAAACTCTGGAATGAGAAGGCATAGGATGAAGTTAAGAGGAAATAGGCTTAGGACTAATCTAAGAAAATGCTCTTTCACGGAAAGGGTGGTGGATGTGTGGAATGGCCTCCCGGTAGAGGTCGTGGCGATGAAGACTGTTAATAGATGGATTTATTGAAAATGGCAAAGCCATAATATCAAACTCCAAAAAAAGTTCTCAATATCAATACAAAGAAAAATAGCATAATGAATTGCTACTAGAGACACGGACCAGTTGTTTAGAACATACCACTTCCGTACTGGTTGCCTATTGAGCATAGGGTCAAGTTTAAAATTCTTTGTCTGGTATTTAAGATTTTAAAACAACAAGTCTCAGAGATATTGGATGTTAGGTTGCGTATTTATCAAGCAAATTGATTGTTGAGATCGGGATCCAAAAACGTACGAGATATTCCATCTCATCATAATATTCGGTCTGATGAAAATAGACATAACATTTTTTATATTGCTGGTCCAGTTCATTGGAATAGGCTACCTTTAAGACTTAGGAATATTACAGATTTTAAAGAATTTAAAAGGGAACGTAAAAGATTGTTGATTATTCAAGCATACAGCTGGGGGAATGAGTAACGATCCTGTGCCTGTTTTAAAAATTTGATTGATTTGATTTGTAATGGTGTCATGTTGTAAGTTTGTTTTGTTCTTTGTATTATGACTGTAACCTTGTGATCCACTAAGAACTAAGGATTAAGCAGAATATAAGTTTTGTAGTAAATAAATAAATAAATAAATAGTCCACATTATTGAAGGAGAGCAAAGGTATAAAGAAAATTAAAATTAAAAGGGTGCTGATCAGCAGGCAGTAGCGGTCAGCATTTTAGTTTAAATGCCAGCCGCTGCATATTATCCCTTCAATTTTTTTTCCCTTTTGTATCTTTGCCAGAAATGTTTCTGTATCCTAAGTAAGGGTTGAATCCACCCTGGCTACAAGACCTTAAATCCAAAGCACACTGAACCAAGCTTTCACTGCAAGCGTCCATTATACGTTTCACAACCTGTGCATCTGTGCAGTACATCACGTATTAGAATCCTATTAGCATGTATAATTCTACCCTACACAGTAGAAAGCATAAGGTTCGTTGGCCGTTGAAGCGCTTTGCTGAGAGTTTTTATTTCTCTTGGTCTTGGCTCATCTGTCCTGCTATTAAAGCTCCCTAAGCTTGTGTGTAAAGTGTGTGTCTTCTGTAATGCTGCCACGTGGGTTTTTTTTTTATAGATTAAAAGAGTCACAGAAGTAAATAAAAGACTCTGTCTACTGGAAGACTCTACTACTGTCGTAAAGGGTGAGAGTGCTGCTTGAGCAGTTTATGAATTGCTGCAGGCTCTCAAGAGTAAACTTAGGCTGGTGCTTACCATGGAGCAATCTGTTCTTTATTTTATAGGCTCTTCTTAGTCTGCTTGTTACACCGTGCTCTCCTTTTTTAATGTTGTCAGTGAAAACATATTCAAATATATTTGAAATATAAATTTAGGGGGGGGGGGGAAGCATCGCCTATGAAATCTTCCACATATAGGGGTGAGCTCTATATATGACTCCGAAAAAATTGGCGTTGAAAAACGTGGTATTCTATAAGCCACGCTTAAAGTTAGGCGTGGTTTATAGAATAGCGCTTACACCGGGAATTGTGCCTAACTTTAGGCGTGGCCATCTGCACCAACTGAAACATGATGCAAAAGTGCATGCCTAAATTAGGTGTATATACCCCCTTATTCTATAACAATGTGCATAAATGCTAGGAACGCCCCGTTCTGCCTATGCCCCTCCCCTTTCTGTGCCCTTTTTTTTTTTACTTACGCGTAAAATTTAGATGCAGGTACAGCACTTAAATGTATGTGTATAAGTTCTAATTAAATCTAATTAGTGTCTATAATTGGTTGTTTAAAAGGCAATTATTGGCACTAATTAGCTCAATTAAATTTGTGTGCGCATTTTTGGTGACTTTTATAGAATCAGGGGGATAGTAAGCAATTCCATAACTTGACACCTCGCTTTAGGCGCTACAATGGGGAGCTTAGTGCCAGTTCTGTGACGACACTTGGGCGCATGCCTAAGTTGTTAAGGGATACTAGCGCAAACCCACACCGGCATGCTAGAATTTAGGTGTGACCCCTTAAGCCATATCAATGTCAGGTTTAAGCGGTTGCACCTAAGTGCGCTAAGTGATGTGATGGACCCTTGGTCTTTTCCCAGTGTGGCATTACTTATGTACTTATTCTATATGTTACATGCGTCACTTGGCATCATGCCCATGGTCCACCCATCCTCCTCTCACATTCACATAAATGCTTACGCCCAAAGTTGCATGCTAACCCCCAGATTCTATATAGCACTAGAGATCCGGGCCAAAATCCTGGTGTGTTCTATAACAGCACACATAACTTAATTGGCTTAACAAGCTAATAATTTATTTGGATTTTGCTCACACCTTTTTCAGTAGTAGCTCAAGGTGAGTTACATTCAGGTACTCTGGATATTTCTCTCACAATCTAAGTTTGTACCTGAGGCAAAGGAGGGTTAAGTGGCTTGCCCAAGATCACAAGGAGCAGCATCAGGATTTGAACCGGCCACCTCTGGATTGCAAGACAGGTGCTCTAACCACTAGGCCACTCCTCCACCAGCAACATTCCATCTCGAATCTCAAATAGTAGCAACATTCCAGAATCTCAAAAAGTGGCAACATTCCATGTAGAATCTTCAATAGTAGTAACATTCCATATATTTATTTAGATTTTGCTCACACCTTTTTCAGTAGTAGCTGAAGATGAGTGCCATTCAGGTACTCTGGATATTTCTCTGTTCCAGGAGGGCTCACAATCTAAGTTTGTACCTGAGGCAATGGAGGGTTAAGTGACTTGCCCAAGATCACAAGGAGAAGCATCGGGATTTGAACCAGCTACCTCTGGATTGCAAGACCAGTGCTCTAACCACTAGGCCACTCCTCCACTCTGGAACCAATTATCCCGTTTTCTGCATTTAGAATCCTCTTATAGATGATTTGGAGAACATTTTTATTTACTGATGCCTTCAGTGCCTGTTTATTTAAAATATATGGCAGAGGGATGTTGGTAAAGCACCTGAACTGAGGGTCTGGCAAAGAGAGGACCAGATTCTGTATATGGCACTGGACGACAGGAAGATCCAAATGAGACCTGTATTCTATAAAGGGTACCCAACCTTTACAGAATACCTGCATAGTACTCAGGTTACACTTAACAAGCAATAATGAGCACTAATTGGCAATAATTAGAATTTACGTGCATAACTCACTAAGCATATTCTGTAATGCAATGAGCCTAACTTCTATCGCGCGCAGGCAAAAACGGACGTGGTTATGGGCATTTTGTGGGTGGTCCAAATTTTACATTCGTAGCTATAGAATATGACCCTCTGCACCTAGGCCTACGTGCCAGGATTTACCCCACATTTTCAATAGTGTAAATGGAGGCTGTAGTTTTACGCGCTGGGATATCGACTAAGCATATTCTATATACCCTGCCTAAATCTAGGTGCCGCTTATAAAACACGCATAGGCGGAAATGTTTTCCAAGTGGATTTCTTAGGTGCCATAAACAGAATCTCCCCCCATATATAGAATCTGGCCCAAAACCTTTATAGAGTTTGCGTTTAGCACGTATCATCTCAGTACCTAACTTTAAGCGAGCTAAATGTGCTTTGACTGATATCCCTGTTAATGCTGCAGAAGAATTTACAAGTTAAATGGAAAGGGAAAGGGAATGGGACTTGATATACTGCCTTCATGTGGTTACATTCAAAGCAGTTTACATAGTATATATAGGCGATTATTTTGCACCTGGGGCAATGGAGGGTTAAGTGACTTGCCCAGAGTGACAAGGAGCTGCAGTGGGAATTGAATCCAGTTCCCCAGGATCAAAGTCCACTGCACTAACCACTAGGCTATTCCTCCACTAGCAACATTCCATGTAGAATCTCAAATAGTAGCAACAGAATCTCAAATAGCAGCAAAAGAATCTCAAATGGTAGGAACATTCCATGTAGAATCTCCGATAGGGAAAGAACAATGGGACTTGATATACTGCCTTTCTATGGTTTACATAGTATATACAGGTACTCATTTGTACCTGGGGCAATGGAGGGTTAAGTGACTTGCCCAGAGTCACAAGGAGGTGCAGTGGCTTGAAAGGGAAGTCATAATGCTGAAAGCTAAAGAATCAAACCTGGATGTGGTTAAAACCAATATTAATGAAGATGTTCCTGGAATAAAGCATCTGCTGAGCTCTCCTCTGTTCGACTAGCTATCATAATAAGTCCTTCATTATACTGTTAACCTGTTCACTCTTGCTCCTTATTACAATGTAAGCCATGCATAATGGATCCTGTTACACTGTAAGCCGCACAGAACCAAACTTGATTTGGATAATGTGGGATATAAGACTGAAAAAATGGAAATGTTTATTGTCCTTTCTAAGATTGATTATTTATTTTGTTACATTTGTACCCCACGCTTTCCCACTCATGGTAGGCTCAATGCGGCTTACATGGGACAATGGAGGGTTAAATGACTTGCCCAGAGTCACAAGGAGCTGCCTGTGCCTGAAGTGGGAATCAAACTCAGTTCCTCAGGACCAAAGTCCACCACCGTAACCACTAGGCCACTCCTCCACTGTTGCTACTATTTGAGATTCTACATGGAATGTTGCTAGTATGTTGCTATTCCACTAGCAACATTCCATGTAGAAGTCGGCCCTTGTAGATCACCAATGTGGCCACACAGGCTTCTGCAAGTCAGACTCACAGAAACAGAAGCCTGCACAGCCTTCTACATGTTGCTAGTGGAATAGCAACATTCCATGTAGAATCTCCAATAGTATCTATTTTATTTTTGTTACATTTGTACCCTGTGCTTTCCCACTCATGGCAGGCTCAATACGGCTTACATGGGGCAATGGAGGGTTAAGTGACTTGCCCAGAGTCACAAGGAGCTGCCTGTGCCTGAAGTGGGAATCGAACTCAGTTCCTCAGTTCCCCAGGACCAAAGTCCACCACCTTAACCACTAGGCCACTCCTCCACTGATTACACATGACCCGAGTGATCCACCATTCTCATCTGCCCAACCATCCCCTCAGTGTTTGAAGATGTCAGTCTTTCCTCCTGGCTAACTCGGCACCTTTTTTGGTGTCCTGAATCTTCATTCCACTGTTGCTGGTCCTATTTTACTACTTCTGTGTTGCCTTGGGGATCTTCCTTCCTTCACAACAAAGAGAAAAAAACTGCCCGAGTTCCTAAATAGCAAATACCCTTAAAACAACATGTTTTAGGCTAACAAATGTTGTGTACCCAAGCACTTCAGGACACTTTGTTACTGGCATCCCTGAGAATGGCAATGTGTGGTCTGCATGAAAGTACATATGATATTTTTTTAAGTGTATATAATTTTTATGCATGTTTACTCGCACACAAATCTAAGATAGTTCCAGTAATTATTTTTAAACTCCCTTTGCATTGTGGGGCTTGCAGTTTTTATTTTCTGATTACAATACAGAAGTCAAAGTTTCAGAATGCACAATGGTATGAATCAAAAATAATAATGCAATGAAAATCACACTGGCTTCCCATCAAGGAACATAAGTACATAAGTAATGCCATACTGGGAAAAGACCAAAGGTCCATCGAGCCCAGCATCCTGTCCCCGACAACGGCCTTTAAACCTTGCACCTTGATTCATAGGATCATTTACGGTGAAGTTCTAATAGATCTACCAACCAGAAATAGTTACAGTTTTTCCCGGTCCTATTTAATCTTACATTATCCAGATTGCAATGGCCTCAAATACAAATCTACATACGCATCAAGCTTCTCCTTCATTGGAACACAGCTTTGGAATGCACTGTCTAAACTCTTAAAATCAACTCAGAACCATCTAAACTTCAGGAAATTATTGAAAACCACCCTGTTCAAGAAGGATTACCTTCCAGACGTAACTTAGTCTACTTCTTCTTTGTTACAGCAAAATTTATGGACCCTAATGTTTTTTATTATCTTTGTTGTTTTATACGATATGTTCATGATTAATATTTTGCTATGACATTGTCTAATTATATTTTTACTGTACTGTAGCCTACCCATGATATTGTGTAAGCCACATTGAGCCTGCAACTAGTGAGAAAATGTGGGGTATAAATGTGTTAAATAAATAAATAAATAAAATCAGAATTGACTTCTTGAACACTGAAAGCAGTCAGCTGGCAATTGCAGAATTATAGGTACTATAGAATTCAGCTTCAAGCACCAGACAGCAAAAACTGAAATAAATGATGGTTTTCTTCACATTCACTTAGGGGCCCTTTTTCTAAGCCGAGGCAAAAAGTGGCCTACAGCAATGCAAGAGCGTCTTTTGGGCGTGTGCTGGGCCATTTTTTGCCGCAACCTGGAAAAGGGGCCTTTTTTTAAGGGGCCGGAAAATGAATGTGTGGCATAATAAAAACCAGAGTAAATCTAAATATCTCTCAGAGCTAATAGAATATCACAAAGTCGTAACAGCCCAAAATACTGATATCTATTCACTTGTTGTAGTGTAGGTGTAATTTCTATGCATATATATGGAGGAAAAGCCTCAATTAACGATAGGATACTCCTTTGTTGAGCATTAATTCAACATAAGGGACAACCATCCATTCATCATAGGCTCAAAAACCTCCTTGTTGATAAAGCCCCCCCCCCCCCCAAAACACACGATTCAATTATCTGTTAGCGTAGTGGGGCGTACTTATCTTTTCAGCTTGTCAGTCTATAAAACTCCATGCACGGCCCAACTTCGGCCCGAGTTTTGATCTCTGCATCAGGGTCCATGACACCATTCGACTGTTATCTGCAAGAGAGTAGACTTATTACACCTCTAGATTCTCAAACGTAGACCTCTCTCGTCTTCTAAAATTCTCCCTCACATTCAATGCTGCTTCTTAGTCATCAATGAGAGTTGTGGAAAATGGCGGTGCTTTATATGGCCTGACGTCAGACGCTATAGGCTAAGCCACACTTCTTTTAATTAAATGGTCGTCGCTTTCAACATCACTATAATATAGTATAGCTCTTCACTTTCTCGGAGCCCTCCTGTCATCTAGAAAATGATTTTTTAGACTGACACGCTGGAAAGATAAGTACACCCCACTATGCTAACAGATACTTGAATCGTGTGTTTTGGGGGGACTTTATCAACAAGGAGGTTTTTGAACCTATGATGAACGGATGGTGTTCCCTTATGTTGAATTAATCCTCAACAAAGGAGTATCCTATCGTTAATTGAGGCTTTTCCTCCATATATATGCATAGAAATTACACCTACACTACAACAAGTACATAAGTACCAGGGCTTTTTTTGAGGGAGTACTTGGGGGTACTGAGTACCGGCACCTTTTCCACTGTCTGCTAAAATTGACCCATGGACCCCAAGTTTTAATGAAAGAGCTCAGGCTCTACACACCAATTCTGCATTGTCATAGATTCTGTGACTGGTTGCAGAGGGCCTGGCTATCGTGGGATGGGTCCATCAGTGATCACCTCACCCCTGAAGGGTGTCCTTAGCATTTGAGTACCAGCACCTTTTTTGCTAGTAAAAACACACTGATAAGTACATAAATAATGTCACACTGGGAAAAGACCAAGGGTCCATTGAGCCCAGCATCCTGTCCACGACAGCGGCCAATCCAGGCCAAGGGCACCTGGCAAGCTTCCCAAATGTACAAACATTCTATACATGTTATTCCTGGAATTGTGGATTTTTCCCAAGTCCATAATAAAAGTCCATAATAAAAACCAGCACATGTCCTTAGCAGTAAGGTCTTACGTGCTACCTGGGTGGTAGGCATACAGCACATGCACACTGCCATTTACCACCAGGTAAGTGCCATGTGGTAGAAAATAGAAAATATTTTCTATCACGTGTTTTTGGCGCACGCCAGATTCAGAATTACTGCCCGGGATACACGGTAGCCAGGCGGTAATGCTGATTTTGTGTGCGCTGGACACGCATAAGCCCTGATGCGCCTTTGTAAAAGGGCCCCTTAGTAACCTGTTGATCAGCTGGAGCAGATTAGGAAGCCGGGCTCTTTGCAAGAAACTCCCTCTAGAACTGAGGGCAGGTTTTTACTTGCTGTACGATGTTTTCTGAAAGTTCATAAAATTAAATCTTTTGCAGTTTCAGAAATGAATATGATTGATGTGTTTTGGGATTCAAATCAAAGGAGGAAGAATGCGTCTTTAAATTATTAGTTTGGCACAAATCCACTGTACTGCCGTTCTGTTAATTAAACAGCGGACATATGTTAACTCTGTTTTACAAGCATCTGGAATGAAAAATTAACACTTTGTGTCACTGTGATTTCTTAATAGTATGTTTGTGTGAGTAGGAGGGGGGAAGCTGGCCAGTTTGAAAAGTTAGAGGGGTCCTTTTACTAAACCGCGGTAAAAAGTGGCCTGCGGTAGTGTAGGCGCGGGTTTTGGGCACGCGCGGAATTATTTTTCAGTGCACCTACAAAAAAATGCCTTTGCCGAAAATGGACATGCGGCAAAATCAAAATTGCCGCACGTCCATTTAGGGTCTGAGACCTTACCATCAGCCATAGACCCAGCGGTAAAGAATTTGGGCGGTAATGACCTACGTGCGTCAGATGCCACTTGGCGCACGTGCCAAAATAAAAAATATTTTTCAGAGGCGCGTAGTGGATGGACGCCAAAAATGAAATTACCGCAAGAGCCACGCAGTTTACGGGCGGTAAGTCCATTTTAGCGCACGTTGGGCACGCATAGACGCTTACGCGGCTTAGTAAAAGGGGCCCAGAGTGTTTTGCCGTGGCTAATAAAACACTGTAAGATCTACCTTGAAAACTGAGGGAACGGATGATTCTTACAGAACTTTCAGCTTCTACCTCCCATCTTGGCATGGTGCTACGGACACACTGTTTGAATTTATCTTCCACTGATAGGTGTCATTGTGCTGGAATGCAAAATGTGGAATGATGGTTTTAGCAACGTCATTTTTTAATCACGGTTTCTTCCTGAATTGGCACATTATTAGGGATGTGCATTTGTTTTCCGATTTCAGTTTGAAAAATTGAATACATGTAAAGAACATGCATTCAGCTGACTTGATACATATAAATCCTACGAATTAATGTCTGTAAAATTGATTTCCACTTGTTAAAAAAAATGTATACATGAATATCAGATCTGAAATTCATTATTTTAGGCAGAGGACTGAAAAGGTCTGAAAATTGCTCCAAAAAATATCCAAAAATGATTTCATAATGAACAAAAAAATGGTTTGCATGCCTGCTCCGATGCATTCTTTATCACAGCAGTGGACTGGGGCCCTGACCCAACCAACATTTTCTTCCACTTAGCATCAGCAACTACAGGGGCTTGAGGGGCACGGACAAAATTTGGTTTTATTTGTCTTCCCCTCCCCTCCCCCCAATCAAAAAGATGTTCTCTGTTCCATTGTGTAGCAGCCAATTTTGAAACATATCTTTAGAAACACAGAATGTGACAACAAATCCGAGGATTGTTTAGTCGGCCCAGCTTCATTCCTGGTGCAGAGCCATAGATATCACCAAAGCAATGGCTTTCCTCTCACCTTCTTTTCCTGTGCTTGTAATTTCTCGCAGAGGGGCACCAATTCGGCAACTACCATGGGTTACTGCAGGAGACCAGCAGTAGCTCCTGCCCCACCGTGCACCATTTCCAACGCTTCAAAAATATTTTAAAACTTTTAGCCCCAGGGGCTTACCCGGTGGTAATTGGGCAGCACCATGAGCTACCTAGTTACCGCCGGCTTAGTGCAGGAGCCCTTACCACTTCCTAAAGAGGTGGCAGTAGGGACTCCCCCAGGAAATGGCCCGCATGGCAAAAGTTTAACTTACTGCATGGCCAGTTCCTTTTAAAAAAAAAAAAAAATCCTTTTACCTGTTGAAATAAAAGAGAGCCTTGGTGTGCAGCAAATCCATGCACTGATGCCACTGTACAGCCCCTTTACCACAACTTGGTAAAAGGGATCCAAAATTATTCCCAGTCCCTATGTTCTGGTGTGTGTGTGTGTGTTTTCTTTGCAGTGTGGATAGGGTGTTGTCACATCCGTCGCTCCCTCTGGCTGCTCCTCCGCGGGAAGCAGGAGCCGGCGTCCACCTCGACGAAGGCCGGCTTTCTTGAGGCCACGGAGGGGAGCCGGAGCTCGCCGTGGTGATGGCCGCCCAGTCCGGGCCCGAGGCCGAGGGCCGGCGATCGCGGCTGCTGGACTCTCGATCGCCGGCTACGGGGGGCTGTGTTTGCGCCAATAAGGGAAATGGCGCCGAGGCACAATGGCCGGCGTCCTCTTCATTCTTGGGCGCGGGAACTCAAAGCTCCGCCTCAGAGGAGTTAGACTGGAAGGCCAGCATGATAGATCCGCCTGGGAGATCGGTCAGAGCCAATCAGAAGGGTTCTGTCGATAACCAAGTTCTGATTGGCCGGCTATGTCTATGGGGACTGGGCGGCTGACTGCCGAACAGTATTTAAGGAATGAGCCTGAGATAGGATGTTGCTTCAGGTTCTTTTACCCGAGGCCAGTCTCTGTGGTTCCTGTGTTCCGTGATTTCCTAGTGTTGCTGTTTTTGGACTTTTGGACTGTTTCCTGGCTTTCTCTGCTAGCTGCCTGCCTTGACCTTTTGCCTGACTTTGATTACTCTACAAGCCGCCTGCCTAGACCTCTTGCCTGACTCTGACTACACTGTTAGCTGCCTGCCCCGATCTGCTGCCAGTTGTGGACTTCTCGATTCCTCCTGCCCACGTCTCTCCTGGTTCTAGTCCAGGTCAGTCCGTCAACTCCGCGGTTCCTGAAGTCCCGTTGACCGCCTGCAGCTGGGGGCTCAACCCTTGGTGAACGGCGGTCACCGCGGGTGAAGACTTGGGGTTGCACGGCTGTCCTTTGAGGTCCTTCGGGGCCTTACAGGACCTAAGGGCTCACCTTCCTTGTGGACAAGACAGGTGTTTATGTTGTCTGTGTGTATGTGCTTGCTTGTATGTGTTGTCTCTCATATCTATGGTGTGTGGGGGGGGTATGGGTGTGGGTATGGGTAAGTGTCCTGAATCTTCATTCCACTTGGATGCCTTGGATGTGGGTGTCTATGTAGTTTGTGTGTACAAGTGTGCTTGCAATCTAGAGGACATCAAAAGAAAATGGAGGCAACTGGAGAAGTTAGTGAGATGCAAGGCTGGGGCCAACCTGCCGGCTGCAGATACTGTGAACCATGTCATCTTTCAAGGAAGGGATAAGTATCTTCAGTAACAACTACCACCCCATCTCTCTTCTACCCTTCCTCTCCAAATTACTTGAACGTGCTGTCCACAGCCGCTGCCTTGACTTCCTCTCCTCTCAGGCCGTCCTCGACCCGCTTCAATCCGGCTTTCGCCCACTACACTCAACAGAAACAGCACTCTCTAAAGTCTGCAATGACCTGTTCCTTGCCAAATCCAAAGGTCACTATTCCATCCTCATCCTCCTCAACCTATCTGCCGCCTTTGACACCGTCAATCATAATTTACTTCTTGACACACTGTCCTCATTTGGGTTCCAGGGCTCCGTCCTCTCCTGGTTCTCCTCGTATCTTTCCCAATGCACCTTCAGAGTATTTTCTAATGGCTCTTCTTCCACCCCCGTCCCGCTCTCTGTTGGGGTCCCTCAAGGATCTGTCCTTGGACCGCTTCTTTTCTCGATATACACCTCTTCCCTGGGCTCGTTGATCTCATCACATGGTTTCCAGTACCATCTCTATGCTGATGATACCCAGCTTTACCTCTCCACTCCAGACATCACAGTTGAAACCCAGGTCAAAGTTTCGGCCTGCCTTTCAGACATCGCTGCCTGGATGTCCAACCGGCATCTGAAACTGAACATGGCAAAGACTGAGCTCCTTGTCTTTCCACCCAAACCCTCTTCTCCTCTTCCCCCACTTTCTGTCTCTGTTGACAACGCCCTCATCCTCCCCGTCTCTTCAGCCCGAAATCTCGGAGTCATTTTTGACTCCTCCCTCTCCTTCTCTGCCCATATCCAGCAGACAGCTAAGACCTGTCGCTTCTTCCTCTATAATATTAGCAAAATTCGCCCATTCCTCTCTGAACAGACCACCCGAACCCTCGTCCACTCGCTCGTTACCTCTCGTCTTGACTATTGCAACCTTCTCCTCGCTGGCCTCCTGCTTAGCCACCTATCCTCCCTTCAATCTGTCCAAAATTCCACCGCACATCTTATCTACCGCGTGAACCGATACTCTCATATCACCCCTCTCCTCAAGTCGCTTCACTGGCTCCCGATCCGCTACCGTATACAGTTCAAGCTTCTCCTATTGACCTTCAAGTGCACTCAATCTGCAGCCCACCATTACCTCTCTACCCTCCTCTCCCCATATGTTCCCACCCGTAACCTCCGCTCTCAGGACAAATCACTCCTTTCTGTACCCTTCTCCACCACCGCTAACTCCAGACTCCGTCCCTTCTTCCTCGCATCACCTTATGCCTGGAACAGACTTCCTGAGCCCATACGCCATGCGCCCTCCCTGCCCATTTTCAAGTCCTTACTCAAGGCCCATCTCTTCTCCCTTGCTTTTGGTGCCTAACCACCTTCCCATTCCTGATACCTACACTGACTACATAGTTTTTACCTTTAGATTGTAAGCTCTCTTGAGCAGGGACTGTCCTTCCCCATGTTTAAACTTGTATAGCGCTGCGTAACCCTGGCAGCACTATAGAAATGCTAAGTAGTAGTAGTAGTAGTAATAGACTTGCTAAAGTAATAAAGAGGGCTTTAAACTAAATTTGCTAGGGATGGGTGAGAAAAGCCCCAAAGGAAGGTAAGACAAGGGGGGAGGGAGGTTTGTCATCCTTGGTCTGGCGGTTGCTGCTGTGGTTTCTGGCCATCCTTTGGCAGGGCCTGTTTTTCTCGGAGAGTCAGGTTGTGTAGCATGTAGCAGGCCATGCATGCTTTGACCTCCTTTTCAGGGCTGTAGAGGAGCTTCCCTCCAGAACGGTCCAGATATCAGAATCTATTCTTGAGCTGGCCAAAGGTGCATTCTATGATTTATTTTATTTATTTGTTACATTTGTATCACACATTTTCCCACCTATTTACAGGCTCAATGTGGCTTACATAGTACCGTAAAGGCGTTCGCAAATTCCGGTGTAAACAGTTACACGGTGATGTTATGGTAGGATCAGTTTCAAGTAGAACAACATATTAGGGAATCGTATAGAGGAAGAGTTACGTTATGTCCATTACGTTCTTTGGTTTCGTAGTGTTGCAGGGTTCAGGTATTTAAGTAGGGATGTTGGTGCTCTTATGCTCTGCCTCATTTTGGGGGTGGACTATGGAAGTTATGAGCCAGGTTCACTGGAGGGAGGCGAGATACAGAGGAAGGGGTGGGGGTGACTAGGGGGCTAGCAGGTGTAGGCAAGAACTTGAGGAGGTGAGACACAGAGGAGACAAGTCAGGAAATGTAAAAGTCGTAATGTTCAAACTGGGGCAAACAGACAAAGGTAACGAAGCACTGAGGAATTCTCCACTGTTTCTCACAAATGGCCACTTCAACCTCTGCACTCTCCAAGTCATCAAAATCACAAATAGGTCTAAAAACAGGTTTGGCCTTACCCTCGATGCTTTTAAAACAGGACTAATTCTCTTAGCCGAGATTGGGAGGCAGGGCTGGTGTTTGGGAGGCGGGGCTAGTGCTGGGCAAGACTTCTACGGTCTGTGCCCTGAAAATGACAGATACAAATCAAGGTAAGGTATACACAAGAAGTAGCACGTATGAGTTTATCTCGTTGGGCAGACTAGATGGACCCTGCAGGTCTTTTTCTGCCGTCATCTACTATGTTACTATCCTGCTTATAATTGAACGAGAAAAACGCCCAAGTTCCGACCTAAATCGGGAGATGGACGTTTATCTCACAAAAACGAATAACGCGGTATAATCGAAAGCCGAACTTGGACGTTTTCAACTGCACTCCATCGCGGAAGCATACAAAGTTGACGGGGCGTGTCGGAGGCATGGTGAAGGCGGGACTGGGGCATGGTTATCACCCGAACAGAGATGGGCGCCTTTCGCCGATAATGGGAAAAAAGTATGCGTTTGTAGCTAGAATTTAGGGCACTTTTCCTGGACCCTGTTTTTTCACGAATAAGGCCCCAAAAAGTGCCCTAAATGACCAGATTACCACCAGAGGGAATCGGGGATGACCTCCCCTGACTCCCCCAGTGGTCACTAACCCCCTCCCACCACAAAAAATGATGTTTCACAACTTTTTATTTTCACCCTCAAATGTCATACCCACCTCCCTGGCAGCAGTATGCAGGTCCCTGGAGCAGTTGTTAGGGGGTGCAGTGGACTTCAGGCAGGTGGACCCAGGCCCATCCCCCCCTACCTGTTACAATTGTGCTGTTTAATGCTTAGTCGTCCAACCCCCCCAAACCCACTGTACCCACATGTAGGTGCCCCCCTTCACCCCTTAGGGCTATAATAATGGTGTAGACTTGTGGGCAGTGGGTTTTGAGGGGGATTTGGGGGGCTCAACACACAAGGGAAGGGTGCTATGCACCTGGGAGCTCTTTTACCTTTTTTTTGTTTTGTAAAAGTGCCCCCTAGGGTGCCCGGTTGGTGTCCTGGCATGTGAGGGGGACCAGTGCACTACAAATCCTGGCCCCTCCCACGAACAAATGCCTTGGATTTATTCATTTTTGAGCTGGGCGCTTTCATTTTCCATTATCGCTGAAAAACAAAAACGCCCAGCTCACACAAATTGTCGAATAAAACATGGACGTCTATTTTTTTCGAAAATACGGTTCGGTCCGCCCCTTCACGGACCTGTTCTCGGAGATAAACGCCCATGGAGATAGACGTTTTCATTCGATTATGCCCCTCCACGTGTTACTAATTCTGGATGGGGATTTTTTTTTTGTCCTTGTCCTTAGGAAGCCGTCTTGCTATCAGTTATGGACAGAAAACGTTCATTACTTAACATCACCCATGGAACACCCCCTCTGGGAACGTTTTCTTTTAAGCTATTAACAATATTTTTGTTTGTTTAATTATACTTTTTAGACACATTTCTGCGAGAAAAGCATATATCTGCCTGTCATGCCATTTTTTGGACGTTTTTCTGTTTCAGTAATTTTTTTGTTACATTTGTACCCTGCGCTTTCCCACTCATGGCAGGCTCAATGCAGCTTACATGGGGCAATGGAGGGTTAAGTGACTTGCCCAGAGTCACAAGGAGCTGCCTGTGCCTGAAGTGGGAATCGAACTCAGTTCCTCAGGACCAAAGTCCACCACCCTAACCACTAGGCCACTCCTCCACTGTTGCTACTCTTTGAGATTCTACATGGAATGTTGCTATTCCACTAGCAACATTCCATGTAGAAGCCTGTTCTTGCAGATCAGCAATGTGGCCGCGCAGGCTTCTGCTTCTGTAAGTCTGACGTCCTGCACGTCAGACTCACAGAAACAGAAGCCTGCGCAGCCTTCTACATGGAATGTTGCTAGTGGAATAGCAACATTCCATGTAGAATCTCCAATAGTATCTATTTTATTTTTGTTACATTTGTACCCTGCGCTTTCCAACTCATGGCAGGCTGAATGCGGCTTACATGGGGCAATGGAGGGTTAAGTGACTTGCCCAGAGTCACAAGGAGCTGCCTGTGCCTGAAGTGGGAATTGAACTCAGTTCCTCAGTTCCACCCTAACCACTAGGCCACTCCTCCATTGTTGCTACTATTTGAGATTCTACATGGAATGTTGCTACTATTGGAGATTCTACATGGAATGTTGCTATTCCACTAGCAACATTCCATGTAGACGTCGGCCCTTGCAGATCACCAATGTGGCCGCACAGGCTTCTGCTTCTGTGGAACAGCAACATTCCATGTAGAATCTCCAATAGTATCTATTTTATTTTTGTTACATTTGTACCCTGCACTTTCCCACTCATGGCAGGCTCAATGCGGCTTACATGGGGCAATGGAGGGTTAAGTGACTTGCCCAGAGTCACAAGGAGCTGCCTGTGCCTGAAGTGGGAATCCAACTCAGTTCTTCAGTTCCCCAGGACCAAAGACCACCACCCTAACCACTAGGCCATAGTGAGTTAATGGCAAGGCAGAGGGTTGAGCTGGCATTTTGGATTGCTCTTGACTTGCAGTTCAGCAATTCTAAGTCCAAAACTGCGTCTCTGCCTTCATGTGATTTTTTTTTTTTAAGTTAATATGCACCTCCTTTGATTGATGCCTCCTGAGTGCGGTTTGAGCAGCTGGAATGTCTCAGCTGCGTCTTATGTCTGTCTCACCTAAATTGCAGTAGATGAGGCTCTTCCACTGGCAAAGACATCTCTCATACTGCATATTAATGCAAGAAATAGGAGAAAGGGATTTACACTTATGTAAACTCTGCAGTAAAAAATATAACCCCAGTAATTTAAGTGACAAACGTACCATTGCTGTATTTTTCCATTTGGAAGCTGTCTTACAGCAATTTTTCCTGTCACCATGCCGGCTATATAAAATAAAAATCCTCATCTATCTATGTTTGCTGGTAGTCTGCGCTCTCACCGGAAAAGTTTATAAACGTTTAAGTGATGAGGAAAATGTAAACTTACTATATAGATACAAAAGTATGGATTCAATGGTAAATCAATCCTGTACATTTAAATGATCTAATGAACCACTGGAGCGTCTCTTGCACAGGTTACGATGAAATCTCCCCATTGATTAATATATTTGTAATCAATATCTTCCCTATCCATTAACTTAAATGCAGGGTCCAATATTTAAAAGATTTATGCTCCTAACTTTGAAAGTCGCCACCACCCCCCCTTCACCCGGCCCGGGCCCTCTCTTCGTTATTCAACTTACAGCAGCGCCGAAACAGCAGCAAGCAGCTCAGCTTCAGCTCCCGTCGGCCTTCCTTCCCTGCCTGTGCCCCGCCCTCGCCGACGTGACGTCACACGAGGGCGAGGCACAGGCAGTGAAGGAAGGCCAACGGGAGCTGCAGCTTGCTGTTTTGGCGCTGCTGTAAGTTGAATAGCTGGGATGGAGGGACAGAGGGGGCCTTGCAGCTGGCAGGGAAGGAGGATGGCAGGGGGCCTTGCAGCTGCAACGGGAGGGGGGCCTTGGGAAAAAAAACATTCCAATACGCGCCCGTTTTAACGGGCTTAACGGCTAGTATATATATAATTTGCAAATTAGGGATCCATTCTAAAAAGAAAAAAATGATGTTATTCTTGGAGAGAATATGCAGTTTTCATTGTGCTTAAAAAACAATCTCGCATCAAGCCCAAATCACTGTCAGCTGAGTTGACTTGTCTCAAATGGACATCCCTGAGCTTTAGTCAAAATGTACGTGTGGACCCTAAAAGGAATAATTAACATGTATCTGCACTGTCTAGTTTATGTGATACAACTTAGAAATTTGTTTTGTTTGATTTTATTTTCTAATCTGTCGTGAGCT
This sequence comes from Microcaecilia unicolor, assembly GCF_901765095.1. Classification (NCBI taxonomy): domain Eukaryota; kingdom Metazoa; phylum Chordata; class Amphibia; order Gymnophiona; family Siphonopidae; genus Microcaecilia; species Microcaecilia unicolor. The sequence continues at coordinate 239,854,935 of NC_044038.1, forward strand.
AAGCAGGCTAATGTAAGTACGTATATTAGAGCAATAGAACTGAGTACAATTTGTCTGACCACCGTGTAAGGGTACCATAGCAGCAGATGGACTTGCAGTTTGGCAGCCTTCTCCTTGTATGTTGTTAATTAGCTATTGCAGACCAGTGGAAGGCAACCAAAACCAGTGGCGTAGCCACAGGTGGGCCTGGGTGGGCCAGGGCCCACCTACTTAGGGCTTAGGCTCACCCAACTGTAGCACAAGTTTAGCTGTAGCTGGTGGGGATCCCAAGCTCCGCCGGCTGAAGACTTCCGCCTAATGGTAACAAAAACGCTACTCTCAACGATACCGGAACCTGCGCATGCTCAGTTTTCAGCGCATGCCTTTGCAGACTGCCAAGGTGGAAAAAAGCGTTTTCCTGCCAGCTTAGATATTTTTTGGTGGTGGTGGTGGTGGGGAGAACACTTGGTGCCCACCCACAATCTGTTGTCTGGCTACGCCCCTGACCAAAACAGAAGTGTTTTCAAGTGAATTGGTTGATGTAACTGGATCATTGAAAGCAAGTGCATAAACCTGATACATACATTCAAAATGCATTCAGCTGGAACTGGCTGAAGGTTTCACCCAGTAAAAACTGTATCAAATCCTTGTCATACAGTTGGGAAGCGTGTAGATGAAATTTGCATGAGTTAAGTGAGAAAGTTTGATAATGCAGTTCAACAGATAGGGGACCCATGATAAACTGGATCAAACCGGTGGCTTTGCATTCAAATCAGAAGTGGACAGCCACAGTCCTCAAGTGCCACAATGAATATGCATGAATGAACTCTATTTATAAGTACACTAGTAAAAAAAAGGCCTGTTTCTGACACAAATGAAACGGGCGCTAGCAAGGTTTTCCTCGGAGTGTGTATGTTTGAGAGAGTGTATGTGAGAGTGACTGTGTGTGAGAGAGAGAGAGAGAGTGAATGTGTGAGTGTCTGTGTGTGTGAGAGAGAGTGAGTCTGGGTGCGAGTGTGTCTGTGAGAGAGAGTGTGTGTGTGAGAATGAGAGTGTGTGCAAGTGTGTGTGTGAGACACAGTGTGAGAGAGAGAGTGTGTGTTTCACACAGATACAGTGTGTGCGAGAGAGAGAATGTGTGTGTGTGTGACAGAGATACCTCCCCCCCCCAATCTCTGGTGTCAGGCCCCCCTCCCTCCCTCCCTCTCTCTGGTGTCAGACCCCCCCCCCCCCCCCTTCACTCTCTGGTGTCTGAGCGTTACTGTGCAGGATGGCTGTGCTTTAAGGAACTGACCAATCCTATTTAATAGAATGCACCTCCAACATTCTGAAGCCGAGAAACCTCGTGTGGTTGGTCACTTCTGCTTGTGACGAACCCGGAAGTACGTGATGTCAATTCAGGAGATGGATACAGAGAGCAGGAATGCCTCAGCCATGCAGTCAGCTTCAGAATGTTGGAGGTGTGTTTTATTATATAGGATAAGTACATAAGTATTGCCATACTGGGAAAGACCAAAGGTTCATCAAGCCCAGCATCCTGTTTCCAACAGTGGCCAATCCAGGTCACAAATACCCGGCAAGATCCCCAAAAAGGTACAAAACATTTTATACTGCTTATCCCAGAAATAGTGGATTTTCCCCAAGTCCATTTAATAACGGTCTATGGACTTTTCCTTTAGGAAGCCGTCAAAACCTTTTTTAAACTCCGCTAAGCTACAATGGAAGCAGTACATGCAAGTCAAACCTCACGCATATTTGTTCTGGAATTCTTGAAAACGCAAGTGGGTTGTGGCCCTTGAAGAGCGTGGCTGCCCACCCCTGATCCAAATCTACCTCTTTTCATATCTGGGAAAGACTGCAAAGCCAGACCATCCTAGGAATACTCTAAACGCCAGAAAAGGAAACATACGCACTGCTTCCCATTAGAAAGACTTCTGAGAGCACAGCCTATTTGTGACACTAATAGACAGAGAAATACAAAGAGATGGAAGAGCCCAAGCCAAAAATCAGCCCCTTTGCCATTTGACAGGTTCTGGAATTTATGAGGTGCCGAATATATAATAAGGCATCCTGCATGAGAAATAGAGTCACGTCATAAGAGGATGACTGCCCTTGAATTAATTGGGATAATCAGTTGGAACAGAAGCAACCCATGAGTCAGTGAATTTACCGACACATGATCCAACAGTCTTGTAAACAATACGTCCTATGTAGTTCTCCCAAGGAGACACTGCCACCGAGCAACTGTACACATTAAGGATGCTGTTGTCGCCATAATGGTTAGTTCAGTAAAGGTACAAGAGCATGACAAATATATGTAATTTGTAAATTGGTTGGTCTTTTGCAATAATTTAGAGACAGTAGTTAAAGGCAATAGAAAACCAGCAATTACTGATGTTTAAAGGTTTGCAAATGTTGCACTGTGAATATCTCACAGGCAAATGAGTTTCCTCTGGACCAACTGCTGTTTCTGATGAGGCTCTCGGAGGCTTTATTACCAAGTACTCAGCAGGGTTCCACCAATGAGCCACATAACGGATGATGCATTGCTTTCACAGCTTAAATAATGCACGGCGTCTGTACTTCCTAGCCTGGTGGGTACACTTTATTTACATATGGCTGCATTGAACGTGAAGAAAGATACAGAGTACCAAAAAAATACATGGCATAAATATATCATATTGGGCAACTACCTTACATAAAAAAGTAAGATTGCCAGAAAGGGCCAAGAAGTGTATTTTAGTGTCCAGAGAATTTCTTTCCTTCTCTTCCTTTCCGATCTGAGGAAGAAGGGCAACCTTCGAAAGCTAATCAAGAAATGTATTAAGTTATGTCCAGTAAAAAAGGTATCATCTTATTTTCTTTTCCGTATTTTATTTTGTTTGATTTCTATTGATAACCTTTAAGAGTGGACTAACACGGCTACCACACCTCTCTACTTAAGATGGAAGATACCGCATACAGCCACATGAAAAAGCAAATGAACAAACTTTTGGAAAAAGAAACAAAAGTGAACAGTCATCTTTACTTTCTGACAATCTGCAAGAAGAATGACATCATTCCCAAAGGACTGAGGATCAAAAATCCTTTGGCTACTACATACCCCATCCTCCCACCCTGTCAGACTGTCATAGTAATGCTTGAATGTTTTCACTTATATACACTGTCAGCTAGCACATTTGCTTATTTCCGATCTGAGGAAGAAGGGCAACCTTCGAAAGCTAATCAAGAAATGTATTAAGTTATGTCCAATAAAAAAGGTGTCATCTTATTTTCTTTTCCATGTTTTATTTTGTTTGATTTCTATAGATTCTACATGGAATGTTGCTATTCCACTAGCAACATTCCATGTAGAAGTCGGCCCTTGTAGATCACCAATGTGGCCGCGCAGGCTTCTGCTTCTGTGAGTCTGACGTCCTGCACGTACGTGCAGGACGTCAGACTCACAGAAACAGAAGCCTGCGCAGCCTTCTACATGGAATGTTGCTAGTGGAATAGCAACATTCCATGTAGAATCTCCAATAGTAGCAACATTCCATGTAGAATCTCCAATGGTATCTATTTTACTGTCATAGTAATGCTTGAATGTTTTCACTTATATACACTGTCAGCTAGCACATTTGCTTATTTCCGATCTGAGGAAGAAGGGCAACCTTCGAAAGCTAATCAAGAAATGTATTAAGTTATGTCCAATAAAAAAGGTATCATCTTATTTTCTTTTCCATGTTTTATTTTGTTTGATTTCTATAGATTCTACATGGAATGTTGCTATTCCACTAGCAACATTCCATGTAGAAGTCGGCCCTTGTAGATCACCAATGTGGCCGCGCAGGCTTCTGCTTCTGTGAGTCTGACGTCCTGCACGTACGTGCAGGACGTCAGACTCACAGAAACAGAAGCCTGCGCAGGAATGTTGCTAGTGGAATAGCAACATTCCATGTAGAATCTCCAATAGTATCTATTTTACTGTCATAGTAATGCTTGAATGTTTTCACTTATATACACTGTCAGCTAGCACATTTGCTTATTTCCGATCTGAGGAAGAAGGGCAACCTTCGAAAGCTAATCAAGAAATGTATTAAGTTATGTCCAGTAAAAAAGGTATCATCTTATTTTCTTTTCCGTATTTTATTTTGTTTGATTTCTATTGATAACCTTTAAGAGTGGACTAACACGGCTACCGCACCTCTTTCCTTCACTGGAATCTATGGAGAAAAGGCGGCTGAGGGGTGATATGATAGAAGTCTACAAGATAATGAGCGGAGTGGAGCGGACAGATGTGAAGCGTTTGTTTACACTTTCAGACAATAATAGAACCAGGGGGCACAAGATGAAGCTAGAATATGGTACATTTAAAACAAACAGGAGAAAGTTTTTCTTTACTCAGCGTGTAGTTGGACTCTGGAACTCGTTGCCGGAGAATGTAGTGACAGCAGCTGGCCTTACAGAGTTTGGGGGAGAGGGTTGCCGGGTTCTTGAAGCCTGGATTGGCTGCTGTCGGAGACAGGATGCTGGAGGCTTGATGGACCCTTGGTCTTTTCCCAGTATGGCGGTGCTTATGTGTTTATGATTGCGTCCATAGGGAGAGGAATGGCTAGCAGGAAAAAGGAAGCACCATGACAGTGCCTTTGTGTAGGAGTATCCTAGCAGTTAGTGTGATGGCCTGAGAACCTAGGGAAGTGGGTTTGATTCCAACTGCAGCTCCTTGTGATTCTGGGAAGTCACTTAACCCTCCACTGCCCTAGGTACAAATAAGTGCCGGTATGTACTATGTAAACCGCTTTGACTGTAGTTGCAAAAACCACAGAAAGGCAGTATATCAAGTTCCATTTCCTTTTCCCTATTTGAGAGATTCTACATGGAATGTTGCTACTAGTTGAGATTCTGTTGCTACTATTTGAGATCCTACATGGAATGTTGCTACTATTTGAGATTCTGTTGCTACTATTTGAGATTCTAGATGGAATGTTGCTAGTGGAGGAGTAGCCTAGTAGTTAGTGCAGTGGACTTTGATCCTGGGGAACTGGGTTTCATTCCCACTGCAGATCCTTGTGACTCTGGGGAAGTCACTCAACCCTCCACTGCCCCAGGTAGAGGTAGAAAATAAGTACTTGTATATAATGCGTAAACCACTTTGAATGTAGCTGCAAAAACCCCAAAAAGGCAGTATATCAAGTCCCATTTCTATTTCCCTATTTGAGATTCTACACAGAATGTTGCTAGTGGAGGAGTAGCCTAGTGGTTAGAGCAGCAGACTTTGATCTTGGAGAACTGGGTTCAATTCCCACTGCAGCTCCTTGTAACTGGGCAAGTCACTCAACCCTCCATTGCCCAATGTAGAAAATAAGTACCTGTATATAATATGCAAACTACTTTGATTGTCGCATGTCTGAAAAAATATTTTTTTTATTTTCAGGCACGCATAATGGACGCACGCCAAGTGGCATTTGGCGTGTGTAGGTCATTACCGCCCAGATTCTTTACCGCTAGGTCAATGGCTGGCGGTAAGGTCTGAGACCCAAAATGGGCATGCAGCAATTTTGATTTTCCCGCACGTCCATTCTGAGCAAAAAAAAAAAAAAAAAAGGCCTTTTTGACAGGAGCGCTGAAAAATGGATCGGTGTGCGCCCAAATCCCACACCTACACTACCGCAAACTGTTTTTCAGCTCACCTTATTAAAAGGACCCCATAGAGTAGTGTGTGCTTTTCTGAAGACCACAGGTTCGAACAGATATAACGAGTCAGTCCAAAGGTTGGCTTCTAGAACAATCAGTGGTCTTCATCATCTTTACTTAAGAAGAGAGGGGAGATATAATAGACATTTAAATACCTCCATGGTATAAAAACACAGGAAGCAAGCCTCTTTCATATGAAAAGAAACGCTGGAATGAGGGGGTGAAAGGGGAGAGATTCACTCAGAGTATAAATCAAGGTAAATATTTCTCTATATAAAGGGTGGTAGATGCATGGAATGGCCTCCCAGTGGAGGTGGTGGAGATGAGATCAGTATCTGAATTCAAGAAAGCATAACTGTGATCTTATTGTTTGTAATATATTTATTTATTTATTTATTTATTACATTTGTATCCCACATTTTCCCACCTATTTGCAAGCTCAATGTGGCTTACGTAGTACCGTAAAGGCGTTCGCCAATAGCGGTATTAACAAATACAGTAATGTTGTGGAAGAATAAGGTTCGTGTGTACAGACACATTAGGGAATCGTAGAGAGGAAGAGTTATTATATGTCCATTACGAGCTTTGGTTTCGTTGTGTTGCAGGGTACAGGCATTTAAGTTGGGTTGGTAGGGTATGCCTTTTTGAACAGGTTAGTTTTTAATGATTTCCGGAAGTTTAGGTGATCATAAGTTGTTTTCACGGCTTTTGGTAATGCGTTCCATAGTTGTGTGCTTATGTAGGAAAAGCTGGATGCATAGGTTAATGACCCCTCACTCTTGAAAGCCATATAGCCTATTCAACTGTAATATGTAGATCTTATGATCCTTTTCTCTTGTTAGAACATAAGAATAGCCATACTAGGTCAGACCAGTGGTCCATCTAGCCCAGTATTCTGCTTCCAGCAGTGGCCAATCCAGGTCACAAGTACCTGGCAGGAACCCAATTAGTAGCAACATTCCATGCTACCAATCCCAGGGCAAGCAGTGGCTTCCCCCATGTCCATCTCAATACCAGACTATGGACTTCTCCTCCAGGAATTTGTCCAAACCTTTGTTAAACCCAGATACGCTAACCACTGTTATCACATCCTCTGGTAGTGAGTTCCAGAGCTTAACTATTCTCTGAGTGAAAAAAATATTTCCTCCTATTTGCTTTAATAGTATTTCCATTCAATTTCCTGGAGTATTCCCTGGTCTTTGTACTTTTTGAATGAGTGACCACAAATACCTGGCAGATCCAAGAAAAGAGATCAGATTTCTCGCAGTTTATTTCAAGGACTAAGCATTGTCTTTCCCAAGTCTACCAAAATGCTACAGCACGAATGATCTCAGGTAATTCACATTTTCAGCACGTCTTGCCCCATTTTGCGGGTGCTACATTGGTTGCCGGTTCTGGAACGGATACTGTTTAAAATCTTATCGTTGATTCATAAAATGTTTAAAGATGGGTCTGTTTATTATTTTTCTTCAGCGTTGCATAACTACGCGCCAATTCGACCTTTGAGATCCGGGACAGCTGCACGTTTGACTTTTACAGCCGTATGGAAGGTGCATTTAGAGGAGACACATAAATGCGCATTTTGGATTGCTGGACCACTTCTGCGGAATCAGCTTCCTTTTGCAGATACTGACTTCCAAAGATACATCACAGTTTAGGAGGGAAAGGGAAATGTGACTTGATATACCGCCTTTCTGTGGTGTTTTGCAACTACATTCAAAGCGGTTTACATATATTCAGGTACTTATTTTTACCAGGGGCAATGGAGGGTTAAGTGAATTGCCCAGAGTCACAAGGAGCTGCAGTGGGAATTGAACCCAGTTCTCCAGGATCAAAGTCTGCTACACTAACCACTAGGCTACTCCTCCACTCATTCCACCAATAAGAGCCAACCTCATCAGTGATGTCACAATGGCTTGATTGCCTGATACTTGGCTCACTTCTGATATTGTGATGTCATAAGGGAAAGGGACTTGATATACCACCTTTCTGAGGTTTTTTGCAACTACATTCAAAGCGTTTTACATATATTCAGGTACTTATTTTGTACCTGGGGCAATGGAGGGTTAAGTGACTTGCCCACAGTCACAAGGAGGCTTTTAAAATCCCATCTTTTTGTTCCGGCATGTGGACCAGATGTGGTTCTGTGAACTGTACAATAGGGAGAATCCTAGAGATTGAGAATTGGGGTTATTGGTTTTGTAGCTTGTGTATGTTGCTCTTAAAGAAAGTCAAATGAGGGTGGGACTTACGGTGGGGGGGGGTCTAGGAGGCTGATTCTTTTTTAGGGACTTTTCCTCCACTTTTGTCCTTCAGTTTTGGCTCATGTCACAAACCTAGCACTTCTCAATTTTTTGCATACATTCCACATTTGAAGAGGAGCATAAACATGGTCCCTTTTCACTGAAGGGTCCTTTTACAAAGGCGCGCTGAAAAATAGTTGGCGGTAGTGTTCGGGCACGTGCCAATCCATTTTTCAGCGCACCTGTAAAAAAGACCTTTTTAAAATTTTTGCTGAAAATGGACGTGCGACAAAATGAAAATTACAGCGCGTCCATTTTGGGTCTGAGACCTCACCACCAGCCATTGACCTAGCGGTAAAGACTCATGCGGTAACCAGGTGGTAAGGATGTTAAGCACGCCAAATATTTCTCAGACGCGCGCCAAAAATGAAATTACCGCAAGAGCCAGGCGGTAGCCGGGCGGTAACTCCATTTTGGCACACATTGGTCGCACGTAGACGCTTACGCTGCTTAGTAAAAGGGCCCCTGAATGTCTTTCCCATGTGAGTAGCCACAAGGGACTGTGATGTGTGCGGCCGTAGTTCATCATGTGACCTTGTTTTATGGCATCTTTTTTCTTTGAGTTTCTATATAAAGTTTGATTACTTCATTTCCCTCCTGAAAAGTAAATAAAAGAATATAAAATCAAGTTCACTGGTGAGGGACAAACATCTCAGAAAAGTGAAGAAAATAGAGAAAGGACAGATTATCAACACTCATTCTCATTCCGCCTCTCATGTCAGTCCTTCGGGACGCTGTTGAACTGGATCTTTAACTGCTCGGCTCGCTTCTTCCAGATGAAGCCTTTCACATTTACCCATAATAGTGCCAGAGAGACCAACTGTTCCTCAGAGTTATGACCTATAAATGTCGATCCTGTGTCAGGATAAGAGTATGCCATGGAAGATGCTGAAGTCTGCAGAGGATTTACTTGACAATTCTTGCACACCATTAAGCGTTTTTCCTCTCTCCGCTGTGATTTTATTTTTCTTTTCTTTTTTTTTTTTTTATTTCATTTTACGTTTTGCCAGGCCATTTACAAGTACTAATGTGAGAATGTAAATTTTCTTTTGTTTCAAAGAGGAACTTTGCTTAAAATTCAATATAGTTTATTGTCCAATCAGATGAAAGTAGCTCAGTAATAGTGTAAATGATGGCAGATAAAGACCAGCACCTTCTATCCAGTCTGCCCGACAAGGTGGCCAGAGATGCATCCGCCACTCTGTACAGGTTATAGTGATACAGAAACACAGAGAAGACTATCCACCTTATAATCGAAAGAGAAAAACGCCTAGATTTCCACCCAAATCGGGAGATAGACGTTTATCTCACAAAAACGAATACATCGGTATAATGGAAAGCCAATTTTGGACGTTTTCAACTGCACTCCATCGCGGAAGCGTACAAAGTTGACGGGGGCGTGTCGGAGGCGTGGCGAAGGTGGAACTGGGGCGTGGTTATCGGCCGAGGAGAGATGGGCGCCTTTCGCCGATAATGGAAAAAAAGTATGCGTTTGTAGCTAGAATTTAGAGCACTTTTCCTGGACCCTGTTTTTTCACGAATAAGGCCCCAAAAAGTGCCCTAAATGACCAGATTACCCCCAGAGGGAATCGGGAATGACCTCCCCTGACTCCCCCAGTGGTCACTAACCCCCTCCCACCACAAAAAAATGATGTTTCACAACTTTTTATTTTCACCCTCAAATGTCATACCCACCTCCCTGGCAGCAGTATGCAGGTCCCTGGAGCAGTTGTTAGGGGGTGCAGTGGACCCAGGCCCATCCCCCCCTACCTGTTACAATTGTGCTGCTTAATGCTTATTAGTCGTCCAACCCCCCCCCCCAAACCCACTGTACCCACATGTAGTTGCCCCCCTTCACCCCTTATGGCTATAATAATGGTGTAGACTTGTGGGCAGTGGGTTTTGAGGGGGATTTGGGGGGCTCAACACACAAGGGAAGGGTGCTATGCACCTGGGAGCTCTTTTACCTTTTTTTTTGTTTGTAAAAGTGCCCCCTAGGGTGCCCTGTTGGTGTCCTGGCATGCGAGGGGGACCAGTGCACTACGCCTCCTGGCCCCTCCCACGAACAAATGCCTTGGATTTATTCGTTTTTGAGCTGGGCGCTTTCATTTTCCATTATCACTGAAAAACAAAAACGCCCAGCTCACAAATTGTCGAATAAAACATGGATGTCTATTTTTTTCGAAAATACGGTTCGGTCCGCCCCTTCACGGACCCGTTCTCGGAGATAAACGCCCATGGAGATAGACGTTTTTGTTCAATTATGCCCCTCCACGCCATAAAACAAGAACACATTATGAACTATACAATAAGTTCTCTAGGCTAGTGATTCTCAACCCAGTCCTCTGGAGACACCCAGCCAGTCAGGTCATGAGAGGAGGAGTAATGCGTAATGGTTAGTGCAACAGGCTTTGATCCTGGTAACCTGGGTTCAATTCCCACCTAGCTCCTTGTGAGCTTGGGCAACTCACTTAAACTAAACCTCCATTGCCCCAAGTACAAAAAACTTAGGGGCCCTTTTACTAAGCCGCGAAAGCGTCTACGCACCTAAGGCATGCCAAAATGGAGTTACCACATGGATACCGCGGTAATTTCTTTTTTTGGCACGCGTCCGATACTCACAGCCGAAAAAATAATTTTAATTTTCTGCCGCGCGTATCGGATGCACACCAAGTGGCATTTGGCGCGCATAGGTCATTACTGCGCAGTTACTACATGAGACTTTACCGCTAGGTCAATGGCTGGCGGTAAGGTCTCAGGCCCAAAATGGACGCACGACAATTTTCATTTTGCCGCACGTCCATTTTTGGCAAAAATTTTTAAAAGGCATTTTTTTTGTAGGTGCGTTGAAAAATAATTCTGCGCGCACCCAAAACACGCATCTACACTACCACAGGCCATTTTTCAGTGCACCTTAGTAAAAGGACCTCTTAGGCTGTGAGCCCTCTAGGGACAGAGACGGTACCTGCATATAATGTGTACAGCACTGTGTATGTCTGGTAGCACTATATAAATAGTTAGCAGTAGGTTTTCAGGATACCCACAATGTCCATGCATTATATATAGTCAAAACAAAAGTCTCCTATTAATATATTTACAATTTATATATGTTTTATATTATTAATAGGAGACTTTTGTTTTGACAAGCTTTCTGGGAATATGTATGATATGACAAGTTCCTAGGTACGAACTCCGCCTATCTTGGTCTTTGTTTTATATTTATGCATTTATTATATGTGTTTATATTTATATTTTTTATGTGTTATGTATTTATTTATTGTTTGTTTTGATTTCCCTAGACCCCTGATGCAGGCCAGTAAGGCCAAAACACGAGTTGTGTCAGGTCTCCCTTACTATGTTTTAAGACTTTTGCAATAAATTCCTTTGGACACCGTCTGGAGAGGTTTCTTATTTTTTTGTTCCTCTACTGTTTTACTTTTGGATTATCAGAGCACACCATACAAAGGAACACTTAACTTGTTTGTTCACTTTGGTGTACTCTGATAATCTTTGCCTTGGCATTTTGCATTGTCATGTTTTGTTTGTTTTTCATATATGGTGGAAGATTTTTTTTCTTCCAACCCTTTTTGTTTTTTCCACTGACTATTATCTGGCACCACCATAGGTTCCAGGTACCAGATTTTAGCTGTCCATGTCCTCCCCTCCCTCCTGGACCCTCCCCCTCCCCCCCCCCCAACAACTTTATGTTTGTTTATGCTTATTAATAATATGTGATATACTACTACTACTACTACTACTTAGCATTTCTATAGCGCTGCCAGGGATACGCAGCGCTGTACAAGTTTAACATGGGGAAGGACCGTCCCTGCTCAAGAGAGCTTACAATCTAAAGGTTACAAACTATGTAGTCAGTGTAGGTAACATGAGTGGGGAAGGTGGTTAGGCGCCAAAAGCAAGGGAGAAGAGATGGGCTTTGAGTAAGGACTTGAAGATGGGCAGGGAGGGCGCATGACGTAGGGGCTCGGGAAGTCTGTTCCAGGCATAAGGTGATGCGAGGCAGAAGGGGCGGAGTCTGGAGTTAGCGGTGGTGGAGAAGGGTACAGATAGGAGTGATTTGTCCTGAGAGCGGAGGTTATGGGTGGGAACATACGGGGAGAGGAGGGTAGAGAGGTAATGGGGGGCTGCAGATTGAGTGCACTTGAAGGTTAAAAGGAGAAGCTTGAACTGTATACGGTAGCGGATCGGGAGCCAGTGAAGTGACTTGAGGAGAGGGGTGATATGAGAGTATCGGTTCACGCGGTAGATAAGACGTGCGTTTCTAAAAACAAAGATCAGAGCAGTTAACAATAAAAATCAAGAAAATATTTATTACATTTGTATCCCACACTTTCCCACTAAAAGCAGGCTCAATGCGGCTTACATAGTAATAGGTAACACAGAATTTTGTTATGTAAAGTAGGAAATTAATTATAACATAGTAATAGGATGGATAGGTAGGTAGAGACGGGTGATAGAGAGAAGAGGGCAAGTTGGGAGATAGATTCTGGGTCAATGTTGTTTTCTCTTCAGTATATGTAAGGTAGATGGGTTCAAGAGATTAATCTGGGTCTTTTGGGTAGGCTTGTTTGAATAGATGGGTTTTTAGTGCTTTTCTAAATGGTAGGTGGTCATGGATTGCTCGGAGACAAAAGAACTTCAATTTAACAGTAAAGAGCCAAGCTCACAAAGAATCACTCACAGGATTAAAATAACAAACCAGTCTGGTCCCACCCTAGGCACCAACGCACTCCACTATAATCCTGAAGAAAGAAAAACAAACGCAAGTCCAGGAAGATGGGATTTTAATAATGTTTTGAAACATGAGAATGCAAGTTCAAGCCACATTGGGGGGGGGGGGAGATCATTCCATAATTTCGTTACCAATAAGAAAAAAGCTGAGTGACTCGTAGTTTCATAGTGGGCCTGTTTGGGTAAGGGCAGAACCAAACGGTTCGAGTCCAAAGAGTGGACGGAACGAGAGGGAGTGTACAGAATGACCACTGAAGAAAGGTATGACGGAGAGCCTGAGTGGAGAGTTTTGTGTGTAAGACAGAGAATCTTAAACATGGCACAACCCTCTCCTGAGACCCCGTCACCCCATCCAATGTCTGAATCCCCTTCTGGCCCCTCCTCCCAAGAAGGCCAATTGGGGACTCGCTCCTACCCCTGGTGACTTTAAAGTAGTGGCCGCAACCTGTAGCAGTAATCTTGCGTTATGCAAATAAAATTTTCTGAACTGAAATCAGACACTGAATGCATATTGTAATGCTGAGTAGAGGAGTGGCCTAGTGGTTAGGATGGTGGACTCTGGTCCTGTGGAACTGAGTTCGATTCCCACTTGAGTCACAGGCAGCTCCTTGTGACTCTGGGCAAGTCACTTAACCCCCCATTGCCCCATGTAAGCCGCATTGAGCCTGCCATGAGTGGGAAAGTAACAAAAATAAAATAGATACTATTGGAGATTCTACATGGAATGTTGCTATTCCACTAGCAACATTCCATGTAGAAGGCTGCGCAGGCTTCTGTTTCTGTGAGTCGTCCTGCACGTACGTATGTGCAGGACGTCAGACTCACAGAAGCAGAAGCCTGCGCGGCCACATTGGTGATCTGCAAGGGCCGACTTCTAGTGGAATAGCAACATTCCATGTAGAATCTCAAATAGTAGCAACAGTGGAGGAGTGGCCTAGTGGTTAGGGTGGTGGACTTTGGTCCTGGGGAACTGGGTTCGACTCCCACTGCAGGCACAGGCAGCTCCTTGTGACTCTGGGCAAGTCACTTAACCCTTCATTGCCCCAGGTACAAATAAGTACCTGTATATAATATGTAAGCCGCATTGAGCCTGCCATGAGTGGGAAAGTGTGGGGTACAAATGTAACAAATAATATATATATGCTGGCTGTAAAGGGCACCTGTTGAAAAAAAACTTCAAACAGCTCAAAACACTGCAGCCAGGTTCATATACAAAATCTCTCGTTTTGAAAGTGCCTCCCCTTTACTAATCAAATTACACTGGCTTCCCATCAAAGCGAGAATCACCTTCAAATTATGTACCTTCATCTTTCAAATATTAAATGGCACAGCTCCAGACTACATGGTACCATTAATAAAGTTACCTCAACGAAACACTAAATATGAGGCAAGAAACTATCTCAGACTACGCCTCCCAAAAAGTGATCTGCAAAACTGTCCACTCTGCAGACTTCACTTACCTAGGAAGCAAATGGTGGAACTCCTTACCACCCAAAATAAGAAATATACAAGAATACATTAGATTCCACAAAATCCTCAAATCGTTCCTATTCAAACAAACCCTCACAAAGAACAACCGTATCTCAAACAATTATTACCTGAATTGGTTATTAATCTATTTACCATTAAATTTCTCTTTGCTTCATGTACAATTTCTCATTCATAATAGATTTTCTAAATGTTAAAACATCCATAGTTATCCCAGTACGTTTATGATACTGTATTGTAAAATTGGATTCTTACAACAAAATTACTTTCTAATGCATTATTCTTTGTTATGTATCTTATACTGTTTATTGTAAGCCACATTGAACTCAAACTTGTTTGGGATAATGTGTTTTTGAGCCGACAGTCGGACTAATAATGACTTAACGACAATCCACTGGAGCAGTGATCCTCAGTTTGGCGTCCTTATTCCCTGAAGAAGTCTCTCGGCGAAACGGGTCCGTTGGGTGGGGACGCCCATTCAAGACGCTGCTATTAGCTAAGTGTTTTTTTTTTGTATTTTGAGTCTCTACAATTCCGGCATGCACATCAGATTGAGCATATTTTCCTACAAAAAATCTTTTGTTATAAAAAATATATAATTTCTCACAAAGGGAGGAGGTGGGTGCTAAGACCGATGATTGAAGAAAGCAGGGTGACTTTCTTTGAAAAATTTCAGCAGTCTGAGGTCTTTCCCCTCTTCAGCCTAATTTTTATACCCTGCACATCGCATACAATTAGATTCGCCTGCACATTACTGTTGGATTCTGCAAGTTAAAGCAAATTTCCCCCTCTTCTGTTTGTTACCAGGATATAAA